>NC_060143.1:568639458-568966958 GCF_021461385.2 Schistocerca piceifrons
CCTATGGAAATTTACATATGTGATAACTGAAATTCAAAACTAAATGGCGTGATCTCCGAGACAGATAACGCAAGAACACTCAAGCACTCTCAAAATCCTTATTCGACCATCCTGGTAAAAGGTCAGCGTTTAATATCTTATCGACGCCGATGTAATGAGCGACGGAGCAATAGTTCACCTGGAACAGAATTCGACTTCACTAACGGGGGAAGGGTGCGGGGAGATGCTGTAATGAGTAGAGCCCTTGCAAAGGCATCATCTCGTCATTCACACAAAGCGACTTAGGGACACCATGGTAAACCCAGATCTAGACAGCGCAGGAGATTTGAAGCCTGCCAGTCCGAAAGGTACATTCCGTGACTCAATCCGTCCACCACCTCACTCAGTACCCGAAAATTATTTCATTTAGTAAGGGTGTTATGACGTCGATCGTAGTATAAACAGGAACATACTGAGGTGACAAAATTCATAGGATAGCGATATGCACTTGTCCACGAGGCGGTAGCATCGCCCACACAAGCTGCATTGGCGCAGCTGTCATTTGTACTCAGGCGATTCATGTGAAAAGGTTTCGTCCGCAGCTCGTGGTCGTACGGTAGCGTTCTCGCTTCCCGCGCCCGGGTTCCCGGGTTCGATTCCCGGCGGGGTCAGGGATTTTCTCTGCCTCGTGATGACTGGGTGTTGTGTGATGTCCTTAGGTTAGTTAGGTTTCAGTAGTTCTAAGTTCTAGGGGACTGATGACCATCGACGTTAAATCCCATAGTGCTCAGAGCCATTTGAACCATTTTTTTGAAAAGGTTTCCAGTATGATTATAACCCCATGACGGGCAGATTTTGAATGCGGCGTAGTAGTCAGAGCTAGACGTGTGGTACATACCATTTCGGAAAGCTTTAGGAAATTCAATATTCCGAGACCCACAGCGTCAAGACTCTGAAAAGAATACCAAATTTCAAGCATTACCTCTGACTACGGTCAACTCAGTATCCGACGGCCTTCACTTAACGACCGAGAGCAGCGTAGAGTTGTTGGTGCTAACAGACAAGCAACACTTCGTTAAATAACCGCAGAAATTAATGTGGGACGTACGACGAACGTATCTGTTACGACAGTGTGGCGAAATTTGGCGTTAATGGGCTACGGCAGCAGACGACCGACGCGAGTGCCTTTGCTAATAGCACGACATCTCCTCCACAGCCTCTCCTGAGATCGTGACCACATCGGTTAAACCCTAGATGACTGGAAACCCGTGGGCTAATCAGATGAGTCCCGATTTCAGCTGGTAAGAGCTGATGGTACGGTTCGAGTGTGGCACAGACTTCACGAAGCCATGGATCCAAGTTGTGAACAAGACACTGTGCAACCTGTTGATGGCTCCATAATAGCGTGGGCTGTGTTTTCATATAATGGACTTGGTTCTCTGCTCCAGCTGAATCGATCATTGACTGCAAATGCTTATGCTCAGCTACTTGAAGACCATTTGCAACGTTCATAGAGACTTCATGTACCCAAAGAACGATGGACCTTTTATGGATAACAATACCCCATGTCACTGGGTCACAATTGTTCGCGACTGGACAAAGGGCTCTACTCATTACAGCATATCACCGCACCCTTTCCCAGCCACGTCGATTAAATATTTGGGGGTAACATTGCAGAGCGATATGAAGTGGGACAAGTATGTAATGGCAGTTGTGGGGAAGGCGGATAGTCGTCTTCGGTTCATTGGTAGAATTTTGGGAAGATGTGGTTCATCTGTAAAGTAGACCGCTTATAAAACACTAATACGACCTGTTCTTGAGTACTGCTCGAGCGTTTGGGATCCCTATCAGGTCGGATTGAGGAAGGATATAGAAGCAATTCAGAGGCAGGCTGCTAGATTTGTTACTGGTAGGTTTGATCATCACGCGAGTGTTACGCAAATGCTTCAGGAACTCGGGTGGGAGTCTCTAGAGGAAAGGAGGCGTTCTTTTCCTGAATCGCTACTGAGGAAATGTAGAGAACCAGCGTTTGAGGCTGACTGCAGTACAATTTTACCTCCGCCAACTTACATTTCGCGGAAAGACCACAAAGATAAGAGAGATTTGGGCTCGTACAGAGGCATATAGGCAGTCATTTTTCCCTCGTTCTGTTTGGGAATGGAACAGGGAGAGAAGATGCTAGTTGTGGTACGAGGTACCCTCCGCCACGCACCGTATGGTAGATTGCGGAGTATGTATGTAGATGTAGATGTAGATGGTTTGAAGAACATTCTGGCCAATTAGAGTGAATGATTCGGCCACCAATCGAACATTTATCCCTAGACACTTCACAATGTACAATTTCAAAACGGTAGGCACACGCACAAACGCGCGCAAACACACACACACACACACACACACACACACTAGTACTGCCAAAGTAAAAATTACGTTTCTTTGTCTCACTTTTTGATAACTGCTCAGATGCGCGTGGCTTCACTGAAGCTTTATTTTGTATTTACAGGTTATAAAACAACGGAAATTTATTTTGAGATAGTGCTTATTTCATTTATGTGCACTGACGTGACGATTTTTATACTTACAAGGAAAGTGCGTGACCTAGAACTCTCAGAACTACTTGGAATATTAATCTTATCCTTCCAAAAATAGTGGCACGAGCCATTCGTAATGCAAAACTGAGTTTCTTACCGTGAGACACCAGTGAACGACCACCTGCTCAGGGTCTACGAGAGGAAGTTTGGTAACGCGAAGAAACAAAATATCGATATGACAGGACTAAAAACACACCTTACAAATCAAAAATAGCCAGCATCTTGATGTGTACTTACCTAGACCTAGACAATATAAGCTCTGCATGAGAAAGATCGTCGACTTTGTAAGACTACAGTGTGAAAAACAACAACAGTTTCTGTTCATTTGAACACCGGACTTCACCCTTTTTTACACAATCAACTTTCTGCATCGAACTACAAGCCTATGTTACAATACGGTTGCAAAATGTGTGTAGTGACATTCACGTCCCAATATTATCCTATGAAAATGCAACTAGTGTGGCGTCAGATATGGGACTGCTTAAATGCAGTAGTGAGGTCGGACTTAAGAAAGTGGCTCTAGTTAGATGTCCACGTAGTTATGTTCCAGTATGCTTTCACCACTTTATTGCAACCCAGCACCTGCACTTTGGAGACTGAATAGTTGTGGAACACTATCAGATCAGTAGAAAAAGTTTATTGTTCAGATTGTGTAATTATTTTAAGCAGAGGGAAATGTAGCAATAAGTGACGACATTGAAATATTTGTGTTTTTGGTCCTATTATAACGTTCGTTTCTTCACGTTAGTAAAGGTCCTCCTCTAGAATTTGAACAAGTTATCATGCAAACGCCTGGTATGGTTAGGTGCACAGTTTTGCAAGCTAATGGCTCCTACCACCGCTTTTGGTAACAGCGATTTATATCCTAAGAATATTTTCGAGCGGTTCTGAAGTTTCGAAGTCATGCACGTCTTTTGATTGATATAATAGCTGTGCTAGAGGAAATCATACTATGGAGTAAGTCAGACTAAGTTCTAAAATCTTAAGCTTTCCAGCTAGTGTTCTTTTTAACTGCACTGTGAATTTGCTCATATTGTCATAACCATCAGACACGTGATATGCACTGATGGATGAAGACCTCGTAGAGTCTTTTCCATATGTCACTACTTTTTTCTCTACTGAAAGGTTGATGCTGCTTCTGCATCTTTTATCGTGTTACTATATCTACTTACCTCCGTCCTCCCACTAGACTGTCTCTGTCTTCTCTTATTTCTTTGCGCATGTACCACCCATTCCCCATTCCCCTTGACAGCAAATACTTAATTCTTCTTTCCATCGTCACAACATCTCCGGTAACTGTCTTCTCTTCGCCATTTGTAATTTTTTTTCTTGTTTCTCTCCCAGTAATATCCAGTTTTAATACCTTTATTGTTCGTTAAGCAACCGTCAAGTTCGCGTGAAAAGTCTGTACCTCACTGCCATTATGTCAGCCCTAGACGTGCAGGGCGAACCCGGATTCCCCCGACAAGTTTCCCCAGGTTGTTTAGGAACATTTTCTGAGTATTTTGTTATAAGGGACCCAAGGCCTCTGGTATCTCGTTGCATAGTCATTGCGTTTCCTTCGATTTCTTATCTCTGTGTCTCTTTGTGTTCGCACTACACTGATAACATATGCGCAACTGTACACAGTATGCGATGACGGTCTTGTTTGGAAAAAAAGAGTTATTGCATTCGCCCATAGTACTTGCTGTTTGCCAACAGTAATACCCATTTTAGCTTTCTTATTTGCTTTTGGTTTATTACATCATTCTGCAACAGCTTGGTACAAATAGAAAACATATAAACAGAAATCACAGTATAAAAATTTGAACAATCGTTTAAAGTATTGCACTATGTCCAAGTAAGCTCCAGTACATGTAGGTAACGAAGAATAATAAAATACAGGATGATTCAAAAAGAAAGAACAGATTCAAATTGTTTATTACTCACCAACTATGAAAGATAGAAATACATTATGCACGTCACTGGATGGAGGAAGGTTCGAAGTTTTATGTTCGCGCACAACACCATACACTCAAAATGAACACCATGTGTTGCTCGAGAAACATCGAAACGGTAGTCCATTTCATTCCACACGCGAATCAATAACTCGACAGCCTCAACAATTCGATTTCTGTGATCTTCAAGAGTAGCTGCGATAGGCAGTAAAATGTTTCCGTCTTTTATGGAACCCCCAAGGAAAAAAATTGCAAGGTATGAGGTCCGGTGACCTGGGAGGCGAAAACTAATGAACAACATCTTGTCGTCCTCCTCTTTCAATCCAGAGTTATGGGATGGTGCTGTTAAGATAAGTCTCCACCTCTAGGTGACAATGAAGCGCGGCGCAGCCTTGCATAAAAACGAAATCACTGGAATCTTCGTAAAATTGATGAGGCAACCAGTTTTGTAGCATGTCCAAGTACGGCATTGCTGTCACGGTTTCCTCCGCGAAAAAGAATGGTCTACAAGCTTTGTGAAGAGAAACGGTACGAAACACATCCAGTTTCGGTAAGTCTCTTTCATGTTCGATGAGGACGCAGGGATTTTGTGCCGCCTAAATCCTTACATATTCGCGGTTTACTTTACCCGGCAGATGAGACGTCGATTGGTCCGAAAAGATGAGAAGTTCAGAAGAAGTGTCCTCTGCCGTATCCTGGAGAAATGAAGTGCATAATTCTTACCCTCTAATATGGGCACCTGGACTAGACTGCTGCAGTAACTGCTACTTTTAAGGCTTCATATGCAGGCGTCGCATCAGAACACGCCACACCGTTGTTTGAGAGAGTTGAAATTCCTGACATGCCCACCTTTTGGGCTTCCGATGGCTCCGTGTCAACGCATCTCGTGTGCGCTTGACGTTTTCATCAAACGTTCGTGACGGACCAGTGCTTTTCTCTTGGCATATGGAACCAACTTCCAAGAATTTGTTATCCCGGTCTCTGCTCGTGCACGGGCGGCTTCTTGCTGATCGACGGCAGACTGGACGTTGCGCTTGAACAATGGACTGACTTAGCGCAAATTCCAACACAGAAAATGATTTCTCTTTTGATATAGCCACCATAGTGCTACAAACAAACAGCGCAGTTGTGTCAAAACGTTGAACCTTCCTCTGTCCACCGACCTGAACAACGTGTTTCTATCTTTTACAGTTTGTCTGTAATAAACAAATTTAATATCCTCCTTCTTTTTGAATCACCGTGTATAATATAATAGAACTGCACAGACACTGCTAAGTGTGCGCCTGGAGATTAGAATATTCATGCAACGTCTAAAAGAATACCAAATTCAGTATACACGCCTCACAATTGAAAGTCGCCTGTTCATTCGGCACTTTCATTTCTTCCCGTCATATTTTTTTCTAGCAGTCCGTCACATTTATCTTTACAACATTTTGACTGATATTACCAATTTCGATTAATCAATACAAGCCCTGTAGCAACATCTTTGCTTGGACATTGAAGCAGTTTAAATCTTTGGTCGCACGTTGCAGCCCTTATCGTGTGAGAGAGAATTACCTATCTTTACTTACTTTACGTTCCAGTCTGTGTGCTCTTTGGAATCGGATGGATGCTTATCGGTGGGGCCGTGTTTTATAGAAGAGACTGCCTTTGTTCCATAAAATTTCGGGCGTGACCGAATTTAATTAACAGAGATAGCGACTTCAGTTTGGACAAATCATGGAACCCGGCAATTTCTGTAATTAAATCACGAAGACGTCGCGGCGGAGCAGTTCGCAGTGATACATCGATATCACCGTGTGGATCGACTGTGCAGCCATAGCTCTAATTCCATATATATGTCATACCTCTTTGCCGCCGATCAATGTCTCTGGCGCCTTGTACTGGATTGGATTGTTTGAGGGAACAGGCCAAACAGCGAGGTCATGGGTCTCATCGGATTAGGGAAGAACGGGGAAGGAAGTCGGTCATGCCCTTTCAAAGGGACCATCCCGGCATTTGCCTGGAGCGATTTAGGGAAATCACGGAAACGTAAATCAGGATGGCCAGACGCGGGATTGAACCGTCGTCCTCCCGAATGCGAGTCCAGTGTGCTCCTGGCGCCTTGTGTATCTGTGACCGCATACGCAGTGCTTCGGTCCGCGGGTTTAAAAGGACGGAGCAAGTGCTGCAGCGTCAGTCACCTCGGCTCACTCCGAAGATGGCTGTACAGTATTCAGAAATATTAGGAGAAGAAGTTGAATTTATGTGATTGCACGCCCGAAATTTTATGAAACAGTCTTTGCGCCGCGAAAATATGAAGATGCACATCGAGACTGCCTTTGTCTGTTATAGGTGCGTACTGTCGTGCAGATTCTACCGTCAATGCAGATCTTGGTTAGACAGTGTCAATTTACTCGCCGTGGGTGAAGTTAAGTTATTGTTGGGAGGTTAGATTTTCACTGCATGCTAAAGATAACTCCGCGAGTAGGAATAGGACCATGTGTTTACGCACAAGAAAATGGAAATTTATACATTGTTGAATGGAAGCTGATTGTGGCTTTATGCGGTTTTCTTTTTTTCTTTTTTTTTTGCTTAGTTGTGCTGTAAATTCAAAGATGTTACTCTCTCCGTAAGTATAATATACGAGGTCATGCTGAAAAGTTATTGTTACGAATTTTTTTTATTCTGTTGTCAATATCGATTGAGGTATTACATGTCATGCATATTACTGGGTCGACGTTCCCGCTTCGCTAGCACAAGCCACTACCCTCTGCCGCTAGGGGGCACCGAATTGAAGCGTGTAACATGGCGGTGTGTAACGTTAACTACGTTGGTACCTGACAAATGGCGTGCAGTATCCGACTTTCTTACAGCAGGAAACGTCCTTCCAAATGAAATTCACACAAGGATGAAAGCTGCATGAGGACGATCGTTTACTCAACAACGTTGTGACTGGTAATGAAAACTGGATTCACCATTTCGATCTCGAAAACAAGAGAGCATCAGTGGAGTTCCGTCATAAAGGACCACCGACGCCAAAACAAGTTCGAGACCGTGCCATCAGTAGGCAAAGTCATACTGACAGTATTTTGTGATCTACAACGTGTGTTGCATTTGGGATTCATGCCTAAAGGCACCATCATAAACTCTGAAAATTACTGCGAGACCCTCATAAAACTGAAAGCACGAATTCAAAAAGTTCGTCCACAAACGGAGCGCCCTCTCCTTCAGCATGACAATGCAAAAACAAAACACGAGCGCTGAGACATCTGCAACAATCCGATGCTTTAGATTCACTGTCACCGATCATCCTCTATACGATCCCGACTTGGCCACGTCCGATTTTAATCTGTTTCGAACACTTAAAGAGCACATTCGAGGACTTTTCTTTGATAGTGATGTAGCGGTGCATGCAGAGATGAGGCTGTGGCTCCATCAACAAAATCAAACGTTCTACAGTGACTGTGTCAACAGGCTGTTCTCTCGTTGGGTGAATGCGTCTGTTGACAGGGTGAGTAAGTTGAGAAATAAATACACTCCTGGAAATGGAAAAAAGAACACATTGACACCGGTGTGTCAGACCCACCATACTTGCTCCGGACACTGCGAGAGGGCTGTACAAGCAATGATCACACGCACGGCACAGCGGACACACCAGGAACCGCGGTGTTGGCCGTCGAATGGCGCTAGCTGCGCAGCATTTGTGCACCGCCGCCGTCAGTCAGCCAGTTTGCCGTGGTATACGGAGCTCCATCGCAGTCTTTAACACTGGTAGCATGCCGCGACAGCGTGGACGTGAACCGTATGTGCAGTTGACGGACTTTGAGCGAGGGCGTATAGTGGGCATGCGGGAGGCCGGGTGGACGTACCGCCGAATTGCTCAACACGTGGGGCGTGAGGTCTCTACAGTACATCGATGTTGTCGCCAGTGGTCGGCGGAAGGTGCACGTGCCCGTCGACCTGGGACCGGACCGCAGCGACGCACGGATGCACGCCAAGACCGTAGGATCCTACGCAGTGCCGTAGGGGACCGCACCGCCACTTCCCAGCAAATTAGGGACACTGTTGCTCCAGGGGTATCGGCGAGGACCATTCGCAACCGTCTCCATGAAGCTGGGCTACGGTCCCGCACACCGTTAGGCCGTCTTCCGCTCACGCCCCAACATCGTGCAGCCCGCCTTCAGTGGTGTCGCGACAGGCGTGAATGGAGGGACGAATGGAGACGTGTCGTCTTCAGCGATGAGAGTCGCTTCTGCCTTGGTGCCAATGATGGTCGTATGCGTGTTTGGCGCCGTGCAGGTGAGCGCCACAATCAGGACTGCATACGACCGAGGCACACAGGGCCAACACCCGGCATCATGGTGTGGGGAGGGATCTCCTACACTGGCCGTACACCACTGGTGATCGTCGAGGGGACACTGAATAGTGCACGGTACATCCAAACCGTCATCGAACCCATCGTTCTACCATTCCTAGACCGGCAAGGGAACTTGCTGTTCCAACAGGACAATGCACGTCCGCATGTATCCCGTGCCACCCAACGTGCTCTAGAAGGTGTAAGTCAACTACCCTGGCCAGCAAGATCTCCGGATCTGTCCCCCATTGAGCATGTTTGGGACTGGATGAAGCGTCGTCTCACGCGGTCTGCACGTCCAGCACGAACGCTGATCCAACTGAGGCGCCAGGTGGAAATGGCATGGCAAGCCGTTCCACAGGACTACATCCAGCATCTCTACGATCGTCTCCATGGGAGAATAGCATCCTGCATTGCTGCGAAAGGTGGATATACACTGTACTAGTGCCGACATTGTGCATGCTCTGTTGCCTGTGTCTATGTGCCTGTGGTTCTGTCAGTGTGATCATGTGATGTATCTGACCCCAGGAATGTGTCAATAAAGTTTCCCCTTCCTGGGACAATGAATTCACGGTGTTCTTATTTCAATTTCCAGGAGTGTATGTACGCGTGAAGAATAAAGATGTAGAACGTCAATAAATTTTATTTTATTTAAAAATATTTAAGGGTTTTGATATAAAAAATTGGGAGACACTGCTTGACAGCGTGCCCCAGTAGTTTTTACTTATTCAGTAGGTGTAAGATGAGAATATGATGCTCCTATTGCTTGTTGTGAATCTTAGTCTTGTTCTTCTGAGTACCCCTGCGGTGATGTGATACTATTCCCTTCTGTTCAGTTACAATATGCTATATCAGCGAGTAGTAGCGTATCAGCGCACCTATCAGAAACCGGAAAAGAGACACCTGAAGCCTCAAGACGAAAGAGCCTTCTGCGGAAGAGAACACAACACCGATAGGTAGTCGATCTAAACACGGCCGACTTACGGGGGACAGGACGCAGACGAGGACAAGACCAAAGCAAACTGCAACCTATGCAAACAATACAGTGCAAATCGGAAATCTTGTTCACAGCGGTGTCAACAGACAACAGCAAAGAGACGCAAAATCCGAATCGCGACCAGAGAGAAGACCAAGTGCCAGGCAAGGGTGTTATCCAAATTCCATAGAGCAGCCACGTCAGCAACCGACAACGGACGCAAGTCAAAAACTGACTGGCCGTTTCTTTTTTCTTTATTGTCATTTTGATACCTTACAAAAAAGTTAGGCCGCCAGCGGCCTATTTACGCCGCTCTTCTGCCACAGGAAAGACACGCAGTATAACAGGAATACAGAAAAACAAACACAGATGGAGGACAAGAACAGGAGACAAACATAGTGAAAATAAGCAAAGTCGTTCACCGACGTACTGCTCGGATAAAAAAAAATGTTCAACACTGCACACAACGGAGAATACAGAACGTCACACGTGAACAGAGGAGCTGGGATGGAGAGACACTGATGCACTGACGGGACGACAAACGCGAGCACTGAAGGGGGAGGGGAGGCAGGTGCGATAGGCGAGGCGGAGCGCATGGCGTTCCAGGATTTGAAGGGATTTCTAGAAGGTAGGTGGGGCGGCGATCCAGGCGGAATGGGCATAACAGGGGATAGGGCGGATGAGAGATTTATAGGTGTGCGGCCAGAAAGGGGCTCGAGCAGGTGGAGTCGGGAGTGTGCATTGGCTTGGATCATCTGTAGATGGGAGGTCCAGGAGAGGCGATGGTGAAGGATGACGCCAAGGTACTTAGGGGTGGGGGTCAGGTTCATAGGATGGCCGTAGATAGTGACATAGAAATCGAGGAAACGGAAGGAAGGGGTGGTTTTGCCCATAGTGATCGCCTGGGTCTTGGAAGGATTGACCTTGAGCAGCCACTGGTTACACCAAGTGGTGAACCGGTCAAGATGGGTTTGGAGATGGTGCAAGGGGGGGGGGGGGGGGCAGGGCAAGGAAGGCGGTGTCATCGGCGTACTGGAGAAGGTGGACGGGGGGTGAAGGCAGCGGCATGTCCGCCGTGTAAAGAAGGTAGAGAAGAGGGGAGAGGACGGAACCTTGGGGCACACTGGCGGAGGGGTAGAAGGTGTAGGAATCAGTGTTATGGATGGACCGACCGTTCGCTGAGCGGCCGTATTTATATCGGCCGTGAGGAACGCTATTGGCCCGCTTGTTAACGTGGCGATACAAATGGCAAGTCCACACTGCCAGCAGAGTGCTCCGGCGGGACTGTGACCTCTAAGGCACTCGGCACGCCGGTAGGCCGTGCTTTCGGACGTCAACGTTGCTCGTGCCGAGTTCAACGTCCTGCTGAATGCTCAGAAACAGTCCGACTGGCATGCTCAACACAGTATAGGCGATCGCAGCGAGCTCGAGCGGCAATTTTCGGCTGTTTTTGGCTCGCTTTGTTTACGAAATACATGGGCGTAAAGATCCTACGTTAGCTCTATTAAAACGCTCATTTCCTCCCTTGTTCATAAGCTACTCATGTTGCTCTGTCTGTAGTAAACATAAATAAAAATTCCAATATCCATGAACATGTTGTAAAGGCAAAGCGAAAGTACTATGTGCAGTCAATAAGGACACCAGCTTATAAAAGTTGCATTAGAAATAGTGCGATACAAATTTAGAACAGGTCTCCACACAAAATAAGAGAATTATTTCATCATGCTCACTTTTTAGTGAAACTTTAAGGTCATTCTTACTTGATCACTGTGACTATTCAGCAGCAGACTCTTTACAACGTGTGAAATACAAAACTTGGAACAAGATAGTGCAAGATACCTTACTGCAAGTAGTTCTGTCTTTTAGATAAAGGCAATGAAACAAACTCACTCTTCAGAAAGAGCGCACTTATTCAGAATGTTCGGAAATTCTCGTTACACACTTCTAAGATGTATAGCGGGAAATGAGTAAACGGTATTTTGAATAGGAACCCATGTCCAGGAACGTCACACTACGACGCTACAGAGTCTCAGAGTTATAGGCACCGGTACCTGTAAAAAAATGTACGTACAGTGTGATTTCGTGATGCTGTTACACAGTTTCTAGGATGATGTGGAAGGATAAGTGTCTCAGTTTGAGGCAAGGATCCCTCTACTGAAAACGAGCGAGTTGAAAGTTATAAGTGGCAACCGTTCTCATACCTCTGACAGTGGAATACATATAGAGGTACTGTTGTTGCTGAGATTGTAGGGTAGCCAACTTTCAGAGGCGGTAGTACGGACCGAAATAAGGAAAAATGTCCAGTAAACACGGTCTCTGAAATGCATACCTGAGGAGGTATGAGCACTTATTCATCTTTGCTGCCGTGAAACACATATTCTCTATTGAACAAGTCCTCATAGCTCTTAAAGAGTGTATATTTTTGGTCCATACTACCACGTCTGAAAGTTGCATACCCTACTATCTTACCATCAACAGTACCGGTAGATGTGTGCCATTTCCATCCTAGGAAGTCTGTAACACCACGGAATAGTATATATATATATATATATATATATATATATATATATATAACTCTCTGAAATGTCGTTGGATGACGTTTCCGGACATGGGTTCCTATTCGAAACATTGTGCACCCACTCCCCTCTGTAAGTCCTAGAAGAGTGTAACGGATATTTCCGAACACCCACCCAAATTTACATTACATCAAATGCACTATTGCAGAGGGCTTTTCCGTAAGAGCGTGTAAAAATGTAACGGGACATAGAGAATGCTCCGCAGAACAATTTGAGGTAGCTGTAGTCGGAGGAGCCAGATTACGGAGATATTGAAGTAAACTTGTCTATCGCTTTGTCTAGCATTACTGTTTTCCAGCTTATTTACAATTAACATACTTACAAATTTATACGTACTGTGCTACTTATTGACATGTAGCCTGCGCTCTTTATTTCCTGCAAGGAAACAAGAAGGACGAGCCTGATTACCAGAAAGTCATGATGCAAGTTTTCTTTACTTTAGTTGTCCATAAGGTATCGTATTTACACTGTGCCATGACAGAACGTGCTATGAATCAACAATAGACCCGTTCATTACTCTGCGCTATTCAGAGACGTACAGAACAGTACAATAGAGCAGTACCGGTACAGTTTCTTAGAACTCACTGACATGCACCTTGTGTATGGGGAAGTACGTTACAATACTCTAGCTGCTGAAAGGCTGTACAGGGAACGATTTCCTAACAGGCATCATCCGTCAGGACGGGTGTTTGTTTTTCTCGATCGAAGAATGCGGGACACTGATTCATTGGAAAGAAGAAACGAGGGACCTGGCAACATGAGGACCACTCGCACACCCGCTTTTGAAGAGCAGGTGCTGGAACGTGTTGCAGCGGAGGACCCCATTACAAGTACTCGTCGTATTGCACGTGAAATGGGCGGTGCACATGTGGCAAGTACTCCACGGACAACAATTACACCCATATCACCCACAAAGAGTCCATGCACTGCTTGTGACTGACTTTGCACCGAGCGTCGCATTGTGTCAGTGGTTGCTCCAACAACTGATTAATCCACCAGAATTGCTCCAGATCGTGCTGTTTACTGAAGAGGCCTCATCTGATAGTGATGGTATTCAGAACAACAGGAATAGCCATGTGTGGAGGAAGGAAAACCCTGACGATGTAGGAGGGTCACACCATCAAGTACGTTTTGGTACGAGTATCAGGGCTGGCATTGTAGGCGTCTACTTCGTTGGGCTTTATCTTCTACCTGGCCGTCTGAATGGCCTTCTGCACTTGAGGTTTGTGCAAAGAGTGCTACCTGAGTTGTTGGAGAATGTTACCTTGGCTATTCGTAAGTGGATGTGGATATAACATGACGGTGCACCGCCTCACTTCTGTGTAGACATCCGCAACCATCTCAGTGCTGTACTTCCTGGTCGCTGGATTGGAAGGGGAGATCCTGTTCCATGGCCTACGAGGTCACCTGACCTCAATCCCGTTGATTATTTCCTACGGGAATATTTAAAGTCACTTGCGTATGAGACCCCAGTGGATTCGGAGATGGAATTAGTTGCCAGAATTGTAGCTGCCTATGATGTGATTCGAAACACACCAGGAACACTCTGCCAGGCACATTATTGTGAATAGCAGAGTAATCACATAGATGTAGACGTAGATGTAGGGATATTTCTGAGGGTGCGTCAGAATCTTGTTCGCCGATGTCTTGCTAGCATTGAGGTTGATGGCCGTCAGTTTCAGCAGATTTTGTAAGATACAATATAAATGTGTCAATAATGGTATTGCCAGTTAACTGTAACTAATATAAATGAAAAAGTACAGTTGTGTCAATAATGGTATTACCAGTTAACTGTAACTAATGCAAACGAAAAAGTACGCAGTAACGTGATTTTTTCCTATTATCTCCTTAAACTGGTTTCCCCGACCCCATGTTCCCTACCTCAGATTGTTCACTGAAGCATCCTCTAGGTCTTTAAATTTTTTCACGCCGTTACGAAAACACCCTGCACAATATACTTCTGTTAAAGTAATACGATAGTGTCAGAAACTATTACAGAACATCTGAATCTAGTGAAACATGAACCAGTAACACATCGCCTATTAGCTTACAATTCGCAATCACTGCTCATTACGTACACCAAATACGAATGACGTGTGGCCATACTCGCCATCTTACCATCTCCGGAAAGTTTTAATCGTAGATGTGTTATAAAGTGACTTTTAACTATAACAAATTTTAACCATGAACAGTGCGTTTTCGATGGATTCTCAATGTGCTGTTACTTTGAAACGATATACTTTCGTAATACGCATGTTACAATAATTCTTTAGCCACCAGCATGGTCTTTTCCGTCATTTTATTACATCAGATCGTATGATTAACGACAGGTTTTCGGAAAATCCTCAATTTGCTGCTGCTTAAAAACGGCATATATACATTTGCGTTTCAACTGATAGCCAATATAGCGTCTCGCAAGTCTGTACTGAAGAAATATGGTGTCATAAGATGTAAAAGGGCGTTCTTCCATACGATTGGTCTATGTTCAAAGGCACATTCTGAGTATCTGAGATTCTAAATATTACTCTGCGTCCCGGCCGGAGTGACCGAGCGGTTCTAGGCGCTACAGTCTGGAACCGCGTGACCGCTACGGTCGCAGGTTCGAATCCTGCCTCAGGCATTGATGTGTGTGATGTCCTTCGGTTGGTTAGGTTTAAGTAGTTCTAAGTTCTAGGGGACTGATGACCTCAGAAGTTGAGTCCCATAGTGCACAGAGCCATATTACTCTGCGTGTTCGGAAAGACTCTTCAGCGTCCTTTATCCACGCCATGATGTCAGAATCTCGGCACGCTCAACGCGGAGCCAGGTACCAGACAATGTAATTGTTTGTCAATTGGCTTCTTGTGAGGTTACTGTAAAAGATACCTTACCATTCCATGTATTAAGGTACTGCAATGTACTACGTTGCATGGGCACCTTCTTGTTGAACCCTGTGGCGTCACTTTACGACACACTACCACTCACAGTGCATCGGAAATCAGCCACAGGATTCCGATCTCACAACGTATTGATGACTAACGAATTTCCTACGCTTGCTATTAGGCCTCAGGCCCAATCAATTTAGGTGAATGTGACTAATTTCGCCAATTGGTGTTGGAAATAGATTTCATACAAACTGTGTTTATGCTACGCAAGTGTCATTCATGAACGACTTTTTGACTCAGATGGTTTACAGATTCTTTGTATTCTCAGGCAACAAACACAAAATTAAGGAGAGATCTTCATTCGAAAACTGGACGCTATAAGCAGAAAGTGAACACATGCTCAATTTAATTCACTGTCCTTTATAAACTGCGCTTTACTCAAGTGTAAGCTATGCAGACCTCATTTACTTTTCCATTGTGCTTAATTAAGAAAGTAAGTGTGCCAGTGTAAGCTGTCGCTAGCACACTGGTCGGCAATGACGTAGCGCGAAGAACGATAATACACTACTGGCCATTAAAATTGCTACACCACGAAGATGACGTGCTACAGACACGAAATTTAACCGACAGGAAGAAGATGCTGTGATATGCAAATGATTAGCTTTTCAGATCATTCACACAAGGTTGGCGCCAGTGGCGACACCTTATACGTGCTGACATGAGGAAAGTTTCCAACCCATTTCTCATACACAAACAGCAGTTGACCTGCGTTGCCTGATGAAACGTTCTTGTGGTGCCTCGTGTAACGAGGAGAAATGCGTACCATCACGTTTCCGACTTTGATAAAGGTCGGATTGTAGCCTATCGCGATTGCAGTTTATCGTATCGCGACATTGCTGCTCGCGTTGGTCGAGATCCAATGACTGTTAGCAGAATATGGAATCGGTGGGTTCAGGAGGGTAATACGGAACGCCGTGCTGGATCCCAACGGCCTCGTATCACTAGCAGTCGAGATGACAGGCATCTTATCTGCATGGCTGTAACGGATCGTGCAGCCACGTCTCGATCCTTGAGTCAACAGATGGGGACGTTTGCAAGACGACAACCATCGGCACGAACAGTTCGACGACGTTTGAAACAGCACGGACTATCAGCTCGGAGACCGTGGCTGAGGTTACCCATGACGATGCATCACAGACAGGAGCGCCTGTGATGGTGTACTCATCGACGAACCTGGGTGCACGAGTGGCAAAACGTCATTCTTTCGGATGAATCCAGGTTCTGTTTACAGCATCATGATGGTCGCATCCGTGTTTGGCGACATCGCGGTGAACGCACATTGGAAGCGTGTATTCGTCATCGCCATACTGGCGTATCACCCGGTGTGATGGTATGGGGTGCCATTGGCTACACGTCTCGGTCACCTCTTGTTCGCACTGACAGCACTTTTAACAGTGGACGTTACATTTCACATGTATTATGACCCGTGGCTCTACCCTTCATACGATCCCTGCGAAACCCTACATTTCAGCAGGATAATGCACGACCACATGTTGCAGATCCTGTACGGGCGTTTCTGGATACAGAAAGTGTTCGACTGCTGCCCTGGCCAGCACATTCCCCAGATCTCTCACCAATTGAAAACGCCTGGTCAATGGTGGCCGAGCAACTGGCTCGTCACAATACGCCAGTCACTGCTCTTGATGAACTGTGGTATCGTGTTGAAGCTGCACGGGCAGCTGTGCCTGTTCACGTCATCCAAGCTCTGTTTGACTCAATGCCTAGGCGTATCAAGGCCGTTATTACGGCCAGAAGTGGTTGTTCTGGGTACTGATTTCTCAGGATCTATGCACCCAAATTGCGTGAAAATGTAATCAAATGTCAGTTCTAGTAGAATATATCTGTCCAATGAATACCCGTTTATCATCTGCACTTCTTCTTGGTGTATCAGTTTTAATGGCCAGTAGTGTAGGTGTTCGATCAAGCGCGCCTACCACGAGAGAGGCCAGAGATAGACTCGCAAGCTCTCTCGACAGAAAGTATTTAGGCTGCCACTGCTGATCGGAGGGCCTCACTGACTCACTAACTCACACTCCAGTTTGGCGTTTGTCAGTCCATACACTGAGCGGGTCACTGGCTATGACAATACATGGCGACCAGACGTGATAATAGCCAGATTATTGATATTGTCAGCACGAGGACTATTCCTTAAGAGCTTGCGCCACAACACGTGGACTCTATTACATTTAAGCAAACACTTACAGTTCATGTATATAAAGAACCGTGTTAATCCATGTGTGCATTTGTGTTGAGGAAAGAGGATACCGGCCACCCATAACAACATACTCTATCTTGCTTCTGACGGTATAGGACTCTACAGTTGCGACGAGGATTCTGCAGTGGTGAGGAGCATACTACAGTAAGCGCGCGCGCGCGTATGTGTGTGTGTGTGTGTGTGTGTGTGTGTGTGTGTTTATGTGTGTGTGTGTGTGGGTGGGTAGGGTGCGTGGGTGGGTGGATGACTATCTCCGTTCAACAATTTGGGACGAGGTCTCGTACCAAGCACTTCCAGGTGCGATCTGCTAGGTAGTGAGTTGTTTTACATTGTGGGGACGGCTGTGCCGATTCATACTCTTCATATTCTTGTAAGTGCTTCTGCACTTGTATCTTCATTCCCATTGAGGAGAAATGTTTTCTTGTAGTGTAGTGTGCATTTTCCTTGCCACACTTTTGTGGCAGCAGTGATTCACAGTTATCTCGACAAATGGACGATACTCCTCACACTGGTCAGGTCATATAGTCGACACTGTGAGAGAGGACGAGTTACTCTCTCACCTATTTTTCGTATATGGACAATTATTAAAGATTTTGTTACAACCTTACGCACCTTGAACAAGACTCTAGAAAATTAATGGCCTGAGCAGACATTGATGGAGCCTGGTAGGGCGCTAGAAGCATGAGGTATTTTTATGGTTCTTAGTTCATAGAAATGGCATGTTGGGAGTTGAAAGTAATTGCCGGCGAGCTCATCCCTCGGTAAATCTTGCCAGACAGGTCAACAGCTGTACAGGGCAGATAGGGCAGCCCGCGCAGCCCCTTCTTGAGGCAGGTCTCCAGCAGAACAATGCCGAGCTACCTGCCATGGCACGAGCGAAAGGCTGGGCTGGAGGCGACGGACTGAAGAGATGTTTCTAAACATGGCATTGTGTGCAGTGCCTTGCCTAATAAAAATTCATACGTTTTCATGTTCACCGATACTGCAAATAGCCCTGGGACCCACTTTCACCAGCCATCTCAGTCGTATAAGAAACTCCGGCATCCGAGAAACATTTAGGGATACAATCTTTATTACATCTCATAGCTAGGACTAACATGCTCCAAGGCACAGGCGATTTAGATAAAGGTCTTTAAGATTGTATCTGTTCACTTGTTGTGATGGGAAGTGACATGACTTTGGAGAAAACCATCTTCCCCTTCTGTGAAAACTTAAAAAAAGCCTTGGTACAACCAGCGAACAGATGTGTCACACGCTGAAATCTGATGTGATTTCAGGGCTCTGGTAGAGAGTGAATTGCGATCCGTCTGCCTGGTCGCTAGACCATGAGACTTTTGCATTTGTTTCGTGGCCACAGTCGGTTCACAGGTGCCACCTCCACGTCTTGCCACCATCACGCACTTCTCGCCAGCTGCAGTTTACATCACTGCACGAAGCAAACAGGGTAACGTCCTGCTGGTCCGGCCTTGTCAGAGCGTGCAAATATCAATCGCCACTTGCTCTGAGCAGCACACACATTGAGAAACTTCTGTACATTATCAATCAAAGTCTGCTCAGCCTCAGATCAATTCATAATGCGTTATTCACATTTCTAGGGCCAGTGTACTTGACTCACTTCTACCACCCAGTATCCTTATCCATTGTTCTCTTAACCCAACTGTTAGTCGTTTACAGTATTCAATCATTAACTATAATTTTATGTCTCTTTTTTTCTTTTAAAAAATAAATGTTGTTAGTAAATTTTACTACATTCTCAGTATTTTATATAATCAGCACCATGGGTTAACTTGCAACTGGAAATCTGCCATCAGAATGAATCGACGTCTATCCGTTTCTGACGACATCTACAATTCATTGTCCAACATAGTAGGGTCAACTGCCGTGCCCGGACCTGAGATTTGTTCTATAACACTGTCAGGAGCAGCAACTCCTGCACCATCATCAACAACTACAACTTCAGCAGCAACAGCTGCCCCACACGCAACAGTTGGAGCAGCTGCAATTACAACAGCATCAACAGCAATAGCAACAACAACAGCAGTAGCAGCAGCAGCAGCAATTACATCAAGTCAGTTAGAAAACGAGCCATCATTGTGCCCCTGTCACCTCAGCACTTGATGCCGATGCAGCTGATCGGCCCTCTTGGTAAACGGTTCTGTGTCGACTTTAATACTGTCCTGGACTGTGATATGCGTGAGATACCGGATTCGTACCGCCCTTCTGCTGGCGACACAGCGTAGACAAACACAGAGCACTCTCAGGGTCATACCTCGACCCCTCCCGATGCGGTTGCGCGGCGAGTGTCAACAATCTATAAAGCTGATCTGATGCAGGTCCAACATTGTCGTCGTGGAGAGCTTAGATCAGAACACTGACAAACTCCAACCTATGTCAGTGGACGTAGCTCCCATTTAAAGTACGATATTGTCAACATTATCCCGTGTGCCAGAAACAGTTAGGATAGAGCTGAAGTATGCTCAGCTGTCAATAATTTAATAGATGCCTGTATTCTCAAAGAACTGCAGCTCGGTGTGTATATCCCCAACTTCTTGCTCTGTATGTATGTCATTATTCGCGACGTTGACGTTAGGCTGACAGATAAGCAGATAGTCGACGAAATGGAGAGAATGTATGTTGTCGAAATTATCAAGCGCTACACCAAGAAAAACACCTTTCAAATCCCGAATTAACGGTGCCGATTGCAGTCTGCATGGTAGTTTTTCGTTCACAAACTTTACCCTCATGTATTGCTATGTTGAGGGCACGCTATTCGGATCAACTGTGCATCCCCAAAATCATCCAATGTAGAACTTGATGGCGGTTCCATCGTCAGGTGAACCAATGCAGAAGCCATACTCGTTGCGGCTGGTGCGGCTGTTAGTAGTAGTTTATCCTGTAGTGAAATAGAAGTGGATAGTTCCTGTGAATTATTATGGGTGGAGGTTATACTCAACAACCGAGCTAGGTTAATAATTGGCTCCTTTTACCGACCTCCCGACTCAGCAGCATTAGTGGCAGAACAACTGAGAGAAGATCTGGAATACATTTCACATAAATTTCCTCAGCATGTTATAGTCTTAGGGGGAGATTTCAATTTACCAGATATAGACTGGGACACTCAGATGTTTAGGACGGGTGGTAGGGACAGAGCATCGAGTGACATTATTCTGAGTGCACTATCCGAAAATTACCTCGAGCAATTAAACAGTGAACCGACTCGTGGAGATAACATCTTGAACCTACAGATAACAAACAGACCCGAACTTTTGGACTCTGTAAGCGCAGAACAGGGACTCAGTGATGATAAGGCCGTTGCAGCATCCCTGAATATGGAAGTAAATAGGAATATAAAAAAAGGGAGGAAGGTTTATCTGTTTAGCAAGAGTAATAGGAGGTAGATTTCAGATCAAAACGAAAATTTCTGTTCCGACACTGACAATGTTGGGTTTTTATGGAAAAAGTTCAAGGCAATCGTAAAATGCGTTTTAAATAGGAACGTGCAGAGTAAAACTGTGAAGGACGGGAAAAACCCACCGTGGTTCAACAACAAAGTTAGGAAACTACTGCGAAAGCAAAGAGAGCTTCACTGCTAATTTAAACGCAGCCAAAACCTCTCAGACAAACAGAAGATAAACGATGTCAAAGTTAGCGTAAGGAGGGCTATGCGTGAAGCGTTCAGTGAATTCGAAAGTAAATTTCTATGTATCGACTTGACAGAAAATCCTAGGAAGTTCTGGTCTTACGTTAAATCAGTAAGTGGATCGAAACAGCATACCCAGACACTCTGGGATGACAATGGCATTGAAACAGAGGATAACATGCGTAAAGCTGAAATACTAAACACCTTTTTCCAAAGCTGTTTCACAGAGGAAGACCGCACTGCAGTTCCTTCTCTAAATCCTCGCACGAACGAAAAAATGGCTGACATCGAAATACGCGTCCAAGGAATAGAAAAGCAACTGAAATCACTCAACAGATGAAAGTCCACTGGACATGACGGCATACCAATTCGATTCTACACAGAGTACGCGAAAGAACTTGCCCCCCTTCTAACAGCCGTGTACCGCAAGTCTCTAGAGGAACAGAAGGTTCCAAATGATTGGAAAAGAACACAGGTAGTCCCAGTCTTCAAGAAGGGTCGTCGAGCAGACGCGCAAAACTATAGGCCTACATCCCTGACATCAATCTTTCGTAGAATTTTAGAACATGTTTTTTGCTCGCGTATCATGTCATTTCTGGAAACCCAGAATCTACTCTGCAGGAATCAACATACATTCCGGAAACAGCGATCGTGTGAGACCCAACTCGCTTTATTTGTTAATGAGACCCAGAAAATATTAGATACAGGGTCTAAGGCAGGTGCCATTTTCCTTGACTCCCGGAAGGCATTCGATACAGTTCCGCACTGTCATCTGATAAACAAAGTAAGAGCCTACGGAATATCAGACCAGCTGTGTGGCTGGATTGAAGAGTTTTTAGCGAACAGAATACAGCATGTTGTTCTCAATGGAGAAACGTCTACAGACGTTAAAGTAACCTCTGGCATGACACAGGGGAGTGTTATGGGACCATTGCTTTTCACAATATATATAATTGACCTAGTAGATAGTGTCGGAAGCTCCATCTGGCTTTTCGCGGATGATGCTGTAGTATACAGAGAAGTTGCAGCGTTAGAAAATTGCAGGGAAATGGAGGAAGATCCGCAGCGGATAGGCACTTGGTGTAGGGAGTGGCAACTGACCCTTAACATAGACAAATGTAATGTGCGAATACATAGAAAGAAGGATCCTTTATTGTATGATAATGTGATAGCGGAACAAACTCTGGTAACAGTTACTTCTGTAAAATATCTGGGAGTATGCGTACAGAACGATTTGAAGTGGAATAATCATATAAAATTAATTGTTGGTAAGGCGGGTGCCAGGTTGAGATTCATTGGGAGCGTCCTTAGAAAATGTACTCCATCAACGAAGGAGGTGGCTTACAAAACACTCTTTCGACCTATACTTGAGTATTGCTCATCAGTGTGGGATCCATACCAGGTCGGGTTGACAGAGGAGATAGAGAAGATCACAAGAAGAGCGGCGCGTTTCGTCACAGGGTTATTTGGTAAGCGTGATAGCGTTACGGAGATGTTTAGCAAAGTCAAGTGGCAGACTCTGCAAGAGAGGCGCTCTGCATAGCGGTGTAGCTTGCTGTCCAGGTTTCGAGAGGGTGCGTTTCTGGATGAGGTATCAAATATATTGTTTCCCCTACTGATACCTCCCGAGGAGATCACGAATATAAAATTAGAGAGATTCGAGCGCGCACGGAGGCTTTCCGACAGTCGTTCTTCCCGCGAACCATACGCGACTGGAACAGGAAAGGGAGGTAACGACAGTGGCACGTAAAGTGCACTCCGCCACACACCGTTGGGTGGCTTCCGGAGTAGAAATGTAGATGTAGAAACAGATTCGTACACTGGACGGTTCCAAATTATTTAAACTGCTTTGGCCAGCGCCAGCGATAGGTCATGCGCAGTTTTTCTCCACCAACAAGAGCTATACTGTGCAATGAGCTACCCCATGTCGGGAAGGGTAACTGACAGCACACAGCACACATACTCAGCTGCCCTGCGATAGCCTCCCAATACTCAAATTTGCATGGATTTTCCGCCACTACCTAGAAGGCTCTCACAACAACCGCCAGTCGCTGTAACACGCAATTCCACGTGACCACCGCCACCGCCAGTACGAACCTAATTGGTTTCACTCCCGTAGGAAATTGGGCATCGTCAGAATAACCACAGATAGATCGGGTGACGTCTCCTGCATGAGAGGTTCATCGAAATGGCACACTCCAAGGCCAGCCTGGCGACAGGCTTTTCAGAACTTAGTCAACAATATTTACCCCAAGTCCCCCTACCACACAACCCATATCCTACTCAGTACGGTAACCAATCACCACTGCTTCTTAATAACAGCGAGTATGTCATCGAAAAAATCACCTGGTTTACTCTTCACCTTCCTGAGGACGTGAAGACAGAGCCACCTGGAACTTTCCAGATAATAACAGCGAGCTTATCACGGAAAAGTCTTCTGGTTTACTCTTTACCTTCCTGAAGATGTGAAGACAGAGCCACCTGGAACTTTACAGGTATACAATTTTTAACGACCCTCCCAACGCCTAGCAGCTATGGCGGGATTTAGGATTCCCCAATGGAATGTGAGATCTGCGATCGCCAATAAGGTCTGGACTGGAATGCACGCAGAAGATAGCAGTGACAGCCATCTCTGAGACGAAGTTTCAAATAGATACCGTCATCGAATTTGAGGGTATCAGAGATTGGTCGAAGAGGAGTTGCCATCTTCATCAGTAATGTGCTGTACCACATCCCAATACTGATATCCCATGACACCTTTCAAGCAACAGCAGTCAGTCTCTCATCTCCAATCGATCGAATAACGATTGTGATCATTTACTGCTGACTGCAGTCATATATACCCCTGAGAGAGTGATACAGTTTGGTATAGCAACTGGAACCCACTTTCCTGTTCTGTGGGGATTTTAACAAGCATAGCAGATTATGGGAGTGTGCGTTTAGTGACACACTGGGTGCTGGGATCCTGAAGACTCTCAACGAGTTCAGTCTGATGGCTGCCCAATATTACTCCCATTATCGGGACAGCGAGCTTCAGGTATAGACTTGAATAGTGTTTGAGGTCTATTTCCTCGCCTCTTGAGTGGACTACTATTCCTTATCCTAGGGGGCCTAATCACTGCACTCTTATTACATCAACGGTCACTCAGACCCCGGTAGCAGTCTACAGATAGCCTCATACATGGAGTTTCACGAACGCCGATTTGTCCTGGTATGGCGCAATAATTGAGACACAACTTTCATTGTTCCCCACTGAGACGTCCCACAAATGACGCACATTATTTTTCGAAATCAATATAGCAGCATCGCTTTCTATTCCCCAGAAGAGGGTGATTATTGGAAACAGTAGACAGCCAGTTTCCTGGCAGAACCAAGAACGTTCTCGTCAGGTGGCTCAGAGGAGGCTAGCCTATAGTTGACTCAAATGGCATACATGGGAAAACTATGTTTCTTACAAACAGACTGATATATACACATAAAAAAAGTTTTTCATCACCACGGTTCCGAGAATTCCGGAACCTGCACAGAAAATTGGAATAGATATCAACATGAACATCATTTCTGCCCTTTTTGTGGCTCATGAAAATCACACATTGCATGTTGTACCACCATACAGCGAGACCTTCAGAGTTGGTGCTCCACACTGCTGTACACACCGGTACCTCTAATACTCAGTAGTACGTCCTCTTGCATTGATGCATACCTGTATTCGTCGTCGCGTACTATCCACAAGTTCATCAAGGCACTGTTGGTTCAGATTGTCCCACTCCTCAACAGCGATTCGGCGTAGATCGCTGAGAGTGGTTGGTGGCTCAAGTCGTCGCTTAACAGCCCTTTACAGTCTATCCGAGACATGTTCGATAGGGTTCATGTCTGGAGAACATGCTGGCCACTCTAGTCGTGCACGATGTGGGCGCGAATTGTCCTCCATGAAGACGAATGCCTCGCCACCATGCTGCCGATATGGTTACACTATTGTTCACGTATCATACAGCCGTTACGGCGCCTTCCATCACCACCAGCGGCGTACGATGGGCCCACATAATGCCACCCCAAAACAGCAGTGAACCTCCACCTTGCTGCACTCGCTGGACAGTGTGTCTAAGGCGTTTAGCCTGACTGGGTTGCCTGCAAACACTTCTCCGACGTTTGTGTAGTTGAAGGCATATGCGCCACTCGTCGGTGAAGAGAACATGACGCCTATGCTGAGCAGTCCATTTGACATGTTGTTGGGCCCACCTGTACCGCGCTGCATGGTATCGTGGTTGCAAAGATGGACCTCGACATTGACATCTGGAGAGAAGTTGTGCATCATGCAGCCTATTGCTCACAGTTTGAGTCGTAACGCGACGACCTGTAGCTGCACGAAAGGCATTATTTAACATCGTGGCGTTGCTGTCAGGGTTCCTCCGAGCCATAATCTGCAGGTAGTGGTTATCCACTGCAGTAGTAGCCCTTGGGTGGCATTAGCGAGGAATGTCATCGACAGTTGCTGTCTCTCTGTATCTCCTCCATGTCCGAACAACATCACTTTGGTTCACTCCGACACGACTGGACACTTCCCTTATTGAGAGCCCTTCCTGGCACAAAGTAACAATGTGGACGTGATCGAACCGCGGTATTGATCGTCTGGGCTTGGTTGAACTACAGACAACACGAGCCGAGTACCTCCTTTCTGGTGGAATAACTGGAAGCTTTTTTTGTTGTGTGTAGGTGTTAATCAGTTTATCAGGCCCTGAGAAAAAAGATACTGCAGGAAATTTTGCGACTGTCTCTCCACGAAATTCCCCATTCGTTGGATCTGGGAAATGGTTTCCTCACCGAAACAGGAACCGGTGTCTCCCAAACGTTTGCAGACCTGGTCAGTCGAGTTTACCGATACTGTCACACCTTCCTCCGCACTGCCAGCGCTTTGACCTCTCGGCGACCAGTATCGTTGGCGGGTTCGAGATGGCTTCACCTCACTATTCTCTCTAGCCGAGAAAACGACGCATTACTTCTCACCAGAACTTCAGATTTTCCCTACAACCTTCCCATTGAGTCACAAGCTAAGCTACTTGGCGTCCGCTTTGAGCGCAAACTGACTTGCATACGTCTTGTTGCGTACCTCAAAAGAAGGTAGAACGCATTTAGAATACATTGCAGATGCTTGCAAGATTTTGATGGGTAGTGGAATCGACAGTCCTCTTTGTATAAGATCTCGATCTGCTTTGTCTTCGATTATGGCAGCATCATCTATGGCAACGCGACGAAATCAACTTTGGCTAAACTGGATGTCCTCCATTGCAGGGTGCTTCATTTTGTTCTTGAAGCCACGAAATCAACGCCCACCGACGCGCTGTTCTCGGAAGCGTCTGCAGTGCCGGTCTCCATACGTCGGCAGATGATGAGCCATAATTTTCTCTTTAGTCGGTCTTCCATAATTCCATCAATGCGTCAGTTCAGTTCCGGGGGCTCACACAGGCACCTCACACGCGAAGGAGAAACCGAACTTCCTTACTAATACGCAAGTATGAGACGTGGCGCCATCTTTAACCGCTAGTCTTACAAGACTCGAAACTATCTTTTTTTCGCTCTCTATTTGGGTACTTCTCCCCAGCCCCGATATCGTAACTGCCATCCCATTTCAGAACGGGGACGAACATCAGTCACGACCTGGAGCACTTTCTACCCGACATTGGTCAAAGTATGCTTGATTCTATATAGATGGCTCTAAAACCGAGGCTGGTGTGCGATACGCCTCCTTCAGCCCCTCTAGCGACAGGTATACCAGGTGTTTGCACTGCCGCCTGAATGGCGCATTTACTCGGCGTAGTTACTGGCCATCACGGAAGCTATTTACTATGGCACGCAGGCTTTCCGTCTCGTACTGACCCTCACGAACTCTCAAAGTGAGTTGCAGAAACTACAACGTCTGGCATTTGATAAGGAGTCTAAAAGGTATGTCTTGGAGGCCATAAAAGACGCGCAGACATTGGGCACTGACGCCCGCTTACTTTGGATAAAAGAGCGTGAGAGATTTATCCCAAATAAATTAACAATCGCTGGAGCTGATCCTACTTGGTACACAAAACGAGTCAGAACACTATTGCAAAAAAAAAAAAAAAAAAAAAAAAAAACGAAAAAATAAGCCAAATTTAAATGGATGCAAAATCTTCAAGATTGGCGATCTTTTATAGAAGCTCGAAATTTAGGACTTCAATGCGAGATGATTATAATAGCTTCCACAATGAAACTTTGTCTCGAAAACTGGCAGAAAATCCAAAGAGATTCTGGTCATATGTGAAGTATGCTAGCGGCAAGATACCATCGATGCCTTCTCTGCGCGATAGCAATGGAGATACTATCGAAGACATTGCTGCCAAAGCAGACATAATAAACACAGCCTTCCGAAACGCCTTCACAAGCGAAGACGAAGTAAATATTCCAGATTCGAATCGAGAACAGCTGCCAACATGAGTAACGTAGAAGCAAATATCCTCGGAGTAGTGAAGCAACTTAAATCACTTAATAAAAGCAAGTCTTCTGGTCCAGACTGTATACCAATTAGGTTCCTTTCGAAGTATGCTGATGCATTAGCTCCATACTTAACAGTCATATACAACCATTCGCTCGACGAAAGGCTGTAAAGTTGCACAGGTCACACCAATATTCAAGAAAGGTAGTAGGAGTAATCCACTAAATTACAGGCCCATATCGTTAACGTCGATATGCAGCAGGATTTTGGAACATATATTGTGTTCGAACATTATGAATTACCTCTAAGAGAACGGTCTATTGACAACAGTCAACAGCATTTACAAAAAATCGTTCTTGTGAAAGACAACTAGCTCTTTACTCACACGAAGTGTTGAGTGCTATTGACAAGGAATTTCAAACTGATTCTGTATTTAGAAATTTCCAAAAGGTTTTTGACACTGTACCACACAAGCGGCTCGTAATGAAGCTACGTCCTTGTGGAATATCGTCTCAGTTATGTGCCTGGATTCATGATTTCCTGCCAGGGAGTTCACCGTTCGTGTAAGTGACGGAAAGTTACCGAGTAAAGTAGAAGAGTTTTGTGGCGGTAGCCAAGGTAGTGTTTTAGGCCCTTAGCTGTTCCTTATCTATATAAACGATTTGGGAGATAATCTGAGGAGCCGTCTTAGGTTGCTCGCAAATGATGCTGTCATTCATCGACTAGTAAAGCCATCAGAAGATTAAAAAAAATTGTAAAACTATTTAGAAAAGATATATGTAAATTGGCAATTGACCATAAATAACAAAAAGTGTGAGGCCATCCACATGAGTGCTAAAAGAAATCCGTTAAACTTATTCAGCTAAATATCTAGAAACTACAGTTACGAACTACTTAAATCGTAAGGAACACATAGAAAACGTTGTGGGGTAGGCTAACCAAAGACTGGGTTTCATTGGCAGGACACTTAGAAAACGTAACAGATCTACTAAAGAGACTGCCTACACTACGCTTGTCCGCGGTGTGGGATCCTTACCAGATACGACCTACGGAGTATATCGAGAAAGTTGGAAGAAGGGCAGCACGTTTTGTATTATCGCGAAATAGGGGGGAGAGTATCACTGAAATGATAAAGGATTTGGGGTTGACATAATTAAAACAAAGGCGTTTTTCGTTGCGGCGGAATCTTCTCACGAAATTTGAATCGCCAGTTTCGGGAGAAACGATCATCATAATAAAATGAGGGAAATCAGAGCTCACAAGGAAAAATGTAGGTGTTAGTTTTTTCCGCGCGCTGTACAAGATGGTAATAAAAGAGAATTATTGTGAAGGTGGTTCGATGAACCCTCTGCCAGGCTCTTAAATGTGATTTGCAGAGTATCCATATAGATGTAGATGTAGATGTAGCTGTAGATGTTGATGAACACCGTTACCATACAACCACGATGCCATTGTTCTTGCAACTGTCTCGATGTTACATATCTTGAGTTTGGACCGTTCGCTGCTTCTATTTTGCTTCTTTTTTCATAGTGCAGTACACCTGCTTCCTGTTTTCATGCTTGAACTGTATCCTGTTTCTGACAGGCCATTTCGCTATTAACTCTTTTACGGGCAGTGGATATCAGTGTTAACCACACATGGGCAGGAAATTTTTTTAAAATGAAAACACGTGATTTGTCAAAATTATAAAACTTCTTACCAAACAAAACAATTTATTTTAATACAATTTTACAATATTTTGCTTACTTTTTTAATTACAGTCAATTAAATTGTGGTTACCATTGTTAACCACCGCCCATTTAGTTACTTATTTGTTGAGAAACTTTGAGACGAAAAATTTTGAACAGTTCTCTTAGGGAATTATTTACACAAACAACTCGAAAGTACACCATTATTGAGAATGAAATGCTTGAAAGCAAGTTTTGCCTTTTTGTAGACAAAGAGGCACATTACATGAAGGACACATCCACACTGTTCTAACAGGAACAGTACGTGTGCTGCATACTGCACATCTTCTTGATGTGACCTGTTTTGGCTGATGTGCACTACCTTCCAGTTTGATTTGTTTGTACACGTGTGGTTTACGTTTACTGAGGGCTACGCTTGACTTACGCCACTGCGATGGACAATTGCCTTGGCAAGCAGTCCTTCGTACGCTTTCCTTCGGAAGTCTTTATTTGTGAATTATTCCATTTCAGTTTCATTGTGTATGATAAACGCATTCACTACACACATAACAATAAAGTGGAAAATAAGCGTATGCCACCATTTTTTACTTTCGCAATCACAACCATAGTCTCCTTTTAGACGATCAAAATTGTCAACAAAATTCATGCTCTTGTTACAGTCACTCAATACACGGGGACATGCCACTACAGTAGTTGATCCATCTTTTTCTTTCCTATTTACACTTGTGGTGTCACTAGGATCATGCATAGTAGAGATCAAATTCACAGCTCGTTTGTCCATCCACTAGTAAAATGTTACATAATGATTGCTGACTTTGCTGTCAAAGTCCCCTCGTTTCAGCTTTCTATCTTCCTTCAGTTTTGGGAGGAATTTACGTGTAGGGTTCATAGTTCCAACTGCAAATGTTTCCTGGGCTTTTAGGGGGACAAAAAGATTATAAGATGTGAAGAAATTATCCATGAAAACAATATTTTTGCCATAAAATTCTTCACATAAATCTGTTACTACCCGTGCACCCAGTCCCAGTTCAGACTTCTCTGTAGCTATTCTACCAGTATAAATCTGGAACTTCAAAATACATGCAGATTCATCACACAGCATCCATATTTTATAGCCTCTTTTCAAAGGCTTGTCCCTCATGTATTGCTTCACTGAGCTTCTGCCTTTTAATTTCACCATTGACTCATCAGTTGCTACTTTTTCATGAGGCTGATAGCATTGTGCAAACCTTTTATTCAACATTTCAACAAGAGGCCTTATTTTAAAAAGCTTGTCAAAATTGGCCTGTCCCCTTTTAGGCATCATCGAGTTGTCTTTTGAATGGATATAACTGAGGAGAAAACTGAATCGTATAACAGTCATCAAGTCACACACACACACACACACACACACACACACACACACACATATATATATATATATATATATATATATATATATATATATATATATGACTCATTTAAATCCTGAGATGAAGACCAATAATCTCGATAACTTGGTCATTTATTGACACTCATAAATAAATTGATGCCTAAGAAAACCCTTATCTCATCTTATGAAGTTGGGATGAAAGGCTTTCCTTTTTGTGTGGCGTACAAATTGGTGTGAAATGTAATATGTTTTACCACTTCATGTGTAAAAAATTCACAAAATATTTTATGTGGTGATGGATTTGACATCTCTGCAAAAATAGCTGTAGGGTCAATTTTTTCCACAAAATCAGGCAGTGCGTCAACTCTGAAACTTTGGCTCAATTGTGGAGGTTCATCCTTAACAATGGGTACACTTCCAGATCCACCAGAGGTACCAGAATGATTAGGGATGTTTGCCTGTATAAGTGAAGAACTAACCGTCACAGATGATGTTGCTTTAGCCAGTGGTGATCTCGAACTTCTAGGCATGGACAGAGAAAGTGGTTCAGAGGCTTGAGAATCATCATTTGATGGAATTGCAGCCATGCAAGGTTGTTTGTTTTCGCACAAGTGATGATTACTTTCTGGCAAATTATCATCTGCTTCATTGCTACTGTCTTCAGAAAATGATAACACAATATTATTACAGTCAGGTTCATATGTAGGATCAATGTCAGAGTCTTCAAACAAACTTATTTCACTATATGAGTCTAATGGAAGGTCCTCGAAAAGTAGTATTCGTATTTCATCATCACTAAGACACCTCCTAGCCATACTAGCCGCTCGGTGGTTAGCAGCGCTAACCTAAATTTAACTAACAAAAATATGAAATAAATAAACTTGTTTCACGTAACTATTGCAATGAAGGTTATTAACATGAACTAGATTTACATATAAAAGTACTTACTTGAAAATTAAAGTAGTATATATGTGCCAATTTTGTTCTTCAAAACGTACACCAACTAAATGGCACAAAAATGCTGCAAGGCAAAAAACGAATTGTGCTGTACCAACAATAGGAAAGCATAATGCGTGATATCCAATGCCGTGCCATCTAGGGAGAACTCCCTAATCTAACTGTGTGGCTTGCAGTGACAACTGATGCCCCCATTCGGTCACCAGGTGTCGTAAAATGGGTGGTTAACATTGATAACCACCGCCCTTGAAAGAGATAATGCCTGGTGATAGCCACTGCCCCTCAAAGAGTTATGTCGGGGGGGGGGGGGGGGGGGCTGCGGTGGGGAGCTCCCCCTGTTAGTGTCTTCTGCTGCAACGTTTCGTGCATCTCGCGATCGTGCCACTAACCGGGCCAACAAACGACATTAGTCCTCATTCGTGCAACACTGTCCTTCCACTCTCTGCTTTCACTTCCAACCCCACTGCACTCAGATAGTTAATTACTAGTGTCCCTCACATTAACATTTTGTATCTCACACGCACATCGATTCACCAGTCAGTTCAACAAAGTGGTAAATATAGGTGCCCTGGGAAATACCGTGCTCCTTGACTTCTGCAAAGCGTTCGCTTCAGTTCCACACTGTCAGCTGATGAACAAAACACGAGCGAAACGAATATCAGACGGGCTGTGTCATTACAATGAACAGTTTGTAGCAAACAGAACACAGCATGTCTTCTCAACGGAGAGAACTTCTTACACGTAAAACTAACTTCAGGAGTGGTCCAGTTTAATGTTATAGGACTATACAGGGTCAACATTAATAAAACCGACAAACCGAAGGCCGGGTTCCTGACTGAATATGGAGAAAAAAAAGGTGCTATCAACGTGATTTCGAAAATGCATCGCTGCCACGGTGGATGGCGCTTACGAAATGACAGTTCCTCTGACCATGTGCCGTGTGTTCCTTGTGTGGTGCAGAGTGTATGATGGAATCGAAGCAGCAGAATGGTCCGGTGTTCATATCGGGAACAAGCCGAGATGCTGTTTCTGTGCGGCCGATCAGGGAAGCGGTCGAGAGGCAGCACGGCTATACCAAAACATGTACCCTCTCAGACACGAAACACATTACACACATTTCGAGACCTTTTTGGACGTTTGTGCGATCATTGGTCCTTCCAGACAGACGAACATGCAGGAAGGCGGCGACTATGCTAACACCAGATTTGGAGGGCCAGGTTCTGCAGGATATTGAGATGAACCCTAGTATAGTAGACTGGGTACAGTTGAAATGATTTAGCATTTATCATTCATATTATTGTTATGAAACTTCCTGGCAGATTAAAACTGTGTGCCCGACCGAGACTCGAACTCTTATTGTTGTTTGTAAACCAATCGACAGAGTGCGTTTCTAGCTGCGAAACGGCTATACCACTTTTGTTTCTGAGGTCAAAGTATACAGAGATTTAAAAAAAAAAAAAAACGTTTTGTTTCAATCCTCCCCTTACTAGGGGCGGTTGAAACAGTGATTGGGATCAGTTGCAACACATGAAAATAATACACAATATAGTATTGCAACATGTCTGATTTACCATTAATTCTAGTTATACGCATAATTATGGCACTGTATGACAACATTAGTCACTCTGAATGGTTTTTCCGGCCTATGTGGCCGTGCGGGTCTAGGCGCTTCAGTCTGGAACCGCGTGACCGCTACGGTCGCAGGTTCGAATCCTGCCTCGAGCATGGATGTGTGTGATGTCCTTAGGTTAGTTAGGTCTAAGTAGTTCTAAGTTCTAGGGGACTGATGACTACTGATGTTAAGTGCCATATTGCTCAGAGCCATTTGAACCATTTTTTTGAATGGTTTTCATAGTTATAAATATTTACGTTAAAAGGAACAGTCGAGATCGCAAAAATATATTGCAGTCTCGACTGTTAATTTTAACGTAAATATAACATCAGGTCGCTTCTCTCCGTGGACTATGTCGTAGAAATTTATGAACTTATAAAGATATTTCTAAATAATAAACTAAAACATTTTTTCAGTCAGATAAATATAGCCTAGAGAATAAAGTAAAAGCGAACATTTCTTCAGTCAATTAAACATTTAGCGTATGGAGTGATCTGAGTATTCAGAGTCACATATGTGGCAAACATAGCTAAGACCACCTTCTGTGCATTCTTCGTGAGCCCACTGTTTACAACTGGTGCACTGAATCCACTTTTCTCCAGATCTGTTCTCTGAATATGGTGATAAACAATACAGTAGCATTCTTCCTCTTCTGATGACTTTTGCTGCTGAGTATTATTTTTTTCGTTTTGAAAATTTTTTTACCATTTCCTCCATCCAATCCTTTCTCAGCTTGCTTAGCCTTGGCCCGTTTCAATCTTGCTTCATGTTGTTTTCTAATCTCTTTTTTCTGTGGTATATCAGTGTAAATTGTAGAATTTCTAGATTTTCGCCCTTTAGGCCCATTATATTTACTCAGGGGAGCTTTCGCTAATGGCCGTACTGCTTCGAGTGTAAATACAATAGCATCACTAGAAATTACTTGTGCACTTGTAGACGGTCTCAGTGAAGTTTCCTGAATGATAACGCTGCTGCAGAACCTAGGCGGCGTAGCCCAATTCAGAGTTTCATGACGCTCATCAACGTTTTCTTGCTGGGTTGTTGGAACAGGTGAGTTATTGGTAGCCCGTTGCTGAGACGTTGTCTCTGCTACTGCACACTCAGCTGTATTTTCGGGATTACGTCTATCCTTTACAAAATCGAGGAGCAAAATCGAGTTCAGTAAACAGCTGCCGGTTACATGGGTAAATTCCCGTCTTGCGAAAGTCGGCTGGAATGTTGGAAGATGTCAGAGCGAGCGGCTTAGCAGACGCAAATGTCGCAAATCGACATTGTTTTTCATGAATGGCTTCGCATCCAACTAGCACAGGTCGAGTTTACAGCCTCCTTCAAAGGGCCATATGCAGATCGATCAAGTGGCTGGAGTTTGCGAGAGCAATGGGGAAGGAGGCACAGTAAGACAATGCCATTGCTCTAGCAAAAGTCAATTGCGTTAATACGAACATGTGAGAAGTGGTTATCAAGTATGAGTAATACTTTATGAGACGGGGATACATATGCTTTCTTCTCAAAGACTTCCAGGAAATTCATGTATGATTCATCCTGCATCCAACCAGAGGAATTTGCAGTTCCAGCAGACCCTACTGCCCCATCCCTAAAAAAATTGTCTTGGAAACGCTCTCGTGGAAATATAAAGAATGGAAAAATAACATCGGCAATGGCGTTTGCTGTTAAAGCTACTGTCACCGAACCACCACTTTCAGCTGAAGTTTATGAACCTATTTGACGAGCAGCACGTCTGGCTACGACTCTATCTGGTTTTTGAACGGTTGTTAGGCCTGTTTCATCGTTGTTATACATGTCTCGGGGTTCAAAGTTATGACGGTCGATGACATTGGCCAAATTGTCACAGAAGGCATCGACGTTAGTTTTATTGAAGCTAGTCGCCCAGGACAGGCAGCGCGTAGGGACCGATCAGGGTTTCGTCTCATAAAAATCCGAAACCATTCCTCACCAGCTGTTTCATTGTCGTCACAAGTTCGAGGTCGTGATAAATTATACGTAATGGTAAGTTCGTACGACAATTTTTTCACCTCTTTCTTAGATAGTGCGCAATATATACCTGCACAGTAAATCAAATATTTTGATAATTCTTTCTTTTGTTCTTCATTAATAATTTTGACTTGTACTCTATATGTCATACCATCAATGTCCTCACCAGTCGCATCTCGCTTTCGTATACAGGGTGTTACAAAAAGGTACGGCCAAACTTTCAGGAAACATTCCTCACACACAAATAAAGAAAAGATGTTATGTGGACATGTGTCCGGAAACGCTTAACTTCCATGTTAGAGCTCATTTTAGTTTCGTCAGTATGTACTGTACTTCCTCGATTCACCGCCGTGATTTCATACGGGATACTCTACCTGTGCTGCTAGAACATGTGCCTTTACAAGTACGACACAACATGTGGTTCATGCACGATGGAGCTCCTGCACATTTCAGTCGAAGTGTCCGTACGCTTCTCAACAACAGATTCGGTGACCGATGGATTGGTAGAGGCGGACCAATTCCATGGCCTCCACGCTCTCCTGACCTCAACCCTCTTGACTTTCATTTATGGGGGCATTTGAAAGCTCTTGTCTACGCAACCCCGGTACCAAATGTAGAGACTCTTCGTGCTCGCATTGTGGACGGCTGTGATACAATACGCCATTCTCCAGGGCTGCATCAGCGCATCAGGGATTCCATGCGACGGAGGGTGGATGTATGTATCCTCGCTAACGGAGGACATTTTGAACATTTCCTGTAACAAAGTGTTTGAATTCACGCTGGTACGTTCTGTTGCTGTGTGTTTCCATTCCATGATTAATGTGATTTGAAGAGAAGTAATAAAATGAGCTCTAACATAGAAAGTAAGCGTTTCCTGCCACATGTCCACATAACATATTTTCTTTCTTTGTGTGTGGCCGTACCTTTTTGTAACACCCTGTATATCCCAGTAGAGAAAAGTGGTTTATTCCAAGCACATTAAAAGCGGTGGCTCGTTTTTATTTTAGGTTACTATTCCTTGCTGTAGGGGCTGTGATATTTGATACTTTTGTCTACACCAGCAAGGTAAAACAGAGGCCACTACTTCCAGCACATCAAGTGGATTTAGTGCTCACGTACTCACACTGAGTCGTGAACACGTCCCAGTTTATCAATGGGGGATAATTGAACGTGGTTACTACTGTTATCGGTGCCATGCGTGCAATGGTCGTGCCAGGCGCGCGATATTGAATCTTTATACTATCGTTAGCGGCGCGAGACCTGCACGACCTTATAGCAACCGTTATGGTTCTGCATTATTCTGTTACACTAGGGGTGATTTCACGTAATGAAAGAGAGAGAATGTAAGATTAATGGACTCATTTATTAAACAGTTGAAAATTAAATAATAATACAACCAAATGGAGGTGGGGAAAGAAAGATTCAAATTCAGCAGCCTGCCCCAACGTACGTTCATAACAAGCCACGATAGCAGGAGAAAAGGAATTTGAGTTACGATCGCCGTACTATCAAATAGAATCCCATTTAGTAAAGGAAGGGGTTGCAGGCGTGCAACGACCACCATCATCAATCAGCCAAAGACCAAGAAAGATGGTACTGTGCGTGAATCGCTAGGTAGCCTCCCGTACTAAAGGAATAAGACCCGCAAGACGTGAAACTATTCACAATGACCTATAAGGTTCCCTCTGGGCCGCAGGGCGCGAATCTACAGTGCACGTCGGCGCTCATGCTTACCGAACTTCACCTCCTGGAAGCAGCACCTCCGGTCTCCGGCACGGTCACACTAGAACTGCCTCTACTGCCCCTTTGTCCACCACCCATCCGCGGAGGGCGGTTGGCGCCCGCCCGCGAAAAACGGGCGCGCGCCTGAACTGGCCAATCATAGGGCCGGAATTTCACAGGGAGGCGACCTCATGACGTTAAAATTGAGGAGAAATAGCGGTTACAGGGTTGGTAAGGCAGATTGGGGAACTGAGAACAGGAGAAACTTTGGCCACTACTGAATGTTCAAACGACACCACGTGCTACCCTGGCGATCGGAAAAGGGATCGGAAACGGGAAGCCATCATGGCTGTTAGGAAGTCTGCTGCCCCTCGCCCATAAATAAAGAAAATTTCTAGCGCCAATCTCCTCTCACAGATCAGTGTGAAACAAACTGTAAAAATCGTCAAATAAATCAGGCAACCCATAGCAATTATTAATATTGCCTGAATTATTATTTTACCGAATACCAGAGTGCTGGGATTATAAATATGAAACACGAGCACTGAATGGTGGATGAAGTACACGTCTTTCATCGTCCGCTGCTTTTCGTAGTGAGTTTCCAGCTTTTACCTTCCTTTCTGCAAATTTATACCTCGACAAATCAATCTGCCCTCTAGATGTCTTTCTCACCCGAACTCTAGGCATGTAAAAAAAAAAAAAAATAATAATAATATATTGACTGTTTCAACCATTCCCACAAAAATTTTCAACCGTCTCCAGCCCCACCTTCGGTAAAAGATTACAATACTGGTGGTAATGTCGTGTGACTAGGGCCTCCCGTGGGCTAGACCGTTCGCCGGCTGCAAGTCTTCCGATTTGACGCCACTTCGGCAATTTGCATGTCGATGGGGATGAAGTAGCTTACCCGCATTCCTATTGCTTTATTCATTATTAAACCTACTCCTGCATTACCCCTATTTGATTTTGCATTTATAACCCTGTATTCACCAGACCAAAAGTCTTGTTCCTCCTGTCTCCGAACTTCACTAATTCCCACTATATCTAACTTTAACCTATCCATTTCCCTTTTTCAATTTTCTAACCTACCTGCTCGATTAAGGGATCTGACATTCCACGCTCCGATCCGTACAACGCCAGTTTTCTTTCTCATGGTAACGACGTCCTCTTGAGTAGTCCCAGTGCCCGCCCGGAGATCCGAATGGAGGACTATTTTACCTCCGGAATATATTAACCAAGAGGACGCCATCATCATTTATCCATACAGTAAAGCTGCATGCCCTCGGGAAAAAATTACGGCCGTAGTTTCCCCTTGCTTTCAGCCGTTCGCAGTACCACAACAGCAAGGCCGTTTTGGTTAGTGTTACAAGGCCAGATCAGTCAATCAACCAGACTGTTGCCCCTGCAACTACTGAAAAGGCTGCTGCCCCTCTTCAGGAACCACACGTTTGTCTGGCCTCTCAACAGATACCCCTCCGTTGTGGATGCAGCTACGGTACGGCTATCTGTATCGCTGAGGCACGCAAGCCTCCCCACCAACGGCAAGGTCCATGGTTCATGGGGCGGGGGACTGGTGATAATAATAACACATTTAAACTCGACATTATTCCGAACTCTACAAGCTACGTAAAAGTCACACACAGACACCCAACATTTTGAGTTAAATAAAACATTAGCATAAATGTCAGAAGAAAAACACTTACTTTTGGCTATTAAAACACAATAGGGCTTCCTATGCGTGACGACAATGCACAGGGAGCGGCGAGACACTGATATTCGTGTTCCGATCTGTCACCCGCTTCGTTGTCCCGTACAACCCCCCCCCCCCCCCACTCCCTTCGTAAAAGCTCCATAGATATTTAGTTTGTTTCAACGTACTTAGTCTACCCTGCAGGCTCCAGGCAAGTGAGCCGCCAACATGGTGTAAACCAAAGTACGATTATGTTTATCCTGCATGACGACCGCTACTACCCCTATCAACTGCAGCAAGGATTATCAGCAACGGTCACAGGAATTTTCGTTCGTCAGCGGCATCTGCTGTGGCAAGGATGCCTTTCCGGACACATGTTCAGAGGACCTTTTCTCCTCCATTTCCAGTTAGGAATCGGTCCCTGCAGTTTGCCAATTTCATTAATGTTCACCCTGTATATGTGTATGAATCAGGAGATACCGTCGGAAGTTCCCTAAGACTTTTCGCGGATGATGCTGTTGTATACAGAAAAGCCGCAACTTTATAAAATTCTAGCGAAATGCCGGAAGATACACAGAGGTCAAAATTTTGGTGCAGGGAGTGGCAGCTCACCCTCAACATGAACAAATGTAACTATTGCGTATGCATAAACAGAAAGGCCCTCTGTTGCATCATTACACGGCTGCAGAGCAGTCGCTGGGCGCAATTACATCCATAAAACATCTAGGAGTGTACATGCGGAGCGATTTGAAGTGGAACGACCGCACAAAATTAATAGCGGTGCCAGACTGAGGCTTATTGGAAGCTTTCTCAGCAAATGTAGTCCACCAGCAAAGGAAGTACTTCACAAAGCACTCGTCAGTCTGGGCTCCGTACCAGACAGGATCGACAAAGGAATTGGAGAATACCCAAAGAAGAGCAGCACATTTCGTAACAGGTTCATTTAGAAGGCGCGAATGCGTCACGAAGACACTACGCCAACTGCTGTGGCAAGTGCTGCAAGAGAGGCATCCTGCATCACTGTGTGTCGTGCTATCAAAGTTCCGAGAGCGCACGTTCCTAGCAGAGCCGGCCAGTATACTGCTTAGTCCTATGTACATTCCGCGGAAAGACCACAAAGAAAAAATCAGAGACACTCGAATCCACACAATTTATCAGCAATCGTTGTTCCCGCGAACCATTCGTGACCGGAACAGGAAAACAGACAAGTGGCAGTGGTACACAAAGTACCCTCCGCTACAAACCGAAAGATGGCATGCGGAGTGTAGATGCAGATGAAGACGAAGAGCGAACGCATTTACAAGTTCTTCCGCTCACCTTCGATCCTTGAACTGACTCCATCTCATTTTATTCTACATTCCACGGCGGTAATTAATCATCGTGTCCCTTACAACAACATTTTGTAGCCCTTTTGCACATTAAACTACTAATCAGTCCAACAAATCTCTTCCTCGACCTACACACACTACGCTCCTTCAACTGCCTCCATCTCAAATATTACACTAATAATAATTCCTCTAGGCATATGTCTCACACTGCAAAACAGTACATGTGCAACATTTATAGATATGTTCAAAATCTGCAAATTTCAGATCAAATAAATACGCAAAGGAAAGTGCCATCTCATCCCCTCACGAGAATTAATCTTTAGGTTAGTGGGTGGAGCTCAGTCGAAGATGCGCTTACCTCTGTAGACGGCGTTCCAGATGAGACTGAGTGTAAACTATACGGGATCCGTTCTGTCCCTCTACAACAACTCACAAGCAACCTGTAGGAAACGTGTACATTCATCAAGTCCGAATCCACTGGCAATGTCAGAGTGGTTCGGGGAACACTCTTCGGACGTGAGGATGTTTATGTGGACACCCTGGAACTGAACCTCAGATTTAATTCCAGCCAATAACAGTGAATTTGGAGGGGGAGGGGGAAATCATCAGGATGGGGGTTACAACGTTTTCAGTTGTTCTTGGAAAATACGTGCTATGACGAAATAGAGGAGTTACTCGTTAGTTGCCTACAATACTGTTTGTCATTTGCGTAAGTAGAAAATGCTGAACCGGAAGTATTATCATCAAATGAGAACAACAGACAATGGAAATGGTTATGGCTCTGTGCACGTGGAAAGAGACAATCGACCATAACTGAGCAGTCGACAAGACACAGCAGCTTACTGGAAACTCTTAGCCGGCCGTGGTGGCCAAGCGGTTAAAGGCGCTACAGTCTGGAACCGCGCGGCCGCTACGGTCGCAGGTTCGAATCCTGCCTCGGGCATGGATGTGTGTGATGTCCTTAGGTTAGTTAGGTTTAATTAGTTCTAAGTTCTAGGCGACTCATGACCGCAGAAGTTAAGTCGCATAGTGCTCAGAGCCATTTTGGAAACTCTTATGTGGTGGTAACAAAATGATACCGACAGACCTGGAGGGGTTGTAGAGAGTGTTTTGAAAAACAGGCAGAGTTGAGGAATTTATTGTTTATTCAAAACACCAATTGATGCATAAACAACCCACTACCTAACTCATTAGTGGGTCCTAATTCTACATATACATTACATTGCTGCAGCTACATTATTGTAGAGTTTAACGCGTGCCGAGAGGTCACCCCCTCGGCAGCAAATCTGAGACTGAACATTAACGGATCGCCAAGTATAACTTCTCCCAGTGGTCGCGACAGACAGAAATCAGAAATTGAGGTGGCGTCGAAGGGGGTTCACAGGCGTCACAACAACACTGCGCTACATCATCATACAAAGCTACGTATGCCACCAAAGGAGTGACTTAGAACTGCAGCGCCTATGAACGGCGTTTCTGAGCGCGGATTCCTATCCTCTGTTTCTTCCTCGAGATACCGTCTGCAACAAATTGTATTAACCTTAGACCCCGTAGTGCACGAACTACCACATGAGTGTAAGTTAAGGCGTTCTTTGAGATTTGAAAGGCAGCAAAAGAGCATGTAACTTCCAGTGGAATCGTGTTGCAATTCATCGGATGATTGTTGTTGTTGTCGTCTTCAGTCCTGAGACTGGTTTGAAACAGCTCTCCATGCTACTCTATCCTGTGCAAGCTTCCTCATCTCCCAGTACCTACTGCAGCCTACATCCTTCTGAATCTGCTTAGTGTATTCGTCTCTTGGTCTCCCTCTACGATTTTTACCATCCACGCTGCCCTCCAATAATAAACTGGTGATCCCTTGATGCCTCAGAACATGTCCTACCAACCGATCCCTTCTTCTAGTCAAGTCATTGGATGATAGCTGTCAATTACAATGAAGCGCCAAAGAATCTGGTATAGGCGTACATATTCAAATACAGATATATGTAAAGAGCCAGAATACGGCGCTGCGGTCGGCAACGCCTATTTAAGACAACAAGTGTCTGATGCAGTTTGTAAGTATGCTGTTTAGGGTTTTTTATTGGTAACGCCACGTAGCGCTCTGTATGAAAATCACTGGCTGTGCTGCGTGCAGTCTGTGGCTGGTTTTCATTGTTGTTTGCTATTGTAGTGTTGGGCAGCTGGATGTTAACAGCGCGTAGCGTTGCGCAGTTGGAGGTGAGCCGCCAGCAGTGGTGGATGTGGGGAGAGAAATGGCGGAGTTTTGAGAGCGGATGATCTGGACGTGTGTCCATCAGAGACAGTAAATTTGTAAGACTGGTTGTCTTGAACTGCTATATATATTATGACTTTTGAACACTATTAAGGTAAATACATTGTTTGTTCTCTATCAAAATCTTTCATTTGATAACTATGCCTATCAGTAGTTTAGTGCCTTCAGTAGTTTGAGTCTTTTATTTATCTGGCAGTAGTGGCGCTCGCTGTATTGCTGTAGTTCGAGTAACGAAGATTTTTGTGGGGTAAGTGATTTGTGAAAGGTATAGGTTAATGTTAGTCAGGGCCATTCTTTTGTAGGGATTATTGAAAGTCAGATTGCGTTGCGCTAAAAATATTGTGTGTCAGTTTAAGCACAGTCATTTATAATTTTTGTATGGGGACGTTTCAGGTTGATAGATCGGTTACTGCTGCTGCAATGGCACATTATCAAGATTTATGTGAGTCTGAACGTGGTGTCATAGTCGGCGCACGAGCGATGGGACACAGCATCTCTGAGGTAGCGATGAAGTGGGTATTTTCCCGTACGGCTATTTCATGACTGTATCGTGAATATCAGGAATTCAGTAAAACATCAAATCTCCAACACCGGTGCAACCGGAAAATGGTCCTGCAAGAACGGGAACAAACGACGACTAAGAGTATCGCCCAGCGTGACAGAAGGGCAACCCTTCCGCAGATTGCCGCAGATTTCAGTGCTGGGCCATCAGCAAGTGTCAGCGTGCAAAACCATTCACCAAAACATGATCGATATGGGCTGTCAGAGGCCAAGGCCCACTCGTGTACCCTTGACGACTGCACGACACAAAGCTTTACGTCTCGTCTGGGCCCGTCAACAACGACATTGGACTTTTGATGACTGGAAACATGTTGTCTGGTCGGACGAGTTTCGTTTCAAATTCTATCGAACGGATGGAGGTGTAATGGTACACCGACAACCTAATAAATGCATGGATCCTGCATGTCATCGGGGGACTTTAAGCTGGTGGAGGCTCTGTAATGGTGTGTGGTGCGTGGTGTTGGAGCGATATGGGACCCCAGATACGTCTAGATACGACTCTGTCAGGTGACACGTACGTAAGTATCCTGTCTCATCACCTGCATCCATTCAGCTATCGTATGCATCCATTCATGTCCATTGTGCAATGCGACGTACTTTGCCAATTGCAGCAGGTCAATGCAACACCCCACACGTCCGGAATTGCTACAGAATGGCTCCAGGAACACTCTTCTGAGTTTAAACACTTCCGTTGGCCACGAAACTCCCCAGACATGAACATTATTGAGCATTTCTGGGATGCCTTACAACGTGCTGTTCAGAAGAGATCTCCACCCCCTCGTACTCTTACGGATTTATGGACAGCCCTGCAGGATTCATGGTGTCAGTTCCCTCCAGCACTAATTTAAGGCATTAGGCGAGTCCATGCCACGTCGTGTTCCGCTGATTTAAACTGCCTATCGGATACAAGTTCTCCACAGAGCATTTGCCGATAATGCTGAGTGTTAACTGATAGCATCACGCGATATCGCACTGCTGTTTGTGGAAGAGTTGAGGACGGACGCGATAGCAGTTTTCACAGATAAAATGCTCAGGAGGGGATTGCTGGAAATCTGTTACATCTCTGTCCCGCATGCTGAAATGCGGTGGAGAGCGGAGTGATGGAAGGGGTGGGGGGGGGGGAGACCAGAAGGTGGCAACATTTATCTATTACCCAGATGTGATAGGTACTCACAGGAAACGTTGGTAGTGGGTATGGGGAAAACGGACCGTGAGCAATGCCAGATAACATAAAGGCATGCTTTTTTTTAACAGGAGAGATTTCCGCCAATGATAAAATTTGTTCACTGTAAGAAGTAATATTTACATTTTAAAACTCTGAATGGCAGTTATGAAACAAAGCAGAAAATTTATTCTGTTATTACTTTGGTGTCAGTTCCCGAGGTAATGTAAAAGTGTGTCTAAAGGTAATAGTACTAAACTGGTAGTATTAACTGGCGCGAATATGCATGTTGTTTCACGAGACGTGGTTAACGTATCAGAAAGCGATTGCTGGAAACTTAAAAATGCTTATATGCACGCGTTAGTTTTCGGTGTGTGTAAAGTTAAAGTCGTTTGAAGAAATCCATACTGAGGTCTGTGACAAAATAATGCGTCGTAACGAAACAATGAGACGTATGACATCCATGACGCTCCGGTGACAGACAGTTTATCGTTCATGTGAGTAGGCCTGGGGTGCAATGGTTCCGAGTGCGTGCTGTTGGAAGACAGTGTTTCAACTGTTGGGACAATAGTTGGCGAACCGCACACATATGCACTCAATCTAAATCAATCAATAGGAAAGCCACTTCACACAATAGATCAAACACAACTTACAAAAAAACTGAAGACCAGTGTTACTATTATCTACCTTTTATGTAATAATCGAAATACTCATGCATGAAAGTTATCTAACTTCTCAATAAAAATAAAATATTGATTAATAAAGAAAATGTTTTCATGAAAAACAAATCTACTGAAGCAGCTGTCTTTGATGTTTTGAAGTAGGCTCTACGTCTTGAAGATAAGACCAACAAAACTGAACTGTGGGCTGTTTCCAGACTTATCCAAAACCTTTCAGATCATCAGTCATCATCTGCTGCTTAGGAAACTATTTTATTTTATTATTTCCAATTTACACGACTAGTTATGTAAGACTACATTGAAGACTGAAGCCCCATGGTCGTGGAACGAGGCAATATATGAAATCAGCGTCATAAAAATTTGTAACAGATGAAATAAAATTTACACGAGTCCTATCCAAAATACAGGAGACTGGGTAAATACTAGAATAGTCAACAATACAACACAGGAATCTCCTTAATTTTTCCAAAGGACTCCCCAACAGAATTCAAGGAGTGAGCCATGAACAAATTATTCAGTTTGGACTTGAAAGAGCGAAGATTTTTGCAAAGGCTTTTTCTTTTTTTTTAATTCCTGTGGTAGCTCATTGACAATGGATGCAACAGAATACTGGGCGCCTTTCTGCACATGAGTCAAGCAGGTGAGATCTAAATGCAGATTTCATGTCTGTCCAGTGTTAACTAAGTGAAAGCTGCTGATTCTTGCGAATAAGTTCATTTTTTGTAAAGTTAGACTTTTTATTTCTTGAAACTTCCTGGCAGAGTAAAACTGTGTGAGGGACGGAGACGAACTCGGGACCTTTACCTTCCACTGCAGAGCGAAAATTTCATTTTTTATTTTTTATTCTTCTGGCGATTCCTTCTAAGATCTATTACGTCATCACTCCTTTCAGCAGTTATTCCCGTGTTAGGAATAGTGGTGGCAGATCAGACACAGCCGTTACTAAGTCTTCCTGGATCAGAACTGACATTGATTGCAGTAATTAATGTTGAATTCATTCTTCAACATGCCTGTGTTTGACACTGTATCTTTTAATGTAGACTATACGGAGTACAGCTTTATTTTCTCACACAAATCGTCTTGAAGCACTCACACCTTTCACGTTAGAATGAGACGAGAGACTATCTCGAAAAATATGGTATGCGTGGAGTTGTCTACAATTGTTTCATTCGTCTCTTTCCGGCAGCTAGAAGTCGCATGGTATATGTAAACAGAAAGTTTTTCTCTCGTGTTTTGGGCAGAAGCTTGCAATTTTTTTCAATGTGTAGCTGGAGTCAACATAAACAAATATTGCTCCTTACACGATTTCTGTAACGGGCAGTTTCAACGGAAAAAATCGGTTTGTCTCTCGTTACAGATACATTGATTTTTAACGCGGAATTTACATACGACAGAGCGCTCCAAGATTAGTCTGCTGCGATATTCACTTTAGCGGTACGTATTAAGAGGGACAGCAAAACATGGAGAGTAATCAGTACTGTGAGAGCGGCTGCGTAGCAGCAGCAGTCTGACAAGATTCAGTAATACGAATACTGTTCGTTTGGGCTCGTGTAGCGGGGTTGCCAGGGAGACAGCTCGGGCTTACGTTGAGAGGTATCCGCAACGAGAAGGGAGTCACCCTTGTGTGGACACGTTTCGGACCGTAGCACAACGAGCTCGCAACACTGGGGATTTGCGACCAGCGAAACATGCCTTTGCGAACCCGAAATAATGCCACTGTGTTGGATATCGTGCAAACAAAGCCGTACAGGAGTATACGGACGTTCGCTGGTGACACAAATCTTACGCAGTACGGGGCATCACGTTTTGAAAGGCTCAAAAATGCATCCGTACCGCTGGACTTGCACCAAAAGCTTTCGGTAGAGGACAAGGCCAATTAGCTACTCTTTCGGCTAGTTGTCATTAGACCAACCTATTGGGTTTCTTGAAGACACTCTGTTCACAGACGACTCAAAGTTTTTCAGCACAGGCGTGCCAGATCGTACTGCCGAAAATTAATGGGCTTCCGTGAAACCCCAATTTATGCGTTTGACAGATTACCAACACCAGTGGACCACCAATTGCTGGGGTAATACCGTCTATGCTCGTGTTGTTGGTCCTAATGTTCCATGTCAGCAGGCGACTGTTAGTGGAGGCTATGTAATGGCGTGGGGTGCATGCAGTTGGAGTGATTTGGGACCTCTCGTACGTCTAGATATGACTCTGACTGGTGACACATACGTAAGCATCCTGTCTGATCACCTGCATCCGTTCACGTACATTGTGCATTCCGACCGACGTGGGCAATTCCAGCAGGACAACGCGATTACGCACACGTTCAGAATTGCTGCAGACTGGCTCCAGGTACAATCTTCTGAATTTAAACACTTGCGCCGGCCACCAAACTTCCCAGACTTGAACATTACTGAGCACATCTGGGATGCCTTCCGACGTGCTGTTCAGAAGAGATCTCCACCCCCTTTTACTCCTACGGTTTTATGGACAGCGCTGCAACTTTCATGGTGTCAGTTCCCTCCGGCACTGCTTCAGAGATAAGTGGAGTCGTTTTGCGGCTCTTCTGCGTGCTCGCGGGGACCCTACACAAAGTTAGGAAGGTGTACCATTTTCCTCGACTCTTCAGTTTATTATTTGTTGACTGCTCATGGATCATGTGTTCATAGTGAAGAATCAATAATAAAGTAGAAAAGTAAGCTCATTATTGATTACAGATTGCAAATCAGTGAAAGAAAGCTGCTATGGCAGTAAGTAAGTAATTTGTTGGTTTCTTATTTTGTTAGGAATTGCGTTGCCCTCCGTTAAATGCAGTAATTAAGCTAAATTAAATGTGTTTCGTTTATTTTGTTCTATACTTTTTTAAATCCCAGACGTTTGTGATATACGGTATTACCTGACCACGATGTTACTGCACTTGGCTTCCCGTGGCCGTTGTTGGAAACACGCGGTGACGTCACAATAAACGAGTACAGTGGTGGCAGGAAATCGCATGGCACTGTGAATGATTTCAAAACGGTTCTGTGTATGGTGTCAAGTATTCCAGCGTGTTCTCGTGCACCATCACGACAAAAACTCACGTAAAACTGACAGAGGCGGCCTCACTCGCAGATGCAATAATATTGTGGTCGGCTAATACATATTCTCGTGTTAGGAATGTGGAAATCGAAAAACCTGGCCATTTCGCAATATTGCCTTGAAAGGGATGTAATATTACGTTTTATTACTACTGGGGTTACATGGATTGCTCTCGATCGGTATTCAAGCAGCAGGAAGCACAACAGACACCGAAAGCTCAGTACACCTTCCTCCCTGACGTCTTCCCTGTCCCATTTGCCCCTTCTAGCCTGGTGTCCGGCTCTGCCTCATGCATGATGTCTGCTGCCGCCATGAAGCAGCGCTGCTCAGCTGCTGCTGGAGTACTGGTTATTCTTCAAGTTTTACTGTCCAGTTTACAAATATCGATAAAACGAATATCGCACTATACTAATTTGGATGCTCTATCGAATGCGCACGTGAAATTCCACATTAAAAATCATTTTGTATGTAACTGTAAACAAACCTAAGCTTTCCCTTGACACTGGACGTCGCAGGAAACTTGGATGATCAGTGTTTATTTGGCTGACTCCAGCTCCACACTGCAAAAAACAGAATAGCAGATATCTGCTGAAACACCGCACAAAAAGTGTCTGACGATTCTTAAGAGGGACATCCTTTACACACACTGCGACTGGCCCCGGCTTGGCATTTGTAGCATAGGCATCTACACCCGGACGACTTGTATGGTGTAGCGATAGGGTGGTTCAGCAAGTACTGCAACACACACACATACACATACACACACACACACACACACACACACACACACACACACACACACACACACATACAGAGTGAATCGCGTAAGACGTAACACCCCCATTATTCCGTTGGCGATTGAACGTATCGACAAGCGGTGTTCGGCGAATCATAGCCGACTATGGGGCACATACTTTGGTACATGCACAATAATCACAACGTTTATATTGACCAAGATAATGAGGCAAGTACATGTTTTTTAAATGGGACGCTATACTTTTTTACCATAATTCGAACGCTCTGGAAAAGACGCGTATAGTGATGTAACGCATGTTGCTATTGTGATTCAAACCTCGCTTAAAAGACGCTGGGAAACATTGTACGATTGAAGGTCGAGGCGGTCGGAAGCGGCTGCAGACTGTTAACATGACTCGCGCGACCCGCAGGTCGAGTTCAAAAAAATTGTTCAAATGGCTCTGAGCGCTATGGGACTTAGCTTCTCAGGTCATCAGTCTCTTAGAACTACTTAAACCTAACTAACCTAAGGACATCACACACATCCATGCCCGAGGCAGGATTCGAACCTGCGACCGTAGCGGTCGCGCGGTTCCAGACTGTAGCGCCTAGAACCGCTCGGCCACCACGGCCGGTGCAGGCCGAGTTGCCGTGCTCTATGCAGCATGCACGGTCTACGCTACGTAGGTAAATCCTCATCCGCCCTCTTTTAAGCAAAGTTTGAATCACAATAGCAACATGCGTTACATCACTATAAGCGTCTTTTCCAGAGCGTTCGAAGGATGGTAAAATAAGTATAGCGTCCCATTTAAAACACATGTACTTGCCTCATTATCTCGGTCAATATAAACGTTGTGATTATTGTGCATGTACCAACGTATGTCAAAGTATGTGCCCCATAGTCCGCTATGATTCGCCGAAAACCGCATGCCGATACGTGCAATCGCCCCCGGAATAAAGGGGGTGTTACGTCTTACGAGATTCACCATATACATATAAACCGGGTGGTTTTATTCTGGGTTCCAAGACTCCTTGTTATTCCCCACTCCCCTGGCTGCAGAGCCCTATTTTTCAACATTGCCTCCGTTCAGTAAGACAGCCTTGCGCCACCTTGGTAGGAGGGCACGTATGCCCACATGGTGCCACTCTAGTAGTGTAACTGCATCAGCAACCTCACCATCATCCATGTACTGCCTCCCACCGAGTGCGCCCTCGTTGCTCTTGACGGCCTTGTGCTACGCGGCCAGAAGCCCAGCGGGCTGACATCTCCGAGTACCGCAGTTGGTGGACGCGTGTGTCAGCACTACCGACAGAGACGTACAGTCGTGCAGCGGAGTGTTAGGTTCCGGTCCGTTGATGATCTCAAATGAGAGTGTCCACACGTTCCAACACTGCACGAGTCGCAGACGCGCGCCAGAGGTAAGACAGGTTCGCACGGTTTTGATGCGACGATGACCGACGCCTCGCTCAACGATTCACCGCGCTTTTGTTCACTGTGAGGTCCCCGTAGACATTCTAGTAAGCGCCTATGGATATCTGCGACGCTCTGGTTTTCCGCCAATAGAAACTCAGTGACAGCTCTCTGCTGGGAACGGACCTCCATTAGAGACACCATTTTGAAAGCTACGTATAGCGCCGCAACCTGTCGGATCTTCATGGAACTATAGAGATCGAAGCGGGAATATTCCACGATGTCCCACAACAAACTCCGCATCTTTTTCAACCGAAACCGGTCTAGAGAAAAAAATGTGCAGCATTACTTATTGAGCGCATATACACAATGTTTCCTCATGAATCAGGATATCTGTTAGTGAGAAGTATATAAAAATCCCTACTGTATTACCTGATATTATCCTTCACAGATAGACGGAGAAATTCGGCTGGGAACTTTAATTTATTGTATGTACAGAAAAAAAATTTAAGCGTAGTCAGAAACAGTCTGAAAAGCTTGTAAGGGCGCTGCGGAGTAGGTTGCGTTGAGAAATAACTGTTACGAAAAAAATTCGATAAGTCACGACGTGTCCAGTTTAAGTACTATTGGCGTTAGCCAATCAGGTCGTTGCGCATCCAAATTCAAGCATTTACACTCTGTAAAATGCTCACTGCCCAGACGTCTGTTGTCCGTGGGCTACCTATTAAAATGTGCCATTTTAGGAAGTTATAAATTTGAGATAGGTGGGCAAAAGCTGCGTTTGTTGGGTTTGAGGAAACCAAGCGAACAGCGCGTTTGGCGACACTGTCTCTGGCGGGCTACTTTAGTTTACGCCTGACCGGCTAACTTCAATACTAATTAAATCGTAAACGGAGCAACGTACCGAATTTTATTCTGAACCTTTACTGCTCAGTACAATGTACCCTACAACGCCACTGAGCCCTGGTAAAAACTGCTGTTTTGAAGAGCGCGCCGCAGCGCGTAATGTGAAGCAGTCGGCCTCCGTTTCTGGCTGCTGTGGCAATCGCAGCTTTGGTGTCTCCCTCTGGTGGGAAAGGGGAAAGGTTGCCTGTTCACGTGCATTTAAGGGGCGCTATAAGCTCGCCAGTGGGGCAGTCTGGGTCAGTCTCTCGTCCCCAGATTGCTAGTCTGTCTCTCGTCCGCATTTCCGCATTTGTTAGGCAGTTAGTGTCTGTCTGTCGTTCGAAGTGCTAGTATGTATGTCTTTCGGATCAACCTTCAAAGCCGGCAAAATGAGAGTCTTTGCACTCCGCCAATAAGAGAACTCAGCGAGTGTTCGCCCAGTCGGGGCTTAGTTCCTGCGTCTGAGTCTACGTATTAGGCCGCCAGTCTACTCGACTTTGCTCAGGCAATGGTCATTGGCGGTTAGATCTATCGGTTGGTCGGTCGCGCACTGAGACACAAGATGACTTGTCCGTCTTGAGCGTCGACGCATGTGAGATCGCCACGTGAGTCCAGTGGGCTGCAGCGTATAGCGAGGGATAGTGACATCGCGGTCGACACGAGAGCAACAGGAGTCAACTCACGACATCAGACTGGCCGGTGCGAGCTGCGACTCCGTGAGACGGGAGATCGGCGCGCCTTCCTGCGTCAGTTGAAGCGGCTGGCAGCGGACGGTTCGGGAGAGCGATTTGAGGGTGCTGCCCCAGGTCTCCTCGAGAAATCGCAGTTTATTAGAAGTTACGTGGTTGGTGATATGTTGTTTGATTTACTCTTGTTAAATTCTACTTGTTTTCTTGGTGAAGTCACCAGCCGTTTTGCTTTGGGGTCGTTCCACCATTCTTCTCCGTTTGCCCACCCGCGGGAAGGTGGTTGTTTATAAATTGAGTGGTCCGTTTTTCCCTTCTGCGTAGGGGCGGGTTAGAGCAACCAGCGGTTTGGGTTGTTCGGTAATCTCCCTATCAATCTACCGTACGTTAGTAGCTGCGTCTGTCATGTTTGTCGTATTTGGTGTGTTAACGAATTTATTGCTTGGAGTTTGGCCTAATACCTGAAATATGTTTTGATCTTTGGAAACTTTGATATTATTGCCTATGATCTTGAGAGGCGGTATCTGTGTACTGTAGAGCATCTTAACTATTGTTTAGCCAACCTTTTAGAATTTTACATAACATTGCATTTCATGGGCTTTTATGTAAATGATCATTTTAGTATATAAAGTTGCCAACCTTTAACCGTACGACTTTTTCTTAGAAGTTAAAATCAAGTTGCACCTTCGGTGGCAAGGTTAATATTTTAATTGTTAGTGATTTGTACCATTTCCATCCCTCCTACGGGAGGAGGGGGAGGGGGGACGGGGGTGCACAGTTTGTGTCCTTGTGTAAATTGTTAAAACTCGTAGTTTAAAGTTATCTGCTGTGTTGCAGATTTGCACCCGTGTAGTCTTTCAGAGGCTGTTGTGAGCGGTCGTAACTGCGGCCGTGTCAAAAGGGAGCGGGAAGGTTGTCTGCCCGAAAGCTCATACAGTCAAAACTTGTTTCTTTCTGCCTCTGAATAAATTGTAACTTTGATATTTAGAGGGTGCTTTCTGATTATAATTTTTAAACTGTTTCTTTTAAAAAATGCTTTTAGGCACTATTAAAGTGAATAAAATTCCCATTTGTTAAAAGGAATTTGGTTATGCTTTCATCAGTTACTTCCTGGTAACTACTTCCATGCTTACATAGTGTGATTAAATTGTGTTAATGTTCTTGATGAATCGCTAGTAAATAAAATAAATTCTTAAAAACATCCTTTGAAAATAAATCACGGTTCAACCATTGCAAACTTTCCATTTCTGACCATCCGCTGTGAATAGTTGCTGGAAACATTATTTTCGTGTGGCTTAGTGTTCTGCAGCAAGTGTTTCTACTGGACGTGACTTCAACGACTTGGGTGTCCCTAGCTTTCGCCAGTTATCCAAATCGGGAAAGATGACGTACAGTTTAACGTGCAATCAGAGCCACGTGTTGTTTGGGCTGATCTCCACATCACTGAGAGATAAGTGCCACGTTAAAAGCCAGACTGAAAAACCCGTGGTCCTATTGGGATACTTTGCTCCGACCTTTTGGATTTCAGGCATTCACGTTTCCGCTAGACCATTGGGTCCAACGTATTTCCTAGACAAGCTTTTGCTACTATTTGGAGTTGCGTCGGCTGTTTACGTCATTACTTTTCCCTCCAGATAATGCCTTCTCCGTAGTTGACCACGAGAAGTCACTGCAAACGCCAATTAAATACCGTAGAGATAACAGTATATACAAGCTGAGTCAGATGAGAGAGACCATCCCATATCTATTCAGAATGAAAAAAAAAAACTACCGAGCTGCGCTTTTCGACTAGTTTTAGCGGACCATACGGCGAATTTTCTGACATTCGCAAGTAGTTTTTATCGTTTCAGTGTCCGAATTACAATACCGACTTTGTTTTTTCCCCTAAAGCAACAACACTGAAGAACCAAAGAAACTGGTACACCTGCCCAATATCGTGAAGGGCTCCCACGCAAGCACGCAGAAATGGGGCAACACGACGTGGCACGGACTCGACTAATGTCTGAAGTAGTGCTGGATGGGACTGACACCATGAAACCTGCAGGGCTGTCTATAAATACGTAAGAGTAGCACGGGGTGGAGATCTAAATAGCACGTTGCAAGGCATCCCAGATATGCTCAATAATGTTCACGCCTGGGGAGTTTGGTGACCAGCGGAAGTGTTTAAACTCAGAAGAGTGTTCCTGGAGCCACTCTGTAGCAATTCCGTACGAGTGGGTTGTCGCATTGTCCTGCTGGATGGGTAAGTACGTGTCACCTGTGACAGTCGTATGTAGATGTATCAGGGGTACCACATTACTCCAACTGCACGTGCCCCACACCATTAATGAGCCTCCGCGAGCTTGAATAGTCCCCTGCTGACATGCAGGTTCCATGGATTCGTGAAGTTGCCTCCATACCAGTGCGCGCCCATCCGCTCGGTACAATTTGAAGCGAGACTCGTTCGACCAGGCAACATGTTTCTCCCAGTCATCAACAGTGCAAATGTCGGTGTTGACGCGCCCAGGCGAGACGTTAAGTTTTGTGTCGTGCAGTCATCAAGGGTACACGAGTGGGCCATATCGATGATGTTTCGTTGAATGTTTCGCACGCTGACACTTGTTGACGGCCCAGCAATGAAATCTGCAGCAGTTTGAGGAAGGGTTGCAATTCTGTCTCGTTGTACGGTTCTCTTCACTTGTCGTTGGTCTCGCTCTTGCAGGATCTTTTTCCGGCCGCAGTAATGTCGCAGATTTGAAGATCGGGAGTCCTGAAGTTCACGATACACTCGTGAAATTGTCGTACGGGAAAATCCCCACTTCATTGCCACATCGGAGATGCTGCGTCCAATCGCTCGTGGGCTGACTATATCATCGCGTTCAAAGCCACTTACATCCCTACAATATGACATTGTAGCAATAGTAACTGATCTAATAACTGAGTCAGACACTTGTCTTGCATAGGCATTGCCGACCGCAGCGCGGTATTCTGCCTTTTTACATATTTCTGTATTTGAATACGCATGCGTATTCCAGTTTCTTCGGCGCTTCAGTGTATATACATTTTTTTTCCTGTACCATTTGAATAAAGCTTCTAAGAGAACTTCAACAAAATAACACGTATGCGATTTGACCAAATAGCATGAAGATCACAACGCCGCGAACCACTGCCCCGTCGTCAGTAAGAGAGGTACCACAAACGTCTGCCGTAGTGTATCATATCGCCGGCCGCTGTGGCCGAGCGGTTCGAATCCGGCCTCGGGCATGGATGTGTGTGATGTCCTTAGGTTAGTTGAGTTTATGTAGTTCTAAGTTCTAGGGAAGTGATGGCGTCAGATGTTAAGTCCCACAGTGCTCAGAGCCATTTGAACCATTGTTGTATCATATGTCAGCAAACACACAACTCCGGTATTGCGCTTGTGTTTACCTGTGCGCTTGGATCCCATCGACCCGAGTTCTGTTGTTTTAACAATGAAATGCTCCTAAAGCTGTTTAGACATTCACAATACGTACGAATGTCGAAAAGTGAACATTATTTATGGCGAATGTCACCAAATTCCAGGTCACATCAAACTATTAGAGCAGCAGTGCGGTTGTCTGCTAAAGAGTATCCAGATCGTGCCAAGCATTCGCGATCTGTCCTTGTGAATATTACAAAAGAGTTCTAGAGCTGGAAGCGTGACTAATAAATTCCGGCAAGGGAAAAGAAGAGCAACTGATGAAAAAAGAAAATAAACTAATATTTTAACAGAAGGAATACACAGTGCTAATGTAACTAAGGATCATCTCCCAAGTACGAGCCGGGACAGCCAAACGAATACTACATTCCATCGCATTTCACCATCTTCACATCTCGCTGCATCTATAGCTTCATGGCATTGGGTTCCAAAACTGGTTACAGTTGAGAGAATTTTATTTACGAGAAGTGCGAGGTGATACGGCGTGTCTATGCAAAATTTTGTTTAAGGAAGAATCACGATTTACAGACTACGTGCAAATCAATCTTCTCAATATCCACTAATTGTCACTCGATAATCCACGCTCGCTCAGAGTGCAATGGTGTCCAAAATTAAAGCAACAAACTGCTATTTCCCTTTCCATCAGTTACAACGAACTGTGACCTCTCTGACAGGAAATCATAGATCCAGTCACATAACTGAGACGATATTCCATAAGCACGCAATTTCACTACGAGCCGCTTGTGTGGTACAGTGTCAAAAGCCTTCCGGAAATCCAGAAATACGGAATCGATCTGAAATCCCTTGTCAACAGCACTCAGCACTGAATAAAGAGCTAGTTGTGTTTCACAGGAACGATGTTTTCTGAACCCGTGTTGACAATGTGTCAATAGACCGTTTTCTTCGAGGTAATTCATTACGTTCGAACACAATATATGTTCTAAAATCCTGCTGCATATTGACGATAACGATATGGGCCCGTAATTTAGTGGATTACTCCTACTACCTTTCTGGGATATTGGTGTGACCTGTGCAACTTTCCAGTCTTTGGGTACGGATCTTCCGTCGAGCGAACGTTTGTATATGATTGTTAAGTATGGAGCTAATGCATCAACATACTCCGAAACGAACCTAATTGGTATACGCTCTGGACCAGAAGAGTCGCTTTTATTTGAGGCCCGATGGCTTCACATGAATCGTTCTATTGTTTCTTGGATGAGGCGACAGTTTATAGAGACCGAAATTATATCCCGGAGACCTGAGCAGGGCCGATCACGTGTGACACCAGAAAGAATGGAGAGCTATTTGGCTGCCTTATTACTGCACTGCAACAGGAATCTGTCCTCGCAGCATCGCCTGGACGTATTTTCTCGAGAAGGCTTCAGCAGAGTGGCTTTTATTGGTGGAAACCTGCTGTCCGTTTACCTCTGGCGTCTCCTCACAGAAGGGAACATCTAGAGTGGAGTCGTCGACGTTCCGCATGGACGGCCGAACGGTGGGTCAATGTTCTTTTCACAGATGAGTCCCGATTTGGCCTGGAGAGTGATTCTCGACGGATTCGCATCTGGAGGGCGTGGAACACGATTTCGGGCCCCTAACATTATGGAAAGAGACCGATATGAAAGGAGGATCCCCAATGGTGTGGGCAGGGACTACGTTGACCAATGGAACACCTGTTCATGAAATTGTACGGGTGAATCAGCAAGGTTTAACTGCTGTCAGGTACCATGAGGAGATACTGGGATCTCACGCACGGTTGTTGCGAGGTGCTGTGGGCCCAGACTACGCGTTAATGGATGATAATGCTCGACCTCATAGTGCACAGTGGTTGATGATTTTTGGAAACGGAAGATATCGCACGCGTGGCGTGGCCTGCTCGCTCTCCCGATTTGAATCCCATAGAGCATGTCTGGGGTGCTCTAGGGTGACGGGATGCATCACATCAGCATCAACCAACCACTCTCCAAGACTTGTGGGCAGCTCTCTAGGAAGAATGGGCGTTATTGTCTCAACATGAGATTGATAGCATCATTCACAGCATGTCCGTTGTTGTCACGCCTGAATTGGTGCCAGAGGTGGTCACACCCCATACTGAGCACATTAACCAGTTATCAGAATGCGTGTGAAAATCTGTTAACTTGGGACAACACGAAGAACATTTTTGTTTACCGTTATGCACGTTGCAGTTATTTACGTTCCGTATTCTGTGTATTGTTTCTAAAAATGATTCAAATGGCTCTGAGCACTATAGGACTTAACTTCTGAGGTCATCAGTCCCCTATAACTTAGAACTACTTAAACCTAACTAACCTAAGGACATCACACTCATCCATGCCCGAGGCAGGATTCGAACCTGCGACCGTAGCGGTCACGCGGTTCCAGGCTGTAGCGCCTAGAAGCGCTCGGCCACCCCGGCCGGCTATAGTTTCGACTTTACTAACACATGATTATACTGTTTTGTGGCAAAATAAACAGAAACTTAACAAAATTTCCGTGTGTTGCTTTAATTTTGGACGCCAGTGCAGTTGATGAAACCAACACTCTTGGTCTATCAATGTTTGTTGTGTGTTTCCCAAAACCAGCATAACTGGTCCCTGTTTTGTTTATAGGACTGTAGATACACTCAAATATCACTGGAACGGTCATTCAGAAAACACAAAATAGTATGCGTACTCACCAAACTTAACATTTCTTTCCATTTATCTGTGACGAAAATTAAAGTAAACGACTATTAGGAAATACTGACGACTCCCGAAGCCACGAAATGCATTATAACATTGTCTTGTACTGTCGGTAACTCCAGACGTAATTCAATGTTCAGTGCAGTTTCTCCAGAATCACTTTATATGTGTATCAATGCTCAAGATCAACATTTTCATCACTGGACATGACAGTTGTCTATTACTGAAAACCTCATTAAAATCCATAAAGCATTTCTTGAGATTAGCTTCCCACGAGCCTTTAATACACTACTCACCATTAAAATTGCTACACCACGAAGATGACGTGCTACAGACGCGAAATTTAACCGACAGGAAGAAGATGCTGTGATATGCAAATGATTAGCTTTTCAGAGCATTCACACAAGGTTGGCGCCGGTGGCGACACCTACAATGTGCTGACATGAGCAAAGTTCCCAACCGATTTCTCATACACAAACAGCAGTTGACCGGCGTTGCCTATTGAAACGTTGTTGTGATGCCTCGTGTAAGGAGGAGATATGTGTACCATCACGTTTCCGACTTTCATAAAGGTCGGATTGTAGCCTATCGCGATTGCGGTTTATCGTATCACGACATTGCTGCTCGCGTTGGTTGAGATCCAGTCACTCTTAGCAGAATATGGAATCGGTGGGTACAGGAGGATAATACGGAACGCCGTGCTGGATCCCAACGGCCTCGTATCACTAGCAGTCGAGATGACAGGCATCTTATCCGCATGGCTGTAACGGATCTTGCAGCCACGTCTCGATCCCTGAGTCAACAGATGGGGACGTCTGCAAGACAACAACCATCTTCACGAACAGTTCGACGACGTTTGCAGCAGCATGGACTATCAGCTCGGAGACCATGGCTGCTGTTACCCTTGACGCTGCATGACAGCCAGGAGCGCCTGTAACGGTGTACTCAACGACGAACCTGAGTGCACGAAGGGCAAAACGTCATTTTTTCGGATGGACCCAGGTTTAAAAATGGTTCAAATGGCTCTGAGCACTATGGGACTTAATTTCTGAGGTCATCAGTACCCTAGAACTTAGAACTAAGTAAACCTAACCAACCTAAGGACATCACACACAAACATACCCGAGGCAGGATTCGAACCTGCGACCGTAGCGGTCGCGCGGTTCCATTCTGCAGCGCCTAGAACCGCTCGGCCACTCCGGCTGGCAATCCAGGTTCTGTTTACAGCATCGTGATGGTCGCATCGGTGATCGGCGAGATCGCGATGAACGCAAATTGGAAGCGTGTATTCGTGATCGCCAAACTGGCGTATCACCCGGTATGATGGTATGGGGTGCCATTGGTTACACTTCTTCGTCACCTCTTGTTCGCATTGACGGCACTTTGAACAGTGGACGTTACATTTCAGATGTGCTACGACCCGTGGCTCTACTCTCCATTCGATCCCTGCGAAATCCTACATTTCAGCAGGATAATGCACGACCGCATGTTGCAGGTCGTGTACGGGCCTTCCTGGATACAGAAAATGTTCGACTGCTGCCCTGGCCAGCACTTTCTCCAGATCTCTCACCAATTGAAAACGTCTGGTCAATGGTGGCCGAGCAACTGGCTCATCACAATACGCCAGTCGCTATTCTTGATGAACTGTGGTATCGTGTTGAAGCTGCATGGGCAGCTGTACCTGTACACACCATCCAAGATCTGTTTGACTCGATGCCCAGGCGTATCAAGGCCGTTATTACGGCCAGTGGTGGTTGTTCTGGGTACTGATTTCTCGGAATCTATGCACCCAAATTGCGTGAAAATGTAATCACATGTCAGTTGTAGTATAGTATATTTGTCCAATGAATACCCGTTTATCATCTGCATTACTTCTTGGTGTAGCAATTTTAATGGCCAGTAGTGTATATTCAGGACGATTCAAAAGTGAAAGGACAAATAAGCTGGAGCCAAACTCCACCGACAAACTTTCAGTTGTAGTAGCACGGACGAAAACAAGAAAAAAAATCTCTCGTAAACATGGGCTCTAAAGCGCTGTCCTTCAGAGCTACGAGCACGTCTTCGTATTCAGTACTGTGAAATAAATCTCCTCAGCTGCAAGCTCTATAGTATCTTACTTTTGATAGGTGGTACTATGGATCAAAACAATGAAAAATGTGCAGTGAACATGGATTCTAAAATGCATACTTTCAGGGCTATGGACACTTGTTCATCTTCGCTACTTTGTAACGTATGTCACGTAGTCAACAAGTGCCCATAGCTCTTAAGCCTGCGCCGGCCGTTGTGGCCGAGTGGTTCTAGGCGCTTCAGTCTGGAACCGCGCTGCTGCTACGGTCGCAGGTTCGAATCCTGCGTCGCGCACGGATGTGTGTGATGTCCTTAGGTTGGTTCGGTTTAAGTAGTTCTCAGTTCTAGGGGACTGATGACCTCAGATCTTAAGTCCCATAGTGTTCAGAGCCATTTGAACCATTTTCTTAAGCCAGCGCCAGCCACAGTTTGCCGAACTGCACTCGGTGCAATGTACGGATCTCGTGTGGGTCAACGTTCGGCCCATCCGGGCTTTGTTCGTTCCGTCGCGGAAGTGCTCAGTGCGTCGCTGCAGTACATGTAGTCTGCGACACCGTTCCTTCTGGCATACGATACGGTATTTTTCGAAGTGCCGCCGCTGTGTATTCCGCGCTATTTGTTTGTGGTTTAAAAGACGTGACAAACAACAGTGGTTGTTGCATTGCCACATGCACTCAAAGCAAGGGCGGATTAAAGGGGGGAGGGCAGAGGCGGCGACGCACCCTCTCCCAGTTAGTTGAAACTAAATTAAAATTTGCGCCAAAGTTACGCACGCAAATTTAGAGTCTTGATCAGTGAGTGGATAGTCATTTAATTCAGTACTCCCCAAGCCACCTTACTTTGCGTGTTCAAACTGTAAGCACCGAACATGCGCTTTACCCACATTGTTGTCATTGCTACTATTGTTAGACTGCTTGCTCGGAATCCAGGATCATATCCAAAAAGTTTCAAAAACTCCTGCACAACAGGCTGAATTGTCCACTATGTTTTCCTCGTCTCTGAGGATTCAGCAGAGTTTACCTTGTGAATGGTTAACTTGTTCCGGCAACTTTCTTCCCTAAAAAACAGAAGACAACCTGTGACTCCTTGCGTATTATGTTGAACAGTGCTTTTTGTTCCTAGTTAATTTCGGAATTAATGTTAGTAAAGTAACATTATTTGAGATTACGCTCAAATTTTTACACGTTTTCGTCCATAATGGACTGTTTTTAATGCTGCGACTGTAAAGCTAAATTAGAAAGTACAGAGTATTTCTACATCAACTGTTATACTTGTTAAGCACGAAGTATTTTGATGTTCACCCATCATCTTCGAGTGGTAAATGGATCAAACTAACTGATGAAACTAAACTAGTTTCGCTGTATTTACTTAGGCAGCGAAAAGTGAGATTTTGTGGATACACGTTGATGTAATGAATCCTCTTGAGCGAACAACAGTGTACACATCCTTGAATTTTTCCGAACGTCTATAGCCGGGCCGAATAACAAAGTGGTTGACAGTGCCGCACAGTTTTTCACTGTAGGAGGCGAAGCCGTCGGATCGTCGATGCGTGTGCTCACAATGTGGTTGTAGCAGCAACAGCTATGCGGTTCCACACTGCACTACGTTCTCACGCCGCCTTTTGACGTGCTGTACTGAGTTCGCTTAACAGGATCGTAATATCTTTGTGGCTTAACAAACGCACTCCTGCGTATGAAATGATATCGTGTTCCTATTATTTCTATAGCACAACAAATGCGACGGGAAGCGCATTGTCTTTCACAATAACCAGAATGAATCGCGTCGAGCCGGCCCGAGTGGCCGAGCGGTTAAAGGCGCTACAGTCTGGAACCGCACGACCGCTACGGTCGCAGGTTCGAATCCTGCCTCGGGCATGGATGTGTGTGATGTCCTTAGGTTAGTTAGGTTTAAATAGTTCTAAGTTCTAGGGGACTGATGACCACAGATGTTAAGTCCCATAGTGCTCAGAGCCATTTGAACCATTTGAATCGCGTCGTATTCTGTACGAAAGATGAACAGAAATGGATCTAAGTCGTTCAGGTGAATACAGTAACAACAACATTAAAATAATACAGACTTCTTGAGTACTTACCAGTCACTGAAGTTTGCATGTAGATCGTCGTACTTGTACAGAGGAGTAGCTCTTACTAATGAGATGATATTTATTGTACAAATGTCGTACACCCCATTCAGTCAAAAATATGAAACACCAACCGAAAACAAGGGCTAAATGCCACTTAATTGAGAATCACATTCTTCCTCCACACTATTATTGCTTTTATCATAATCTGTATGTATAGCAACTGTTGTAAAAATACTTCCGCATTTACTTTATTAGGTCTTAGTCACTAGTCTTTATTCATATTGTCACTAGAGTAAGCTAATTTTCTCATTTAAACTATGTTCATGATGTTACTCTGATGTGTGAAATGCTGCATGTGTGGAACACTGGTCCGATGTAAGAGAGGGCCTGATGGCCCTAATCTGATCAGGTTAAATAAATAAATAAATAAATAAAAATAAATATCGTTGAATTCTGGTCCGTGGAAGAGTCGCTGGAATTACCAAGTAATACAATTATATTTTCAGTATTAGTTTCTAAATTTACTTCACTTTTCCATGTTTCCTTAATAACCGTTTCTGTGTAGTGTACAACATTACTCCACTACTCTGGCGTTATTTATGTCACTGCTTCCTCTAACATTCTTTCAATTTGTTATTTGTTGGCACATAATGTTTAATCTGTGTCCAAATCATTTCGATGGTGTTGAAGTGGTACTGGTATGGTGGAAGTCTAAGAACCATGTGGCCATATTCTTTAGCTACCTCTACCTCGTCCGCAGCGTACTGTTGAAACTGTTGTTTTTTTTTTCACAATCTCCACGAGCTCCGCCTTACTTAAATCGTCCTGAACTTTCACGCAGTAGCGTTTCAACCATTCAACAATATCGGCTTTTTTCGTTGCCACTGTCGAAGCTTTATCCTTAATCACAGAATGGTACCGGGCATTATTCATTACAGTGACAGCCGGTCGATTTAAGTTTTCCCGTAGTTGCTCTTAGAACCACTTCAGAGAACTATCGTGGTTCATTTCCTCGTGGTACTCATTTGTTTTCCTCGATTTGTAAACGAGGAGACCGTTAGGTACGAAACCAGATGCAGTTGCAGCATTCAAGACAATAATCCTTGCGCCCTTTTTCACGTGTATAACAGAACTTCCACTTAGACTATGATCTGTCCAGTTTTTCTGACGGAGATTCGAGTTCTCCCTCCGGCATGGGTCCGTGTGTGTCGTTCGTAGCGTAAGTTAGTTTAAGTTAGATTAAGTAGTGTGTAAGCTTAGGGACCGCTGACCTCAGCAGTTTGGTCTCATAAGACCTTACCACAAATTTCCAATCTTTCTGATGGAATGACCGGCAATTATACACGTTTCATCGAGCCTCACAATGTCTTCAAACTTCACTTTAACGATATCTCTTAAAAATCGACAATGTCACGCTCCGATCTCATCTCTCTCTCCATAATATTTTTTTTGCACCGAAAACCGAGGGCTCTGACATCCATTACTAAAGAAGTCTTGCTGCCACTGAATAACTCTGCCTTGCTAAGAGTAACGCAAAACTTTTTTTTAAATAGTCGGATGTCCTTTCCTTTCGTGATATCCATATATGTGGCGACGAACATCCATCTTGCTAAAAAGAGTCCAAGTTTGTTGCTTGTGGCTCTGTCGCGGGCGTCCGTAGTTTGGATGAACCAGGCTCTTCCTCTTCTGTATTTTCCTAACAAACGTTGACGACAGGATTTTTGTGTATCTTCGTGTACGGTCCTTTGGACTGCCTTTGTTAGAGGCGATACAGTCGCACAATTGTCTCTCTCTTTCTCGAAATATTTCCGCACGGAACACACAATCTCGCGTGTCTGACCCCGCAAAACATGAGCAGATCGCTGAACTTTCCGTTTAGCAGCCACTCTTTTTTTGCACACTTCCACGGCAAGCTTCAGACGTTCTACAGAGCAACATAAATTCGCCCCACCGAGAAACAAAGCATGCAATGAAACGGACCACAACTGTTTACGCGTGACACCGACCGCGAGCGTCGTCTGCAACTGGCTACAGTAGCCGCTACATGTAAACAGCTACACGTCAATAGCACCGTCAGTCTGATCCGGGTACATATGAGGGACACTCCAAAAGAGATTTACACTATTTTTGTAAAAATACAGTTTTCATTCTGCATGGGTGAAAGTTTTACAGTGTGTAGATACATCCTTCCTGCTTGTTTTCAAACTTAGTTCAACCTGTTCCCGTGAGTGGAGCCGTAACAGCATGTTTTCAGAATGGATGCTACACTTGACGTTCGTCAGAAGGAACGTACTGTCATATAATTCCTGTGCTGTGGAAACGAGGCAGTGGGAAACATCCTCAAGAGGTTGAAAAAGGTGTATGGAGATGCTGCTGTCGATCGCAGTACAGTAAGTCGGTGGGCAATCAGGTTACGTGATGATAGCGGGTACGGCAGTATTGAGGATTGTCCTCGCAGCAGCAGGCCTCGTACTGCACACAATCCAGACAATGTGCAGAGAGTTAACGAATTGGTGACTGCTGACAGACGCATCACAATGAACGAATTGTCACGCTACGTTGGGATAGGGGAAGGAAGTATTTGCAGAATGCTGAAAGTGTTGGCGTTAAAAAAGGATTGTGCCAGGCCGGCTCCCAGGATGTTGACAGTGGCTCACAAAGAAACAAGAAAAACGGTATGCAGCGAACGTTTGGAACAGTACGAGATGAATTTCTTGGAAGAATTGTGACAGGTGATGAAACATGGCTCCGCCATTTTTCATCAGAAACGAAGAGGCAATCAGTGGAGTGACATCATGCAAATTCACCCAAGAAAAAAAATTCGAAACTACACCTTCTGCTGGAAAAGTTATGGCTACGGTGTTTTTCGATTCCGAAGGACTCTTGCTTGTGGACATCATGCCAAGTGGAACCACCATAAATTCTGAGGCATATGTGACGACACTGAAGAAACTTCAAGCTCGACTGAGTAGTGTTCGGCAAAAGCAGGATGTTTTGCTGTTGCACAACAATGCATAGCCACATGTCAGTAAAAAACCATGGAAGCGATCACAAAACTCGGATGGACAACACTGAAACACTTGCCTTACAGTCCTGACCTGGCTCCATATGTCTATCATCTCTTTGGGAAACTGAAAGACTCTCTTCGTGGAACAAGGTTTGAAGATGATGACTCCCATGTGCACGCTGTCAAACAGTGGCTCCAACAGGTTGGTCCAGAATTTTACTGTGCGGGTATACAGGTGCAAGTTCCAAGATGGGGTGAGGCAGTTGAGAGGGATGGAGATTATGTGGAGAAATGAAAATTTTGTTCCTAAAGGATGTATCTTCACGCTGTAAAACTTTCAAACATGTAGAATAAAAGATGGATTGAAAAGAAAAATAGTGTGCATTTCTTTTGGAGTGACCCTCATATATGACCGTGCATCGTTTAGTGTGACCTGTGTAAGTGATTTTTATTTTTTTATTTTTACGTGACACTCATAAATATAGGTGCACATACTTGCGTGAAACAGAGGTATAGTGGCGCCTTGTGAGTATACATTCTGGGCGTTCACAAATTTTTAGATTCAGGTAAATCTGAGAGTGTGAAATTAATAGCATCTCCCATATAACTGTCATACTTATCAACAAGTTTATACACCTACATCCACTGCAAATAATAATAGCAACAGTAATAATAATAAGATGCATAACTTATCTGACAAAAGAAAGAATTGTTTTTGTGGAATTTTGTTATTTTGTACGTAATTACGTACAGTTTAGGGCAATAACGAAATAATGTGCAAGCTTCCGCAGCTCTTCTTTTCGCATTTTTGTGTAAGTGGGAGTTTTCGTGCTTTCCCGTTTTTTGTACAAATGTAGATGATCCCTAACTGATGTGTTTGAAAGTTTTACAGCGTGAAGATACATCCTTTAGGAACAAAATTTTCATTTCTCCACATAATCTCCATCCCTCTCAACTGCCTCACCCCATCTTGGAACTTGCACCTGTATACCCGCACAGTAAAATTCTGGACCAACCTGTTGGAGCCACTGTTTGACAGCGTGCACATGGGAGTCATCATCTTCAAACCTTGTTCCACGAAGAGAGTCTTTCAGTTTCCCAAAGAGATGATAGACATATGGAGCCAGGTCAGGACTGTAAGGCAAGTGTTTCAGTGTTGTCCATCCGAGTTTTGTGATCGCTTCCATGGTTTTTTACTGACATGTGGCTATGCATTGTTGTGCAACAGCAAAACATCCTGCTTTTGCCGAACACTACTCAGTCGAGCTTGAAGTTTCTTCAGTGTCGTCACATATGCCTCAGAATTTATGGTGGTTCCACTTGGCATGATGTCCACAAGCAAGAGTCCTTCGGAATCGAAAAACACCGTAGCCATAACTTTTCCAGCAGAAGGTGTAGTTTCGAATTTTTTTTCTTGGGTGAATTTGCATGATGTCACTCCACTGATTGCCTCTTCGTTTCTGATGAAAAATGGCGGAGCCATGTTTCATCACCTGTCACAATTCTTCCAAGAAATTCATCTCGTACTGTTCCAAACGTTCGCTGCATACCGTTTTTCTTGTTTCTTTGTGAGCCACTGTCAACATCCTGGGAGCCGGCCTGGCACAATCCTTTTTTAACGCCAACACTTTCAGCATTCTGCAAATACTTCCTTCCCCTATCCCAACGTAGCGTGACAATTCGTTCATTGTGATGCGTCTGTCAGCAGTCACCAATTCGTTAACTCTCTGCACATTGTCTGGATTGTGTGCAGTACGAGGCCTGCTGCTGCGAGGACAATCCTCAATACTGCCGTACCCGCTATCATCACGTAACCTGATTGCCCACCGACTTACTGTACTGCGATCGACAGCAGCATCTCCATACACCTTTTTCAACCTCTTGAGGATGTTTCCCACTGCCTCGTTTCCACAGCACAGGAATTATATGACAGTACGTTCCTTCTGACGAACGTCAAGTGTAGCATCCATTCTGAAAACATGCTGTTACGGCTCCACTCACGGGAACAGGTTGAACTAAGTTTGAAAACAAGCAGGAAGGATGTATCTACACACTGTAAAACTTTCACCCATGCAGAATGAAAACTGTATTTTTACAAAAATAGTGTAAATCTCTTTTGGAGTGTCCCTCATATGTACCCGGATCAGACTGACGGTGCTATTGACGTGTAGCTGTTTACATGTAGCGGCTACTGTAGCCAGTTGCAGACGACGCTCGCGGTCGGTGTCACGCGTAAACAGTTGTGGTCCGTTTCATTGCATGCTTTGTTTCTCGGTGGGGCGAATTTATGTTGCTCTGTAGAACGTCTGAAGCTTGCCGTGGAAGTGTGCAAAAAAAGAGTGGCTGCTAAACGGAAAGTTCAGCGATCTGCTCATGTTTTGCGGGGTCAGACACGCGAGATTGTGTGTTCCGTGCGGAAATATTTCGAGAAAGAGAGAGACAATTGTGCGACTGTATCGCCTCTAACAAAGGCAGTCCAAAGGACCGTACACGAAGATACACAAAAATCCTGTCGTCAACGTTTGTTAGGAAAATACAGAAGAGGAAGAGCCTGGTTCATCCAAACTACGGACGCCCGCGACAGAGCCACAAGCAACAAACTTGGACTCTTTTTAGCAAGATGGATGTTCGTCGCCACATATATGGATATCACGAAAGGAAAGGACATCCGACTATTTAAAAAAAAGTTTTGCGTTACTCTTAGCAAGGCAGAGTTATTCAGTGGCAGCAAGACTTCTTTAGTAATGGATGTCAGAGCCCTCGGTTTTCGGTGCAAAAAAAATATTATGGAGAGAGAGATGAGATCGGAGCGTGACATTGTCGATTTTTAAGAGATATCGTTAAAGTGAAGTTTGAAGACATTGTGAGGCTCGATGAAACGTGTATAATTGCCGGTCATTCCATCAGAAAGATTGGAAATTTGTGGTAAGGTCTTATGAGACCAAACTGCTGAGGTCAGCGGTCCCTAAGCTTACACACTACTTAATCTAACTTAAACTAACTTACGCTACGAACGACACACACGGACCCATGCCGGAGGGAGAACTCGAATCTCCGTCAGAAAAACTGGACAGATCATAGTCTAAGTGGAAGTTCTGTTATACACGTGAAAAAGGGCGCAAGGATTATTGTCTTGAATGCTGCAACTGCATCTGGTTTCGTACCTAACGGTCTCCTCGTTTACAAATCGAGGAAAACAAATGAGTACCACGAGGAAATGAACCACGATAGTTCTCTGAAGTGGTTCTAAGAGCAACTACGGGAAAACTTAAATCGACCGGCTGTCACTGTAATGAATAATGCCCGGTACCATTCTGTGATTAAGGATAAAGCTTCGACAGTGGCAACGAAAAAAGCCGATATTGTTGAATGGTTGAAACGCTACTGCGTGAAAGTTCAGGACGATTTAAGTAAGGCGGAGCTCGTGGAGATTGTGAAAAAAAAAACAACAGTTTCAACAGTACGCTGCGGACGAGGTAGAGGTAGCTAAAGAATATGGCCACATGGTTCTTAGACTTCCACCATACCAGTACCACTTCAACACCATCGAAATGATTTGGACACAGATTAAACATTATGTGCCAACAAATAACAAATTGAAAGAATGTTAGAGGAAGCAGTGACATAAATAACGCCAGAGTAGTGGAGTAATGTTGTACACTACACAGAAACGGTTATTAAGGAAACATGGAAAAGTGAAGTAAATTTAGAAACTAATACTGAAAATATAATTGTATTACTTGGTAATTCCAGCGACTCTTCCACGGACCAGAACTCAACGATAGTGTGGAGGAAGAATGTGATTCTCAATTAAGTGGCATTTAGCCCTTGTTTTCGGTTGGTGTTTCATATTTTTGACTGAATGGGGTGTACGACATTTGTACAATAAATATCATCTCATTAGTAAGAGCTACTCCTCTGTACAAGTACGACGATCTACATGCAAACTTCAGTGACTGGTAAGTACTCAAGAAGTCTGTATTATTTTAATGTTGTTGTTACTGTATTCACCTGAACGACTTAGATCCATTTCTGTTCATCTTTCGTACAGAATACGACGCGATTCAAATGGTTCAAATGGCTCTGAGCACTATGGGACTTAACATCTGTGGTCATCAGTCCCCTAGAACTTAGAACTATTTAAACCTAACTAACCTAAGGACATCACACACATCCATGCCCGAGGCAGGATTCGAACCTGCGACCGTAGCGGTCGTGCGGTTCCAGACTGTAGCGCCTTTAACCGCTCGGCCACTCGGGCCGGCTCGACGCGATTCATTCTGGTTATTGTGAAAGACAATGCGCTTCCCGTCGCATTTGTTGTGCTATAGAAATAATAGGAACACGATATCATTTCATACGCAGGAGTGCGTTTGTTAAGCCACAAAGATATTACGATCCTGTTAAGCGAACTCAGTACAGCACGTCAAAAGGCGGCGTGAGAACGTAGTGCAGTGTGGAACCGCATAGCTGTTGCTGCTACAACCACATTGTGAGCACACGCATCGACGATCCGACGGCTTCGCCTCCTACAGTGGAAAACTGTGCGGCACTGTCAACCACTTTGTTATTCGGCCCGGCTATAGACGTTCGGAAAAATTCAAGGATGTGTACACTGTTGTTCGCTCAAGAGGATTCATTACATCAACGTGTATCCACAAAATCTCACTTTTCGCTGCCTAAGTAAATACAGCGAAACTAGTTTAGTTTCATCAGTTAGTTTGATCCATTTACCACTCGAAGATGATGGGTGAACATCAAAATACTTCGTGCTTAACAAGTATAACAGTTGATGTAGAAATACTCTGTACTTTCTAATTTAGCTTTACAGTCGCAGCATTAAAAACAGTCCATTATGGACGAAAACGTGTAAAAATTTGAGCGTAATCTCAAATAATGTTACTTTACTAACATTAATTCCGAAATTAACTAGGAACAAAAAGCACTGTTCAACATAATACGCAAGGAGTCACAGGTTGTCTTCTGTTTTTTAGGGAAGAAAGTTGCCGGAACAAGTTAACCATTCACAAGGTAAACTCTGCTGAATCCTCAGAGACGAGGAAAACATAGTGGACAATTCAGCCTGTTGTGCAGGAGTTTTTGAAACTTTTTGGATATGATCCTGGATTCCGAGCAAGCAGTCTAACAATAGTAGCAATGACAACAATGTGGGTAAAGCGCATGTTCGGTGCTTACAGTTTGAACACGCAAAGTAAGGTGGCTTGGGGAGTACTGAATTAAATGACTATCCACTCACTGATCAAGACTCTAAATTTGCGTGCGTAACTTTGGCGCAAATTTTAATTTAGTTTCAACTAACTGGGAGAGGGTGCGTCGCCGCCTCTGCCCTCCCCCCTTTAATCCGCCCTTGCTTTGAGTGCATGTGGCAATGCAACAACCACTGTTGTTTGTCACGTCTTTTAAACCACAAACAAATAGCGCGGAATACACAGCGGCGGCACTTCGAAAAATACCGTATCGTATGCCAGAAGGAACGGTGTCGCAGACTACATGTACTGCAGCGACGCACTGAGCACTTCCGCGACGGAACGAACAAAGCCCGGATGGGCCGAACGTTGACCCACACGAGATCCGTACATTGCACCGAGTGCAGTTCGGCAAACTGTGGCTGGCGCTGGCTTAAGAAAATGGTTCAAATGGCTCTGAACACTATGGGACTTAAGATCTGAGGTCATCAGTCCCCTAGAACTGAGAACTACTTAAACCGAACCAACCTAAGGACATCACACACATCCGTGCGCGACGCAGGATTCGAACCTGCGACCGTAGCAGCAGCGCGGTTCCAGACTGAAGCGCCTAGAACCACTCGGCCACAACGGCCGGCGCAGGCTTAAGAGCTATGGGCACTTGTTGACTACGTGACATACGTTACAAAGTAGCGAAGATGAACAAGTGTCCATAGCCCTGAAAGTATGCATTTTAGAATCCATGTTCACTGCACATTTTTCATTGTTTTGATCCATAGTACCACCTATCAAAAGTAAGATACTATAGAGCTTGCAGCTGAGGAGATTTATTTCACAGTACTGAATACGAAGACGTGCTCGTAGCTCTGAAGGACAGCGCTTTAGAGCCCATGTTTACGAGAGATTTTTTTTCTTGTTTTCGTCCGTGCTACTACAACTGAAAGTTTGTCGGTGGAGTTTGGCTCCAGCTTATTTGTCCTTTCACTTTTGAATCGTCCTGAATATACACTACTGGTCATTAAAATTGCTACACCAAGAAGTAATGCAGATGATAAACGGGTATTCATTGGACAAATATACTATACTACAACTGACATGTGATTACATTTTCACGCAATTTGGGTGCATAGATTCCGAGAAATCAGTACCCAGAACAACCACCACTGGCCGTAATAACGGCCTTGATACGCCTGGGCATCGAGTCAAACAGATCTTGGATGGTGTGTACAGGTACAGCTGCCCATGCAGCTTCAACACGATACCACAGTTCATCAAGAATAGCGACTGGCGTATTGTGATGAGCCAGTTGCTCGGCCACCATTGACCAGACGTTTTCAATTGGTGAGAGATCTGGAGAAAGTGCTGGCCAGGGCAGCAGTCGAACATTTTCTGTATCCAGGAAGGCCCGTACACGACCTGCAACATGCGGTCGTGCATTATCCTGCTGAAATGTAGGATTTCGCAGGGATCGAATGGAGAGTAGAGCCACGGGTCGTAGCACATCTGAAATGTAACGTCCACTGTTCAAAGTGCCGTCAATGCGAACAAGAGGTGACGAAGAAGTGTAACCAATGGCACCCCATACCATCATACCGGGTGATACGCCAGTTTGGCGATCACGAATACACGCTTCCAATTTGCGTTCATCGCGATCTCGCCGATCACCGATGCGACCATCACGATGCTGTAAACAGAACCTGGATTGCCAGCCGGAGTGGCCGAGCGGTTCTAGGCGCTGCAGAATGGAACCGCGCGACCGCTACGGTCGCAGGTTCGAATCCTGCCTCGGGTATGTTTGTGTGTGATGTCCTTAGGTTGGTTAGGTTTACTTAGTTCTAAGTTCTAGGGTACTGATGACCTCAGAAATTAAGTCCCATAGTGCTCAGAGCCATTTGAACCATTTTTAAACCTGGGTCCATCCGAAAAAATGACGTTTTGCCCTTCGTGCACTCAGGTTCGTCGTTGAGTACACCGTTACAGGCGCTCCTGGCTGTCATGCAGCGTCAAGGGTAACAGCAGCCATGGTCTCCGAGCTGATAGTCCATGCTGCTGCAAACGTCGTCGAACTGTTCGTGAAGATGGTTGTTGTCTTGCAGACGTCCCCATCTGTTGACTCAGGGATCGAGACGTGGCTGCAAGATCCATTACAGCCATGCGGATAAGATGCCTGTCATCTCGACTGCTAGTGATACGAGGCCGTTGGGATCCAGCACGGCGTTCCGTATTATCCTCCTGAACCCACCGATTCCATATTCTGCTAAGAGTGACTGGATCTCAACCAACGCGAGCAGCAATGTCGTGATACGATAAACCGCAATCGCGATAGGCTACAATCCGACCTTTATGAAAGTCGGAAACGTGATGGTACACATATCTCCTCCTTACACGAGGCATCACAACAACGTTTCAATAGGCAACGCCGGTCAACTGCTGTTTGTGTATGAGAAATCGGTTGGGAACTTTGCTCATGTCAGCACATTGTAGGTGTCGCCACCGGCGCCAACCTTGTGTGAATGCTCTGAAAAGCTCTCCTCAATGACCCGACCGAACACCTTCTCCTCAGCCTATTTTTTCCCTCCCTCACCGTCACCTGTGCCACTATCTATATCCGCCCCGCAGCTCCTCTCCCCTTTGACTTCATTTCCCATGTTGACCGTACCTTCTCCACCTATGTGATCGCCGCTGACCTCAACATCCACAGCCGTGACCCTGCCACCCTTCGGCTGTGGTATCAGTTCCTTGCCACCCTCCATGGTGACCTTGTTCCTCTCCCACAGCACACCCATCCTGAAAGTAGCTCCACCCCCGATGTTATCCTCGCTTCCCCCAACCTCCTTGGTCACATCGCCGTTGATGTCTTCGATCCCATCGGTAGTGACCATCTCCCTGTCCTTCTCACCATCTCCTCTACCCGTCCCGCCACTGCAGCCACCCACCTAGCTGCCCCTCCAAAGTCTGTCTATGACTTCCACCGTGCCAACTGGGATGCCTACCGGGAATCCATTGCCTTAGAGGTCGAAAGCCACCCCCTCACCTTTCACCACCCTGATGACATCACCCATGCCTCTTCCTTCCTTCAGAAGACCATCACTGACGCTGTGGAGGCTCGTGTCCCTACCAAACTCATCCACCCTCACCGCCCTAAGCTTCCTCCACAGGCCGTCCTTCTTCTGCGTGAATCCCGCAGGCTCTACCGCTCCTTCCTCTGCACTCGTGACCGGGATACTCTCACCCGCCACCGGCAATTACAGCGACATATCCGGAACCTCCTTACAGCAAAGAAATGCCGGGGCTGGCACCAGACATGCACATGCCTCAACTCTACCCTCCCTGTCAACTCCTCCAAGTACTGGTCAGCCTTCCACCACCTTACTGGTAGCCATCCACCCCGCATTACCCCATCCTCCATGACAATCGACCCTTTCCTGACAACCTCAGTAAGGCTAACCATTATGCTTCCCACCTATCCGACGTCTTCTCCATTCCCGACGATCCCCATTTTGATTACTCCCTCTTCCCCACCATCCTTGACTGCAATGACACCTCTGTCCCCCCGCTCGTCCCTAGCTTCCAGTACTTGGATCAGTTTCCCCCCTCAGACATCAACACTCACATCACCACACAAGACATCACACTCGTCCTTCACTCCAAATGCAACACTGCCCCTGGTCATGATGGCGTCACCTACCGTCACCTCAAGGAATCTCCTCCATCCTTCCTGTCTGTCCTTGCTACCCTGCACAATGTCCTCCTCTCCACTGGATTTTACCCCGACCTGTGGAAGACTTCCCACATCCTGATGTTCCCTAAAGCTAACAACCCCCCCTCTGATACCTCTTCCTATCATCCAATCTGCCTCACCTCCATGTTCAGTAAGGTCTTCGAGGCCATCCTTTCGCCGAATTCACCGCCACCTGAACCAGCATCGCCTCCTTCCTCTTACCCAATGTGGCTTCCGGCCTTCCTTCTCCGCCGACGACCAGCTCCTTAACCTTATCAATCTTCTTTCCCTCCAACTTAACACCCGCCTCTCTGGTATCTTTGTTTCCCTTGATCTCCAGAACGCCTATGACCGTGTCTGGCATCCCGGGCTCCTCTTCAAGCTCCAGACCTATGCTCTCCCCGTCAACTTCGTCCGTCTCGTTGCTTCCTTCCTCTCCCATCGTCCCTCCTATGTGACTATCCACAATTCCAACTCCCGTACTTTCTACCCCTCTGCCGGCGTGCCCCAAGGTTCTGTCCTTTCCCCTCTCCTCTATCTCCTGTACACTGCTGATATGCCCAAACCTCCCCCTCCTGTTCATCTTCTCCAGTTCGCTGATGACACCGCCTTCCTTTATCCCACCCTTCAACGGTCCCAACGTACCCTCCAAACCCACCTTGACCAATTCACTGCTTGGTGCAACCAGTGGTTCCTTCATGGTAATCCCTCCAAGACCCAGGCGATCATGATAGGCCGCACCACCCGCTCCTTCCGCCTCCATGATTTCTACCTCACCATTTATGGCCGTCATATCTACCTCACTTCTACCCTCAAATACCTTGGCCTCACACACGACCGCCACCTCACCTGGACTCCCCATCTCCTTACCATCCAAAACAAAGCTCACAACTGCCTCCGCCTCCGGAAACTCCTGTTCGGCCGGACGTGGGGTCTACATCCTTCCACCATCCTTCACACCTACAAATCCTTGATCCGCCCCATCCTCTGTTATGCCAGCGTCGCTTGAATTTACGCCCCTCCCCGGTTCTATAAAGCTCTCCAAATCCTTGAACGCCATGCGCTCCGCCTCGCCTTCCGCATCCGCCTTCCGTCCCCCACGTGCATCCTCTATGACCTCATCCCCTTGCCCCACCTTATCCTTTTCCTTGAACACATCTGCACACTATATATTGTCCGCTGCCTTGATCCCCCTCATCCCCTGGTGTCTCCCTTCCTCTCCACCCCTAACCAGTTGCCGCGCCTTTACCATTGTGTCTCAACCTCTCTCCATCTCCACACCCTCCATCTCCTTTCCCAACACAACTTCCACCGTCTACCCCCCCTGGATGATGAGCTTTGCCCTGACATCTACCCTTCCTACCAGCTCTAACCCCATCTTCCTGCCTCCTCCTCAGGGCTCCCTCTCCTCCCCCTCCCTCCTCCTGAGTGCTTCCCCCTCCTACTCCCCCTCCATCTCTTGTGCCTCCTTTCAGTGTCTCTGCGCTCCCTCCTAACCTCTCTTCCCTCTTCCTCTCCCGCTCCACCTGTCTCCTGCCTCTTCGTGAACCCATTGATGCCCCTCCTCTCTTCATCCCGCCACTTCCCCAGCTGCTCCATGCTCTCCCCTCCTTTTCCATCCTCTCTGACCTTTCCCTTGGCAGGTCCCACCTGGCGGTTTTATTCTTCATCATGTGTGCTCCAAGTGGGTTTTAAGTGTGTTGTTCCGAAGTGTTTTTAATACTGTTGCCGATCTTTAACCTGTGCATGCACATTCAGTGTCTTCTCTGTGTCTTAAGAATCGTCAACTGTGTTTTTTCACTTTCTGGTGACTTTTTTTTTAACTATCCCCCATGAACATCTCCATGTCCGTGTATTTTTACCTCCATTTTCTCCCCTTACTCTGTTTTAAGTTCCCCTTTTTTATCTCCTTATGTATGTATCATTTTCTTCTTGTTTTACTTGTCGTGTCACTCGGCTGAAGACCTGCGGATTGTGCCGCTGACAGCCCTCCTCTGCCCATATGGGGCTAGGGAATGAAATCACAATAAAGAAAAAAAAAAGGAGAGAGAGAGAATTAGATGCACCAGCAGTCTCAGCATGTTGACGTTACCTGAAAACGCACTTTTAGTGAAGCTGTGTTATCAGAATGGGGAATGTGCTAGTTCAGCGTTACCATCCTATCGCTATAGGAAGGTGATTCGAACGGGTAAAGGTCCGATGACAAATGCAGCTGTGGCGAGAATGATTTCGAAGTTCGAAGCCATGGGTTGTTTAGACGATAGACCCCGTAGTGGCCGACCGAGCACAAGGCGTAATGCCACTGAGACAGCTCAGGAAGAAATGTAGACTGTAGCGGGTTCATCTATGCACGGGGGGTCAGCGCTCGTGCAGTCGCACGTCGCACCGGCATTCCATACACTACTGTTTGGTTGGCACCCTCCAATGCTATCCATACAAAGTCCATCGGCATCATGAACTATTACCTGACCATTTAGTGAAGCGGGGGGAATTTGCGGTGTGGGCGTTTCAAAAGATGGCGGAAGATGACGATTGGTTGAGTAACGTGTTGTGGACCGGCGAAGCTCATTTCACACTCCGAGGGTCTGTCAACGCCCACAACTGCAGAATTTGGGCTACCGAAAATCCTAGAACTGTCGTGGAAACTCCATTGCACGACGAGAAAGTCACGGTATGGGTTGGATTTACCACATCTACCGTTATCGGGCCTTTTTTCTTCGAGGAAATGCGTATTCTGGTTTTGTAACTGCTACCGTGACGGGTCAGAGGTACGCCGAAATTTTACAGAATCGCATCATCCCCAGCCTGGCTGATAAACACCTGCTAGAACGTACGATGTTTATGCAGGATGGCGCTCCATCCCATATTGCTAGACGCGTGAAAGATCTCTTGCGCGCGTCGTTTGGTGATGATCGTGTGCTCAGCCGCCACATTCGTCATGCTTGGCCACCCTGGTCCCCAGACCTCAGTCCGTGCGATTATTGGCTTTGGGGTTACCTGAAGTCGCAAGTGTATCGCGATCGACCGACATCTCTAGGGATGCTGAAAGACAACATCCGACGCCAATGCCTCACCATAACTCCGGACATGCTTTACAGTGCTGTTCACAACATTATTCCTCGATTACAGTTATTGTTGAGGAATGATGGTGGACATATTGAGCATTTCCTGTGAAGAACATCATCTTTGCTTTGTCTTACTTTGTTATGCAAATTATTACTATTCTGATCAGATGAAGCGCCATCTGTCGGACATTTTTTGAACTTTTGTATTTTTTTGGTTCTAATAAAACCCCATGTCATTCCAAGCGTGTGTGTCAATTTGTACCTCTCTATCTACATTATTCCGTGATTTATTCAGTTTTCAAATTTATACTGACTTTTTGATCACCCGGTATATTGTGTGGTGACACCGAGTTTAGTATCAGGGATTGTAGTTGCGACAAAGGTTAGAGCGAGGGCAGATGGCAGAATGGAAATGGCCCTCCAGGCTTGGCAGGGGTCTCTAAAGAAGCAGCAGCCCTTTTGGAAGGGAGGATTGGGAAGTGTCACGACAAATTCCGCCGACAGGCTGGTGCCACTCAGATTAGATTAGACTTAGTTTTCCTTCCATAGACCCAAAAATGAGATAATTCTCGTGGGTGGGGAACATTTCAGAAAGTATAACATAAACAAGTAGACTATTTGAACATAATACTCACTTCCCTGATCATTTGTCAGGACACTGTTAAGGTATGTGAATACATCACAGTAAACTGGAAATTACTAATACACTGCCAGAATGAAACACAGTAATGCATTTTTAATAAATTTATTATACGCTGAATTGTTATGACCAAGTGCTCTCAAAACTGAAATCTAAGAGACTTTTTACTTAAGTTGGTCTGACAGTTCCTGTTAAGATATTCAGTAAAAGGAGTTGTCTATCAAAAAGATTTTCAGACTCTCTTTAAACTGTGCTTTATATGAAACCAAGTTTCTAAAGATTGCTGGCAATTTATTGAACATCTTTCTTTCTGAATATTGGACCCCTTTTTGGACCAAGGTAAGTGATTTTAGGTCTTAACGTAGATTGTTCTTACTCCTAGTATTGATACGATGAATTGAGCTATTGGTTGGAATCAGAGATATATTACTTGCAACAAATTTCTCTAAGGAATAAATATCATGAGAAGCAGTGGTTAGAATACCCAGCTCCTTGAACAGGTTTCTGCGTAATGTTTTTAATTTACACCACGAATGAGTCTTATTACATGCTTTTGCACTCTAAAAACTTTTGCTTGGATAGACGACTTATCCCTGAATATGATCCTTTATGACATAATCAAATGAAAGTAAGCAACGTATGTAAGCTTTTTTGGTAGATATTATCTCCTTCATCTGACATACGCATTGGAAATACAGACTTGCTCAGGCGATTCAGTAATTCTGTGGTATGTCCTTCCCGACTGAATTTATTATCGAGTTGTAATCACAGAAATTTAACACTGTCAACCTCTTCTATCTGCATGTCCTCATATGCTATGCACATGCTGGAAGGAAATCTTTTACAGCTTCTGAACTGCATATAGCGGTTTTTTCTTCAAAGTTTAATGACAGTGAATTAGCTTTAAACCATTTATTAACGTCAGTGAAAAATTGATTAGCAGCAGTTTCTAAATCTGTACTTGATTTGCTATTTATTGCAATGTTTGTATCATCTACGAACAAAACAAACTTAGGATCTGGCCATGTAACAGACGAGAGCTCACTAATGTACATAAGGAAAAGCACTTGATCCAAGATGGAACCTTGAGCAACACCTCATGTAATTAATTCCCTTTCAGATGAACACTGATTCTTTACAGCACAGGTATTTCGTAAGGACAGCCTTTGTTACCTGTATGTCAGGTAAGAGTCGAAACTTTTTGCAGCACTTCCAGTGACACTATAATTTTCTAATTTACTTAAGAGAACGTTGTGATTCACACAGTCAAAGGCTTTTGATGTGCCACAGAAAATGCCAGTGGGCTCTAATTTGTTAATTAAATACCGTTGACCACCCGGGGTGCACGAGACAATGATCCATCCAGCCTTGCGCACCTAAAATAAACTGGGGTCTGCCAACAAAGCCGGCCGTTGTGGCCGAGCGGTTCTAGGCGTGTCAGTCCGGAACCGCGCTGCTGCTACGGTCGCAGGTTCGAATCCTGCCACGGGCATGGATGTGAGTGATGTCCATAGGTTAGTTAGGTTTAATTAGTTCTAAGTTCTAGGGGACTGATGACCTCAGATGTTAAGTCCCATAGTGCTCAGAGCCATTTGAGCCATTTTTCTGCCAACAAACAGAGACCTGCATTTAAATGGTGTGCATCCCCTTTACTATAAAAGCAATTTATGTATTTAAGATACATAGACAAAGAAGATCCGTCTCCCCCCTCCCAAGTTACCGGAGAACATTATTAATTTTCCAAAGCTGCAGTTACTACAAAATGATATTAGAAGCTAAAGCAGCCTCGACAGAGGTACCGGTCCCTTATTGGCTGGAACAAACAGTAGTTACACGAACCAATCTGGAGACGATAGCACTCAGAAAACATACTTCTTACCGGATACTCATGGATACAAGCAACACTTCTTTACTGACACTCGTGAGCTGGCTGATGGGTTTGAAAATAGTACTGCACAACATTGGTGAAGCATTGCATATCAGTTACCTTGCTCCATTGGCATTGCTTTTCCATATCCAGAAACTGATCTTGGTCTAGTCATTATAGTGCAACTAATTAGCGTAAGATTAGTGATTCGTAAAAGCAAATTGTAGTGGGAACATGATTGTTGTAATCAAACACTTACTTATCCTGACTTAACTTTTCTTATTCCAGGTAGAAAACCCTGTGGCGATCTAGGCGTGTTTAATAATCCCTGCTGGTTTTGTGTGTATGCAACACGCTACAGAGTTGAAGGTGTACGTTTAGGTTCAAATGGCTCTGAGCACTATGGGACTCAGCTGCTGAGGTCATTAGTCCCCTAGAACTTAGAACTAGTTAAACCTAACTAACCTAAGGACATCACAAACATCCATGCCCGAGGCAGGATTCGAACCTGCGACCGTAGCGGTCTTGCGGTTCCAGACTGCAGCGCCTTTAACCGCACGGCCACTTCGGCCGGCGTAGGTTTAGGATCAATTATGCTTGGGTCGCACAAACCAGATCTAGATCTGCTGGATTCCACGGGCTAAGGAATCTGCATTCAAAATCACAGCAGCAAACCCCTAGTGCCAGTCTAATATAACTTCTCCTTCAACAAAAAAATGGTTCAAATGGCTCTGATCACTATGGCACTTAACATCTGAGGTCATCAGTCCTCTAGAACTTAGAACTACTCAAACCTAACTAACCTAAGGACATCACACACATCCATGCCCGAGGCAGGATTCGAACCTGCGACCGTAGCAGTCGCACGGTTCCGGACTGAAGCGCCTAGAACCGCTCGGCCACCGCGACCGGCTCTCCTTCAACACCTTACGATACTACCTCCACTGACTAACACATTTTTGAGCAACAGGTGTAGGGGCTGTGTCATATGCAATCAAATCTACATCTGCATCTACATACATACCCCGAAAGGCACCCTACGTTGCTTGGCGGAGGGTACCATGTACGACTACTACTCATTTCCCTTCTTGTTCCATGCGCAAACAGAACGAGGAAAACACAACTGTGTATATATACGAGAAGCGGACAAGAACAAGTAAACATTACAACCTAAGAAATGAAACATTCCACAACGACTCGACGAAAGAGTATAATAAACACAAACACGTAAAAAGGAAAAAAAGCTAGAACATCGACGAACTACTTCAGCACATCGCTCACAACCACAACAAACCACTCCTCACTGACAACCAAAAGGAAATTTACAGCGTTATCATTGTCCGGATCGACAACAACACTAGTGGAATTACTTATTTGGACGCACCAGGCGGCGCCGGAAAAACGTTTCTAATAAATGTGTTGCTGGCGGAGATACGTACATCGCACCTGCTCTGGCATCATCCGACATTGCAGCCACACTTATGGAAGGAGAACGAACTGCTCATTCCGCCCTAAAACTACCGTTGAATATAGCCGAAGAACAATTCCCGTATGTAAAATCTCAAGAGCATCTGGACGGGGTGAACTTCTAAAGCAAGCTAAAGTTACCTTCTGGTACGAATGGCATATAAAAAAGTCAGTCAAAGCCATGGACAGAACTTCACAAGACTTGCGAGGAAACTCTCAAGTGATGGAAGGAGTTCTGCTCATACTCTCAGGAGTTTTTCGACAAACATTACCAATTATCCCCAAGTCAACACCAACAGACGAGAGCAATGCATGTTTAAAAAAAAATCACATCTCTGGCCACACATACAATTACTGCGACTAACAAAAATTTTGAGAGCTGAATTGTCGAAAGACGAAACGACAGCACGTTTTGCTCAACAACTTTTACTAATAGGCGAAAGCGCATATCCTAGTGACTAGACGACCGACATTATTAACTTCAACAGTGATTTCTGCAACATAGCCACTGCTGAAAACGAACTCATCGACCAATCTTGGCAAGTACCAGGAATGCCATTACCCTGACTCCGACTTAAAACTGGATCTCCGATCATGCTACTCGGAAATCTCAAGTCACAAAAACTTCGTAATGGAACAAAGATGATCGTCAAACAACTATCGAATAACATAATCGAAACCGAATTTATTACTGCAAAGTACGAAGGGTACAAACTATTTATTCACAGAATACCACTGATCTCTACTGAACTGCCATTCCAATTTAAAAGACTGCAATTTCCTATCAAATTAGCCTACACTTTTACAAATGAAAACAAACTGACACAGAACTGGTAACGTGTTTAAGAAACAAGGAATAAAACTACCTTAGCAAACGAACAACTCAACATAGAAATGTTTGAAGAAGGAGAATTACATTAACATATGTCAAAAATCTTACATTCACCAACTTCTGTGCAAGAATTGTGTTGCTCTACATTTAGGACAGACCAGCAGATCATTTAAAATGAAGAATAAAATACGTAAAATAGTATGACAATATGACACGAGCCATTCAACATTTGCAGAATACATCTAACAAGAAAACCACCACCCTACCACAATAGAAACAGACATGAATATAATCAGATTTAGTAACAAGGTACATATCCTAAATCTACAAGAAAAACCTTCCAAATCCAAAACGTAGCAATAGAAAAGAAACACGTAACAAATGAATAAGCAAGCATTACCAACCGAAAGTTATTGAAAGCAATAAAACATTTCATATATATATAAGGAGCAGTCAAATGAAAACGAGAGAAATGGGAAAATGTAATTAAAGTATTTATCATTTCAAAAGTGATCGCCATAATTGTTGATACATGTACCTCATTGTGAGAAAAGAGGGTCAAAACTTTCATGAAAAAATGTTTGCAGCTGCGTATAAAATCATGATTGTAGCCAGGGGTGCACGACTTTGTCCAAAAAAATAAAAGGACAGTCATGTCTTCCTTCAGGGTTCCGAAAACGGAACTGTACGGCGGAAGTGTAAGTCCTTACAAATCCTCCTCACGATGCCAGTCTCTCCACATGTGATTTCCTTATTTTTGACGCACTGAAGAAAGACACTGACGGCCTTTGATTTGCTTCAGATGAAGAGGTGCACGTCTGGGTACGGTCATGGTTTTTTCCATGAAAGTATTGACCATTTTGTCTTATAATGGGATAAATGTATTGATAGTTAAGATGAAAATTTTTGAAATAATCAGGAGATTACTCACTTTCTTCCATCACCCTCGTTTTCATTTGACTGCCCCTTATAAATAACTAGCTCTCTAAAGATCACAGCCGGCTGGTGTGGCCGTGCGGTTCTAAGCGCTTCAGTTTGGAACCGCGTGACCGCTACGGTCGCGGGTTCGAATCCTGCCTCGGGCATGGATGTGTGTGATGTCCTTAGGTTAGTTAGGTTTAAGTAGTTCTAAGTTCTATGGGACTGATGACCTCAGATGTTGAGTCCCATAGTGCTCAGAGCCACTACCGAATCTAAAGATCACAGAAACAGTATCAGATAAACTAGGCAATATATCCATCCTAGATCATACGCCACTGTACCATAGCAAAGTAATAATTTACATTCACAGAAGTTACTATATACTAATTTCCCTTAGGGAAAAAAGAGAAAAATCCCCCCCCCCCCCTCCCCACACACACACACACACATACGTACACACACAAACAAAGAGATAAAATCCCTACATCCTAAATTAAAGAAAATAATAATAAATAAAGACAGAAAAATACACATACAAAGACAGAAGTCGAAAAATATAAACACGCGCACACACACACACACACGCACACACACACACACACACACAGAACAACAACACTCCGACCAAAACAAAACAAAAGACGACCACATCCTGCAATATCAAAAATCAAAGCATACGAAATGACGAGATGGCAGTGGCCTTACACAACATAAAAACGTAAATATATTTCAGTCACTGAAAGTTCTGGGTAAATAACTAACACACATGTATAGAAGAACTTTAAGGGTGAAGTAAGAAATAACAACAGCAGTAAGTGATGATAATAATTTAATACTGCATATAGCAGTAAGTTAAAGCATGAGAACTGTTCATGACCTTAGCAACAAGAATTGTAGGAAAAGCCGTATTGTTACAGTGACCATTGAGGATGCTTTAAAATAAAGCGGAAGGTGTATTGTCTTAATAAGGCCCCTATTACAGTCGCAGAAGGCGGTATTAAGTCGTATAAGCTGTGTAACATTGACTGTAGGAGAAGGAGAAGGAAAAACAAAGAAGACATGTTTCTGAACAGTGGTTCGTGAAAGAACGTCGTATTATCTCCTTGTATTACAATTTGAGATCACGAGACATTTTCATAATACTCACGTTCCAGCGGACCTACTGGTCCAAATCTAACAGTGTACCTCTGAGTTGCTTCGATCTCTTCCTTTAACCCAATGTGCTGGGGATGCTGAACATTCTAGCAGCATTCAAGAATGGTTCGCACTAGTGATCTAAGCTCCATTTACTCTATGGATGAAATACCCTTTCCAAAACTTCTCTTAATTAACTGGTGTACCACTCGCGTTTCCTAGTATCGACCTTACGTGCTCGTTTCATATCGCTTTGCAACGTTAGGTCCAGACATTTAACCAACGTCACTGTGTCAAACAGCACATCAAAGATCCTGTAAACTGTAGGGTTCTTTTGCCTAGTTATGTGCATTAATTTGCATTATATTTACATTTAGCGCAAGCTGCCATTCATCACACGAAACAGAAAATATGTCTGAGTCAGTCAGCATCCTTCCACAGTCACCCAGCGACTACAGTTTCGCGTACACTGTAGTGTCGTCGACAAGCAGTCCAGTTGGCTGCCCACCCTCTCCGTCAGAACGTTTTTGTATGTAGAGAACAGCAGCTGTCCTATCACAATTCGTTGCGGCACTCCTGACGATACACTTGTCTCTAAGGAACAGTCGCCGTGCAGGACAAAGGACTGGGTTCTGTTACTTACGAAAGTCTTGAGCTACTCACATGTCTGCGAACGTGTTCCTTACGCTCGAACCTCCGTTAACAGTCTGCAGTAGAACACTGTGTCAAACGCTTGTCGCAATTATAGGAATATGGAATCTGCTTGTTGCCCTTCGTCCAAGATTCATAGGACATCGTATGAGAAAGGGGCAAGCTGAGTTTCGCTACGAGCAATGCATTCCCAATATCCGTGCTGATTTGTGGACAGAATATTTTCTTCTTCAAGGGAATTTATTACATTCCTTTTTATAATATGCTCTGTCTTCAGGTCAAAACACATGCGCGTAAAATTAAGTCCCTCGACCTCATATATTAAAGATTTCCAGAGGCTTAAAACGTATCATGGACTGTGCGGCTGGTCCCGGCGGAGGTTCGAGTCCTCCCTCGGGCATAGGTGTGTGAGTTTGTGCTTAGGACAATTTAGGTTAGGTAGTGTGTAAGCTTAGGGACTGATGACCTTAGCAGTTACGTCTCATAAGATTTCACACACATTTGAACTTTTTTTGCTGAAAACGTACATAGTCATTTACTGCAACTGATATGCTACAATTTATTTCACCGACAAAAGTTTTTTTTTTTTTTTTTTTGCACACTAACATCTTCAGTCCTATAGAGGGTAGTCCCGAAGCGCCAAAGAAACTGGTATAGGCATGCGTATTCAAATACAGAGATATGCAAGCAGGCAAAATACGGCACTGCAGTCGGTAATGCCTATATAAAACCACAAGTGGCTGGCGCAGTTGTTAGATCGGTCACTGCTGCTACAACGGCAGTTTATCAAGATTTATGTGAGTCTCAACGTGGTTTCATAGTCGGCGCATGATCGATGGGACACAGTATCTTCGAGGTAGCGATGAAGTGGGCATTTTACCATATGACCATTTTGCAAGTGTACAGTGAATATCAGGAATCCGGTAAAACATCAAATGTTCGACATCGCTGCAGCCTGAGAAAGATCCTGCAAGAACGGGACCAACGACGACTGAAGAGACTCGTTCAACGTGACAGAAGCGCAACCCTTCCGCAAATTGCTGCAGATTTCAATCTGGGCCATCAGCAAGTGTGAGCGTGCGAACCATTCAACGAAACACCATCGATATGGGACTGTTGATGACTGGAAACATGTTGCCTGCTCGGACAAGTCTCGTTTCAAATTGTATCGAGCTGATGGACATGCGCGGGTATGGAGACAACCTCATCAATGCATGGACCATACATGTAAACAGGGGACTGTTCAATCTAGTGGAGGCTCTATAGCGGTGCTGGGCGTGTGCAGTTGGAGTGATATGGGACCGCTGATACGTCTAGATACGACTGTGACAGGTGACACGAACGTAAACATCCTATCTGATCACGTGCATCCATTCATGTACATTGTGCATTCCGACGGACTTGGCCAATTCCAGTAGGACAGTGTGACACCCCAAACGTCCAGAACTGCTACAGAGTGGCTCCAGGAACACTCTTCTGAGTTTAAACACTTCCGCTGGCCACCAAACTCCCCATACATGACCATTATTATTTAGCATATCTGACATGCCTTGCAACGTGCTATTCAGAGAATATCTCCACCGTCTTGTACTCTTACGAATTTATGGACAGCCCTGCAGGATTCATGGTGTCAGTTCCCTCCAGCACCATTTCAGACATTAGTCGTGTCCACTTCTACGTGCTATCGGGGGCTCTATCTGCTAACAGGCAGCTGTATCAGTGTCTTTGGCTCTTCAGTGTACAAAGCAGAGTTAGGAGGAGGAGGAGGAGGAGATTAGTGTTTAACGTCCCGTCGACAACGAGGTCATTAGAGACGGAGCGCAAGCTCGGGTTAGGGAAAGACGGGGAAGGAAATCGGCCGTGCCCTTTGAAAGGAACCATCTCGGCATTTGCCTGAAAGGATTTAGGAAAATCACGGAAAACCTAAATCAGGATGGCCGAAGACGGGATTGAACCGTCGTCCTCCCGAATGCGAGTCCAGTGTGCTAACCACTGCGCCACCTCGCTCGGTAAAGCAGAGTTACAGTACTTTAAAACATACGATAATAACTACTTGCCAAATATTTTATGTCAAAATTTTACGAAAATCTAATGATAATGTTTTTAAAACAGCTGTAGTCTACAGCCCACCTCTAAAGATGGAACTTCCACCAGTGGGCGGGAGGACGCAGGTTGAGTACCGCTGCTACAGAGGTTTGAACTGCGCAGTGGGATGGGTCAGCCTGCATTTATTTAGTTGGCGAAGCTTCAGCTACATACAAGTCTGCCCCATCTACCATAGACAAACTTATAAACTGTTCATACTGGAGCCGTGATTAACTTCTGTGTCATTATCTAAATACATCCAGCGCCAACTGTTACGCCAGGATATTCTCGGTTCTAAACTGGCGTCCTTATTGTCGTTCACGCCACAGCACACCCGTCACGCACAGTGCCCCAGTGCCAGCCGCCACTCTCCTGGGTCCATCCTCGCTGTGCAGGCTGACTACCATGATGGTCTGGTGGTGAATTGCGTGTCTGAAAAATGAGACTCGCGGGCACGAATCCCCGCAGAGACACCGAGTTTTCAATCTGCGTTTCAACTTACAAGAGGACCACGCCCACTCATCATCACCGATTCCGTCCAACTTTGTGGTACAGGGCGGGCAAATAAAAGCGGCCCGGAGGACAGAGTTCCAGTATTCAAAGAAATACAGCAGAGGAACGGAGATACAGTACTGATCTGACTATAGTGGGAGTTGAAAGCGAGCACCTTCCAAGAGAATGGAGTAACTACCCATAGAGCCGGCCGAACATTAAGTCTCATTTACACAACCTTCACGCTTGAAATAGTTGTCAGCAGAGGTCAGTCTGGTAACGGCCATAGCTGGCCACCTAGGTCACCTGATTTATCAGAGTGTGATTCCCTTTTGTGGGGACTTCTCACATCTAAAGTGCATCCCAACAACCCTCATAGCCTTCAAGAAGTGCAGCAGAACATTTCAGATGAGACTACAGCAGTTCCTTCGGCGCCTTGCTGACAAGGCAACAAATTTGACAAGAGATGAGTGGTGGTCACATTCAACATCTGCTGTAGTCAGGTATGTGCTGTATTTTCTTTCCTCTGTTGTGTTTTCTTGTACCCTGGTACTCTGTTCTCCTGGCCACTTTTATTTGCCTCTTCCCGTATAAGCAAAGCTTCGCCAGAAATGGAAGTGGCAGAAGTCGGAACCGCTGATGGCTAATCGTTCAGAAAAAAAGTTTACATTTTTGGCAAGGGTCAGGGGAGGTACGAACCACGCATGTCCAAAGGAACTTTGCATCGTGATCAGAATTGCATAGGCTCTGCAATATCGTATTTATCTGCCGACCCCGGGCAAGAGACTTTCAAGTACAACGTGTGACCTGCACGGGAATATACATAATGGATGTACGAGCACAGCTCGAAGACGCACGGTTGATGACATATGAAAGTTTGGATCTAGTCGTGAGGCGTGCTCGGATAGCCAAGTGGTAAGGCGACCGCTCGCGATAAGCGGGAAATCCGGGTTCGAATCCCGATCCGGCACAAATTTTCGTTGTCATTTCATTCTACAGCTGACGATAGTCATTGTGCGCAACTGCGAATTCATTTGATGTGATTCATGTTAGTGCTGGCGCAGGGGAAATAGTACAGGACTGTAACACCAGAGTCGTGTGTTCGATTTTCTCTAGGAGAAACGTTCATTTATTTTCAATATTTACATTTCCAGAATGAAATTTCCACTCTGCAGCGGAGTGTGCGCCGGTACGAAACTTTCTGACCGATTAAAACTGCGTGCCGGACTGAGACTCGATATCGGGACTTTTGCTTTTCGAGGGCAAGTGCTCTGGTAAAGCCAAAGGTCCCGAGTTCGAGTCTCGGACCGGCACGCATTTTTAATCCGTCAGAAAGTTTCAGTATTTGCGTCACCTATACGCAAACAAACAGCAATAATGTTCAATGTATTGTATCTGTTAATTCTCATAATAGTCATGTAAAGGAAATGCAAATTAAAATTTGGGATTGCAAATAAAATTCCAGGAAACGATTGTGAGGCGAATAGGAGAACTTCGTACATGATACTAAATGCTTTCACTATTTTACAGTGATGATTTACACGTGCTGCGGTGATAAGCATCGTATAAATAGGGTAAGCAGTAATGTTATCTTCATTTTTCACACGTAATAACACCACATTTTGGCAATAACACGGTTGTTATGAAGTTTCTATAGAAAACATACTTAGTTTTCATAAACATTTCTCTCTCATCGCCTAGTTTGGCAGTAAACCATGCGTAACGCATCATTTCGCCAAATTTGGTGAGAATAGCTGGTTATGGATAACGGAACGTATTCTGATGTAGACTTCTTGGGATGTGCTTCCTCTTTCACTACCAATGAGAAGAGACTGGTTTTGAAGCCTTTCGATCAAATTCTTTTATCTGACCTTAAAAACGAACGTCGCAGACTTGCGCTGGCGGAGTGCATTTGGGGACTCCCGTTAATACTGCACGACAACCATCCTTCTTCACCTTGGAAAACCTCGTCGTATAACAGCGGTGCTGAGAGTACAAGTCGTAAAAGTGCTTGCTGAAGCAAATCGAGTAAATGACTGCCGAAGTTAAATGGCTATTTATAAATTATGAGAGTTGCTATCGAAACATCAGATATTCTTTCCTAATCGACAGGTAGTCTGTGTACAGTTGTAGGTATGATTAGAGATTGTAGTGCCCCTGCGTTATTTTTTTTATAAAACTTTAAAAATGCTCATACTCCTTGCGTCTTAACACTTTTTGGAGTGAAACAACACGCATGATATACTTAAGTAGTACAACTGTTCGTTATAAAACAAGAATATATGACTTGCGTAATTATAGCGAAATTAATACAACAAGCTGAAAAGCAATAGGTAAACAACAATTAAATTAAATAAAAAAACGAAAATATATTGGTGTGGATCCATGACATATGAGAGGTGAGCCATAGTCACTTTCTATAGCTCCTGACAGTGAGTGTTTATAAAATCAAAATCATTTCATTCTGTGGTATTTCTTGAAGAATGTCCTTCCTGACCAGTGTGATTCTGTACCGTTGTGTTGTGCATTTTTCAGTCTTTGTCGTCCATTCTTGGACCACGTCCTCTTCTTTCTCTGCTCCCTCTACTTACATCCGTGATAACTGCTGTCTAGGAATGGAATATATTGTCATGTAATCCTCCAGGCTTTTCCATTTCTGATTTTTTTTTCACACTCTACGGCAAGCCTGCAGAAGAGATATTGATGGGATACCAATTTTGGGCATCCTAAAACACAACATCACGGATTAGTGTATAATTGGACAGCGATGTTAGAGGACTTTCTTTGCTGACTCAACTCAACCTCGTACTGTCCCGTCGGATCTTTTTTTCCTTCTGTGTCTCTGGTAACTTTTACCTTTGCTATGACATACGGGGCTTTAATTGAAAGAATGTTTCCTGTATTCATCTCCACTACAGAAAACATTTTGCTGACCAGTTTCACTGCTTCCATCCTGTCTTCGGGGTTAAATACGTGTTCGAAGTGCTTCTTTGCCTTTTCAGAGAGACCAAAATCACTATCACATTCCATAGATGTACGGCCAGATTCAAGGACCTTGTGATTTATTGTGTCAATGTGCTGATTTTGCCTCAAGACGTACAAGCGGTGTTTCAAAATATGAATCATGTAAACATGCATTAAATGTTACTATAAATACGCTTAAAAGCACACGCATTATGGTATCGGTGTACTTTCAAAAACTACAGGCCTGAACATTCATGCCGGCCGCGGTGGTCGTGCGGTTCTAGGCGCTGCAGTCCGGAACCGCGGGACTGCTACGGTCGCAGGTTCGAATCCTGCCTCGGGCATGGATGTGTGTGATGTCCTTAGGTTAGTTAGGTTTAAGTAGTTCTAAGTTCTAGGGGACTGATGACCACAGATCTTAAGTCCCATAGTGCTCAGAGGCATTTTGAACATTCATTAAAGATAGCGGAAGTTTTCCCTCTGTCCGCCATTTCGCTTGTACTGACTGTAATCTAAACGCAGTACAGTTATTGGCTTAGAGATGAAGCTTTATCGTCACAGGGTGCGATACTATGAAGGAAACCGCTTGTAACTCTTTCACTCAGAAGAGACCCACATTTTAGATTTCCAAATGAGAGTTTAGATATTTTTATTGTGAAATGTCACTTGTACCATTTCTGCTCTCAGCCCCTCAACCGTGGATTTATTTGTCTTCCCCGCGAGTCAGTTGACAGAAGACATTTGTTCTCCTGCACTTAGGGCTTAATCACACCAGTCAAAAAATTTGTCGTATAATGCTGTTTTAGCTTTCCCAGATTTTAACGAAGCAAAATACTTTGCCGAGCGGTCTAAGGCGCTGCAGTCATGGACTGTGCGGCTGGTCCCGGCGGAGGTTCGAGTCCTCCCTCGGGCATGGGTGTGTGTGTTTGTCCTTAGGATAGTTTAGATTAAGTAGTACGTAAGCTTAGGGACTGATGACCTTATCATTTAGCTACAATATAGCAGGTCAGCAACTGGAAGCAGTTAATTCTATAAATTATCTGGGAGTACGCATTAGGAGTGACCGTAAAGCAGATGTCAGACTGAGATTCATTGGAAGAATCCTAAGGAAATGCAATCGGAAAACAAAGGAAGTAGGTTACTGTACGCTTGTTCGCCCACTGCTTGAATACTTCTCAGCAGTGTGGGATTCGTACCAGATAGGGTTGATGGAAGGGATAGAGAAGATCCAACGGAGAGCAGCGCGCTTCGTTACAGGATCGTTTAGTAATCGCGAAAGCGTTACGGAGATGATAGATAAACTCCAGTGGACGACTCTGCAGGAGAGACGCTCAGTAGCTCGGTACGGGCTTTTGTTGAAGTTTCGAGAACATACCTTCACCGAGGAGTCAATCAGTATATTGCTCCCACCTACGTATATCTCGCGAAGAGACCATGTGGATAAAATCAGAGAGATTAGAGCCCACACAGAGGCATACCGACAATCCTTCTTTCCATGAACAATACGTGACTGGAATAGAAGGGAGAACCGATAGAGGTACTCAAGGTACCCCCCGCCACATACCGTCAGGTGGCTTACGGAGTATGGATGTAGATGTAGATGTAGACCTTAGCAGTTAAGTTCCGTAAGATTTCACACCCATTTGAAAATACTTTGTCACGTATCCATCTACCATGTTTTGAGTCCTCCGTCCAAAAGAGCCAGTACTCTCTTGTAGGCATACGTGTCTACGTATTGAGAGTAGTGTGTATGTGTGTGTGTGTGTGTGTGTGTGTGTGTGTGTGTGTGTGTGTGTGTGTGTGTTTTGACTATGGACGCTCAACAGCGACGATTTCAGAAAGAAACGAATGTGTATAAAATCGCTAAAATTATTGCACACAGTGAGGATGCAGGTTGCAAAACGACACTCGTGCACTCACTCCCAATTCACTCGCGTTCATCCACAGAATCACTCCATAGCACGTGCCATAAAACAAAGGAGTAGTAGTCAAAGTATTACGCCCGAGTAGAAAACAGAAGGAAAAGGACACAAGAGCTAAAACAGCGGCACAAGTATATGTGATCGCTTACTAAAAGCATGGGGGAGCAAGTCACCCGGTTAACACATTAACAACATCTCCCTAAAATTTTTGGAAGCATGATGGAGAAATCACAAAACCTTTCAAGTCTCATCGCATTCGTTGGAACGTTACTTGAAATAGACGGCAGATCTGCCGGCAGATCTGCCGCTGTCCTGTGCTCCGCAAACAAAACACTTGTCTAATGAATGTGGCACACGGTGATCTGTATCCCTCAAGCAGCACGCATTGGAGGGTCGCCGCGCCGGAGCGAGAAGGCATGCGTCACAGGGCTGGCTGTGGTCTACACGAAGACCAGTAAGGAGGGCCTCATCCAGTCTTGGTGGCTGTAGAGAGGAATGTCACGGCCGCGTAGTGGGCTTTACTACGCGCAGCTTCTGGTCTGTCACTTCCAGCCACTTGTCTTCCCATACACAAATGACTTTGTATCTAATCAGAGAGAAGATAGCATGCAAGACGGTAGCACACTGAAATAACTGACCAGTACGACACGCCTTCTTGGCTGCTAAGTCCACCCATCCGTTCGCCGCAATAGCCACCTGCCCTTGCACCCAGCAGGAAGACTGCTTCTTCCCCAGACGTTGTAGTTGGAGGAGGGTGTCTTGGAACTTCTGGACTACTTTATCTCCTGGGTACAAGCCATGTAGAGAGTGAACGACATTCAAAATGACGGAAGAGACAAGGAGTATAGCACTTGGAGCACATCTCATCTGCTCAAGTACCCACAAGATCGCATGTAATTCCGTGTCGAAGACAGTAAAGTCTCGAGGCAGTCGGACCTTGAGAAAAGAATCAGGGAAAACAACAGAACAAGCAATGGAGTCCCCCTGCTTAGACCAATCCACAAAGACAACTAAATAGTTGTGGTGATCGCTTAAAATATCGCATAAAAACAGAAGCAGGAGTGCAATCTCTCCTGTACTGCCCTAAATCTTAAATTAATCTCTGCAGTAACTAGGGTAGCAGACGCTTAAAACCCTGGATTTGAGGTTGTACGTGCACCACACCAAGTGATTCCAGCACATGCCGTACGCGGATCCCAAATGGCCTTTTCGCTCATGGACGATTGGTCAAAAGGCGTTCCAGCAACAATATGGTATGTAGGTGAAGTCAGAGCTGCAGGGAACTTACATGCCTGACGCACCGTGTTTATCTACCGCCGGATGGTGAGCACGGAGACTGGCTACACGGCTGGTCCTGTAAGCACCTGTGACGAGCCTAATCAGCTCATGGTCGATAGCGTCGATAATGTTCAAGTAAGAAGGTCTCGCTGACCGATACACTGTGCATCCACAGTCTGCCCGTGAACGCACAAAAGCCCTATAAAACTGGAGTAGACGCACCTTGTTTGCCCGCCAAGACCTATGACTGAGGCACTTCATGATATTCAGTCCTTCTTGGTTCTGGCATTTAGGTCTCTCAAACATGGTAACAACGACAGTTTGGCGTCAAGAATGAGGCCCAGAAACCTCACTAAGTCTCTAAAATGTAGAACAGCATTCCTCATATGCAAGTCAGATAATTTAAAAATACGATGAGAACGTTTAAAATGAACGCACACACATTTATCCGCACTAAACTTAAAACCTGTCTTCGCAGCCCACTCCTTTAACCTCCGCAATGTAAGTTGCATCTTACGAGTCGCTGTTGCAACACAGAAAGACGAACAGAAAACAGTGAAATAGTCCACAAATAGGGAGCATTGTACAGGACTTTTTACTGTAGACGTGATACTGTTTATGGCTGTGGCAAAGGGGGTAACACTTAAAACATTGCTCTGAGGAACACCATTCTTCTGCTCAAAACGATCGGACAGACCGTTGTCAACTTGGGTCCTAGAAAAGCACTTAGACAAGAAAGTCTGTATGAAAATGGGATAGTCACCACAAAAGCCTCATTGTGGGGCTGCACGAGTAAACTGTGTCTCCAAGTAGTGTTGTATGCCTTACTGATATCAATGACTACAGCGAGGCAGCGATGTTTACGTAGGAAAGTCTGGTGTGAGCGCCTCTCGTGGCGTCAGGTTGTCGACAGTGTACCGAAATCTCCGGAACCCACACTGAGAGCGGCCAAGGAGTTGCCTGTTCTCTAACAACCAGACCAGACGACGGTTAACCATTCGCTCTAGGGTCTTTCCTACACAGGTCGTTAAGGCGATACTCCGGTAACTAATAAGCCCTTAAGCCATGTGCGATCCTTTCATGGTTTGAGGAGAGGTTTCAGAATTACCTCTCTTCACGAGCTGAGAAAGTTGTGCGTCCGCCATAGGAGATTAAAACATTTGAGGAGGATTTCCTTTGACTCTGCTCACAAATGTCGAAGGAAGCTGTACCGGATTTGGTCGTCACAGGATGAAGTATCACGAGTTTCAGACAGTGCCAATTCCAGTTACCACATGGAGAAAGGATACTTGTAGAACTCAAAATTGTTGGATCTGAAGTCCAACTTGCCCCTCTCTGCAGTCGCACGGAGCTCTGCAGTTGTGGCAACTGTTGCTTTATCTGACGTCCTCGGGAGAACAATGGGCTCTGAAACAACAGCAGCTTGAAAAATGCGGGTACTATTGCCTACACTATCAACCATTTTTGCATACAAGCGTTGGCTGTCGTAATAGGCTTTTTAAGGGCCGAAGCAAAAGATTTAGTGAATATGGCAGGCTGCATGGTCTTATAGATCCTCTTGGCCTCACCATATGGCTTGCGTTTTGATGTTTTACTCTCCTGTATCCTCCTTTCTTCTGGGAAGACACTGGAGTCCCTACGCGAGACAGGCTGATCCAAATGGTTCAAATGGCTCTGAGCGCTACGGTACTTAACTTCTAAGGTCATCAGTCCCCTAGAACTTAGAACTACTTAAACCTAACTAACCTAAGGACATCACACACATCCATGCCCGAGGCAGGATTCGAACCTGCGACCGTAGCGGTCGCGCGGTTCCAGACTGCAGCGCCTAGAACCGCTCGGCCACACCGGCCGGCCAGACAGGCTGATCCCCATGGCAATTTACACACTTTGGAGGAGCGCAGCAAAGAGCTCCATCATGGGGAGTATGCATTCTCATACTGTACACTGAAGAAGTCTATATAATCCCAGAGTCAGGACGACTGGTTACACGAGCTCTCTTGCTAGGCTGTCCGTTGGTACGTTCCCGCGGCACACACTTTCCACTGGACACGTAAGAGAAAATTTCGAACGATCCATCTCACTCTTACGAGTAGTTATGGAAATAAAAGTCCATCCAGACAGAGTCTCACGTGCCTAGGTAAGCTTTATGCAACTGAGGAGCGGCAGGTTCCCCAGAGGTTGCCCGCTATCGACTGCTCCACCTCAAGAGGCATATATCTTCTCAGCGCACAGCACAGCTTGAGACTGAGGGGTTTTTATAGAGGTTTTCACCATCCTCGCTATCCGAGCGGTCAAATCAAGATGCCCGTTCCCTGTGGCACACAACGTTCCATCTCTGCACCGCAGCGTGGTCGCTGAAGCATGCCCAGAGTTTACAGCGGCAGAACACTGGCGGCGCGTAACAGTCCCCAGCTCAGGAACCCCGGGGTCGCCGAGCCCGTATCCAGCAAACGTACGCTGAGCACCTGAGCACTACTGACAACAACGTTATGCAAAGGTTTATAGCATATTGTGCTCTGGACGAATGGATTACTTTGTCTCATAAAAGCTACTGTAGCCCTCAATGGTCCGGGCTTCCGTTATAAATTGATTGTATGCCAAATTGTTTGTGGTAGACAGCTGTAATCTTCAACTTCTGGAGGCTGTGTGTGTACATGCACAATACTGTCATTTGCGCACAGCTATGTTGTTGTAGCAATATCCTATGCATTTTTATTAATTTACAAATATTTGCAAATATAACAAAGTTTGTGTGCCTGTAGCGTATAAAGAACATGTATCACGGATGGAGCACTTATAACACAAGAATCGTCTTTCCAAAATCTTCAAACGGTATACAGCATACGGTTTCTGATGCTGGTTAAAAGCAATCTGGAAAGAGAACTTGGGAGTGAAAATATTTTATTATACCTGACTTTGAAATTAATATTTCGGCTCATGTCGACGAATAACAATTGTCCACTTATCTGATGATCGGGAGCTTTAATTACAATCCCTTCTGGGAAGTTACACACACCAAAAAAAGTTTTGTATACCTAGCTTCCGAGAGTTCCGGAAACTGTACAGAAAATTGGAATAGAGATCAACATAAACATCATTTCCGCACTTTTTGTTGCTCATGAAAACCACACATTGCATGTTGTACTACCACATAGCAAGACCTTCAGAGGTGTTGTTCCAGACTGCTGTACACACCGGTACCACTAATACCCGGTAGCACATCCTTTCGCATTGATGCATGCCTGTATTCGTCGTGGCATACTATCTACCACTCCATCAGGGCGCTGCTGGTCCAGATTGTCCCACTCCTCAACGGCGACGCGGCGTAGATCCCTCACAGTGGTTGGTGGGTCAGCCCTTTTCAATCTATCACAGGCGTGTTCGATAGCGTTCATGTCTGGAAAACATGCTGGCCACTCTCGTCGAGCGATGTCGTTATCCTGAAGGAAGTAATTCACAACATGGGCACAATGGGGGCGCGAATTGTCTTCCATAAGACGAATGCCTCGCCAATATGCTGCCGATATGGTTGCACTATCGGTCGGAAGATAGCATTCACGTGTCGTACAGCCGTTACGGCGCCTACCATGACCACCAGCGGCTTCCGTCGGCGCCACATAATGCCATCCTAAAATAGCAGGGAACCTCCACCTTGCTGCACTCGCTGGACAGTGTGTCTTAGCCTTACCAGGTTGCCTCCATACACGTCCCCGACGATTGTTTGGTTGAAGGCATATGCGACACTCATCGGCGAAGAGAACGTGATGCCAATCCTGAGCGGTCCATTCGGCATGTTGTTGGGCCCATCTGTATCACGCTGCCTGACGTCTTGGTTGCAAAGATGGACCTCGCCATGGAGTGAACTTGCGCGTCATGCAGCCTATTGCGCAGTTTGAGTCATAACATGACGACCTGTGGCTACACGAAAAGTAACATTCAACATGGTGGCGTTGCCGTCAGGGTTCCTCCTAGCCATAAGCTGTAGGTAGCGGTCATCCACTGCATTAGTAGCCCTTTTTTGTCTCTCTGTATCTCCTCCATGTCCGAACAGCATCACTTTGGTTCACTCCGACACAACTGGACACTTCCCTTATTGAGAGCCCTTCCTGGCACAAAGTAACAATACGGACATGATCGAACCGCGGTATTGAGGCGTCTAGGCATGGATGAACTACATACTACTCGAGCTGTGCACCTCCTTCCTGGTGGAATGACTGGAACTGATCGGCTGTCGGATCCCCTACTCAGGCATGGTTGTTTACATCTTTGCGCGAGTATAGTAACATCTCTGAACACTCAAAGGGACTGTGTCTGTGGTACAACATTCAGCGTCTATCTTCAGGAGTTCTGGGAACCGGGTAGATGAAAAACTTTATTGGTGTGTGTATGTGCACAGACCTCATCGACGCTATAAGTACAATCTTTCCTTGGAAACTTATTTGCGGTCTCAGATTATCCTTCGCCTTCTCTCTTCACGCACTTTATGAAAATTTTAATAGATACAATATAGTGAGCCTTATTTCGGTTTATCTTCACTCGTAAGTAAAAGAAAAACTGAAAATGAAGGGAAAAGATTTTCCTAGAGCGACTCAAATCCACGATCGTCTGATTACCGTTTATATTCTTTTCCCGCTGCCATCCGCTGGCTGAAACTATGCTGACATAAATGGCTCATGTTTCGATCAGTCTGCGTCAAATATGTAATTTTTTTTCTAAACGCATGGCTATCTGCAGCTCCCGGTTCAGCCACTATCGTTTTTGGCCAATCCCTGTACATTCTGCAAATTTCAAATTTTCACGAAATCGAAGATGACGTTTAGACGGGTTCCCCTTATTAGTCTCCGTTTGTGAACAGTACGGGGAGTCGCCGGAAACGGCACGTGGTTCGGATTCTGCGGTAAACTCTAGATCCCCTTTCTCAGGTTGCGTAACTGAGGTAGGTTAGGGAGACGCAAGTAGCCGAAGCGGCGTCCAGTAGAAAGAGTCGCACTTGGACATTGAGCCACACTAATTATTTTTTTATTATAGAGCGATTGAAGGTATCTCCAAACACTTCACGTGCTAATCGATTCGTCTCACTTGCTTTCGGGATGTAAAACTATCAATTAATGATATTAATCTGAAAATCTGATAACAGCATCACATGATGCACTTTGATGCTTCAATAAAATCGATATGTAGGTTATCGATTTACGGTTAAAACTACGATCTAAAAATCCGTAACAGTAACTTAACTAAATTATGGCAAATAGTCGTACCAGAGAATAACCCGCCAGGATAGCCGAGAGTGCTAACGAGCTGCTTTCTGGATTCGGGTAGGAGCGCCGGCCCCAGAACGAATCCACCCGGCGAATTAACGACGAGGGCCGGTGTGCCAGCCAGCCTGGATGTGGTTTTAGGCGGTTTTCCACATCCCGCTAGGTGAATACTGGGCTGGTCCCCACGTTCCGCCTCAGTTACACGGCTCGCAGACATTCGCACTCTTCCGTGGCTTAAACTAGACGGTGACAACTGGGGTGCGCTAATTCTGTCCCAGAAGGGGGGGGGGGGGGGTATGGGGTGGTGACAGGAAGGGCATCCGGCCACCCCTTAAGTTAGTGTGCCACATTCGATTAACCATGACCGATCCTACAGATCCGCGGGACAAGGCCCTAGAAAGAGAGAGAGAGAGAGAGAGAGAGTCGTACCAGAGAATAAAAATTGTGACACGTTAATCCTCATGAGTTTTGTTTGCAGAATTCAATGACGCACAGTATCAGCGCATCATGCGCCATTTTGGAATTACGATTACTGTTTAAATTATAAAACTGCAATTGCATGTAATGCACCAAGGCCTCTGAAAAGTCAAAACCATTCTACGCATGTTGTTTGTTGCTGTTTATATGATGATGTTCGAATAGTATGCCAAATTGTTCATAGTCGACATCTGTAATCTTCAACTTCTGCAGGCGTGCACAGTACTGGTACTGAGATTAAGTGGAAGTACAGTCATTCGAGCACAGCTACGTAGTTCCAACAATATTTTAAGCATTTTAATTAATTCACACTGAAGCTCCGAAGAAACTGGTGTAGGCACGCGTATTGAAATACAGAGATATTTCAACAGGCAGAATATGGCGCTAGGTCGGCAACGCCTATGTAAGTGTGTGGCTCAGTTGTTAGATCCGTTTGGCCGTGCGGTTCTAGGCGCTACAGTCCGGAACCGCGGGACTGCTACGGTCGCAGGTTCGAATTCTGCCTCGGGCATGGATGTGTGTGGTGTCCTTAGGTTAGTTAGGTTTAAGTAGTTCTAAGTTCTAGGAGACTGATGACGTAAGATTTTAAGTCCCATAGAGCTCAGAGCCATTTGAGCCATTTGTTAGATCGGTTACTGCTGCTACAGTGGCACATTATCAAGGGCCTATATGACCGTACCGACGTTTTGTCCTAGATCACACATGTATTTACTTATTTACCGATTTATCCAATGAAGCGCCAAAGAAACGTATAGGCACGCGTATTCAAATACAGAGATATGTAAACGGGTAGAATACGGCACTGCGGTCGACAACGCCTATAAAAAACAAGTGTCTGACGCAGTTGTTAGATCGGTTACTGACTCTACAATGGCAGGTTATCAAGATTTAAGTGAGTTTGAACGTGGTGCTATAGTCGCCGCACGAGCGATGGGGCACACCATCTCAGAGGTAGCGATGAAGTGGGGATTTTTCCAAACGATCATTTCACAAGTGTACCGTGAATATCAGGAATCCGGTAAAACATCAAATCTCCGACATCGCTACTGGCGGAAAAAGATCCTGCAAGAACGTGACCAACGACGACTGAAAAGAATCGTTTAACGTGACAGAAGTGCACCCCTTCCGCAGATTGCTACAGATTTCAGTGCTGGGCCATTAACATCATCGATAAGAGCTTTCGGAGCCGAAGGGCCACTCGTGTACCATTGATAACTGCACGACACAATACTTAACGCCTCACCTGGGCCCGTCAACACCGACATTGCACTGTTGATGACGAAACATGTTGCCAGGTCGGACGAGTCTCATTTCAAGTTGCATGGAGCGAGTGGACATGTACAGGTATGGGAACAACCTCAAAAAACCATGGACTCTGCATGTCAGCAGGGGACTGTTCAAGCTGGTGGAGGCTCTGTAATGGTGTGGGGCGTGTGCAGTTGGAGTGATAAGGGACCCCTGATAAGTCTATATACGTCTCTGACAGGTGATACGTACTTGAACATCCTGTCTGATCTCCTGCATCCATTCATGTCCATTGTGAATTCCGACGGACTTGGGCAATTCCAGTAGGACAGTGCGACACCACAAACGTCCAGAATTGCTACAGAGTGGTTCCAGGAACACTCTTCTGTGTTTAAACAGTTCCGATGGCCACCAAACCCCCCGGACAAGAGCATTATTATTGAGTATATCAGGAATGTCTCGCAAAGTGCCGTTCAGAAGAGATCTCCACCCCGTCGTACTCTTACGGATTTAAGGGCAGTCCTCTAGGATTCATGGAGTCAATTCCCTCCAGCAGTATTTCAGACATTACTCGAGCCCACGTCACATCCTGCTGCGGTACGTGTACTTGCTCACGGGGCCCTACACGATATAAGACAAGTGTAACAATTTCTTATGCTCTGTCCGAAAATGGTTCAAATGGCTCTGAGCACTATGGGACATTACATCTGAGGTCATCAGTCCCCTAGAACTTAGAACTACTTAAACCTAACTAACCTAAGGACATCACACACATCAATGCCCGAGGCAGGATTCGAACCTGCAACCGTAGCGGTCGCGTGGTTCCAGACTGAAGCGCCCAGAACCGCTCGGCCACACCGACCGGCGCTCTGTCCGACTCAGATCCGTAACCTAGCTCTCACTTCTATGCAGGCACCACCCGAGTGTCAGCTTCACATTCTCTGTTGCACATGTGTTATACTAGATCTATTTTTATTACTTTTTCCAACATTTAGAAATGGTAATGACACCAAGAGTAAAACTGAAAAGAGCATTAGGAAAAACATAGGTTACATACGAGGTGTGGCTAGAAAAAAACCGGACTAGTACTGGTGAAACAATAAAACGAATGCAATAAGGCTGAAAGTCGCGTGGCCTGTCACGTGACTCTCGCTCCGCCTACTGCTCGAGTTTCATCTGCCTCCTGCACTCAGTCTGCCCGTGGCGTCTGTTTTAAGTAGTTGACGTTTTGTCTGTGCGTCGGAAAATGTTGAGTGTACAGAAAGAACAGCGCGTTAACATCAAATTTTGTTTCAAACTAGGAAAATCTGCAAGTGAAACGTTTGTAATGTTACAACAAGTGTACGACGATGATTGTTTATCGCGAACACAAGTGTTTGAGTGGTTTAAACGATTTAAAGATGGCCGCGAAGACACCAGTGATGACACTCGCACTGGCAGACCATTGTCAGCAAAAACTGATGCAAACATTGAAAAAATCGGTAAACTTGTTCGACAAGATCGCCGTTTAACAATCAGAGCAGTGTCTGAGTTAACAGGAGTTGACAAGGAAAGTGTTAGGCAGATTCTTCATGAAAGTTTCAACATGAACAAAGTGTGTTCAAAAATGGTTCCAAAGTGTCTCACAATTGAACAGAAGGAACGCCGAAGAATGATTTGTTCTAACATCCTGGAAAACATTGAAAGTGATCCCACCTTCTTACAAAATGTTATTACTTGCGATGAATCGTGGTTTTTTACTTACGATCCCGAAACTAAACGCCAATCGATGCATTGCATAACTCCTGGTTCTCCACGACAAAAAAAAGCACGAATGTCAAAATCGAAATTCAAGGCAATGATGATTGTTTTTTTTTGACATCAAAGGGATTGTGCACATCAGTGAATCAGCATTACTACATTAGCGTCCTGGCTACCCTACGTGAGCGAGTACGGAGAAAACGGAACGATTTGTGGAGAAAAAAGTCATGGATCCTTCACCAAGACAATGCCCCAGCTCACAGTGCGTTGTCAGTGAAGACGTTTTTGGCAAAACACAACATTCCCATCTTAGATCATCCACCCTACTCACCTGATTTGGCCCCCTGTGACTTTTTTCTTTTCCCTAAAGTCAAGTCAGCTTTGAAAGGAACTAGATTTGAGACTGTTGAAGGAGTAAAAGAAAAAGCGACGGAAGTAATGTATGGACTTACCGAAAATGATCTGCGTATGGAGCGGTGTAGAGACCGAGGAGGAGAGTACACTGAAGGAGATAACATGAAATTGTAAATAAATGTTTTTTCCAGCATCAGTCCGGTTTTTTTCTAGCCGTACCTCGTATATCTGTGAAGAGCAGAATAACAGATTGAGGAATTATAGAAAAAGGAAGTGCTTCGATTTTTTCTGAAATTCAACGAGGGTTATGACGGTGTCAAGGTTAGAGTGTTCCGGAGGGAGAGAGTGCCAGTGCTGAAGCACTTGACAGTGTTTTTGTTTTGTCGAAAGCTGCGGCCAAGATAACACTTAAGACGCGAGACCTCGCGATGGGATTATGGCGATGTGAGAGGCACTTGACCTGTGAAACGAGGTACTGATGGTCGCGCACACAGGCAGATGCCGGTCAAGCAGACGAAGCGTGTTCTAGTCAAGTAACTTTGTCTGTTGACGACCATGCTAACTTGTCGTACGAACACTAACATGGTCAAACAGGCGTTTGTCGCAAATGTGACGCCCGTAAGCATACGTTATTACAGCTTTAGACAACTTAAAGCTCTTGTGTAATATCTTCATTTACGATACGATAGTTTCCAGTCATTGGCCATGTTTTGACACCTGCAGTACAAATATCAAATATCACAAAAGACATGGGAAAACAGATGATAACGTAACTCGCTTGAAAGGAAGGGAATATGGTAAAGCAAGGGAATAGTTCCCACTAAAGCGACTGATGACCTCAGAAGTTAAGTCCCATAGTGCTCAGAGCCATTTGAACCATTTGAACCCACTAAAGCAAAATTCACACTTTCATATTAACTAAACTAAAATCAACAATACATAAGATTACTGCAGTTTCTTTGCTTTTTCTACACTAAATCATTTAAATGAAAAAGAAGAGCAGTACTGTGAGCACAGTGATGATCAACTGCAAATATCACTAACTTCTTGGTGATCATTCAGAACCCTGTATCACCGTTTGTAAAGTCCCGGGGTCCATCATAATCGCTGTGAGTTCGATGTAGTTATTATCTCTGAAGAAAAGTGTCATTTCTCTTCGCCTAATGCTACCTTTTGTACTATGACGTAGTAGTTCTTTCTTTGTATGTCCATGTTTAGTCGACCTGTGTTGCTTGTCGGTGTCACAATATGTGGAAGTAACTTTCGTTCTTAGGTTTTCCACACCAGTGCAATTTGGCCTCCGCACCAGACCGTTAGCTGGAGGTGTATCTAGGATCCACTTCGAGGTAATCAGATGAATAAATTAATTTACTGCGCCTGGAATCAAAGCAAACAAAAAATTACAAGAATAATTAAGACACTGTCAAAACTGTATGTTGTGTTCAAAAGTTCGTAAAATTTTATTTAAATGTAATTTAAAAGGCAAAGCATTCATAACAGACGAGAAAATATAATTCGAATCATATCACAAGTCGAAGAGGTTCGGAACTCCCCATCGCACCCCACTCAGATTTAGTAGTTAAATGCCCCAGTGGATAGTCCTTCAAAAACTGAACACAGATCAAACATGAAGAGGGGAAGGAGGTGTACTGAATTGTGAAAAAAGAAATAGTGAACCGTCCAAGCTGAAAATGTGCAGCATTAGTTACTTACAAGACAATGGCGTCGTCGTTGTGTGTCCACAGTGTCGGGCTGCAGAGGGGAAGATCTATGTTCAAACCTCCCACGTGTCCCATTTTTTCACAAAATTATAAGCTTCCCGTCCGGTCATTGACGTGTCTATTCTCCTTCTGTAGTCTTGGCAATTGTCATACTATACATTGGTTGTAGAAAATGAGTCATGTGATAAGAATACATTACCGTCGCAAGTAAATATGATGAATGGTGGGAGCAGACAAGATAGCACAGATACCTCTCATAGAAATGGAAGCAACAAATAAACTGATGTGAACTATGTTACAACAAAGGAATTCAAAAGTCAAGACGTCCAAAACAGAACGCAAAGGTCGTAGCATGTGCTAATTGTCTAGAACGAACAGGAAGTACGTGCGTCTGGAGGTCTCTTCCTTCCACTCCGTCGTTGCAAACGGACGTTACTCCACGACACATACACAAATTTGAATACAGTGAACAGCCACATCAATGACCGGACGGACAGTTCGTAATTTTGTGAAAAAAAGAAAATGTGTGACACGGGACCAATTTGAACGCGGATCTCGCCCTTCGAAGTCTAACACCGTGACCACAAATTGGATCGATGCTGCACATCTGGAACTTGTACCGTTCACTGTTTCTGTTTTGCTTCATTTTTCACAGTTCAGCAGACGGTCTTCCTGTTTTCGTGCTCGATCTGTGTTCAGTTATCGACAGACTGTCCACTGGGCCATCTTACCAATAAATCTGAGGGGGCTGCGATGTGGAGTTTCCCTTGAAACCTGTAAGTAAGCACACAATCGCCATAAAAAGTAATCCAAACACTCTCCAGCAGAAAACACACTGATTCTCCGCCTGTTGACGGCTGTTTTTCTTTTCTCAAAATGACGTGTTTTGGAGAGTTTTGCCCATCTTCAGAACACTTCGCGTAGCTACAGGGAAAGCAGTCTTAACAGTACTACCAGTTTTACTGTCATAGAATATGTGGTAGTTCGGTTATGACTGGTTTTGCCCACTAGCTCAAAAGTATGTATTGTAAAAGGAAGCAAAGTATTGGATAACGAGACGGAAGGACTATTTCTGTGCGAACTCTGAAACGTATTCGCTTGCTGGCTGCTATCTAGTAACCTTTTGATACCTGTAAGATGAAGCATCACTGGAAAATGGAAAGGGCCGCAACAATACTACCTTTCATTGGAAGAAATACCACCAACACTAACAAATACACCCAGTCCGGTATATACCAACTTACTTGCAACTGCTGTCAGTCTGTATATGTGGGCCAAACATGCAGGAATTTCGGACCCAGGTACACAGAACACCTCAGAGCACTGAAAAGCAATAGCACACACTCAACATTTGCAGACCACCTGATAGCTCACAGTCACCACCCAACAAACATTGAAACTGACTTACACCTCCTTAAAACTAGTAGCAGTTTATATCAAAAATTGACTATAGAAGAAAACTATAACAACCAAAAACCAATAGCCCAAGGAAAGAAAGTACTCAAAGAATACACATCACTGTGCAATAAAACCCTCTTCGCCACAGTAGAACAACTATGCAAATAACATCCACACCAAAACTACTCATGAGAAAAAAAAAAAAATTCTTTCTCCCGCCCTCCCCCAAATTGGTTCAAATGGCTCTGAGCACTATGGGACTTAACTTCTGAGGTCATCAGTCACCTAGAACATAGAACTACTTAAACCTAACTAACCTAAGGACACCACACACATCCATGCCCGAGGCAGGATTCGAACCTGCGACCGTAGCGGTCGCGCGGTTCCAGACTGTAGCGCCGCCCTTCCCTCCCCCCCCCCCTCTCTCTTTCTCTCTCTTCTGCCCCAGTCCTGAACACACACACACACAGACACACACACACACACAGACACACACACACTCCAACGCGAACCAAACACCACTGATGCCAAGTGCACTACAAACTCGCGCGCCTCACCCACCAAACCGCGCTACGATACAAATGAACACTACACAGCCACAAAAACACGTAATGGCGGCGAAAACTCTACCTGTGTTTTGAAAAATCGGAGAAAGTGCAGTGGCAAGCGAACATAAATCACGAAATCTCCTTATTCACTTCGCCAACAACATATGAGAAAGCACCACAATATCAAAACCATAAGTTACGCGCGAAAATGGCTCTGAGCACTATGGGACTCAACTTCTGAGGTCATCAGTCCCCTATAACTTAGAACTACTTAAACCTAACTAACCTAAGGACACCACACACATCCATGCCCGAGGCAGGATTCGAACCTGCGACCGTAGCGGTCGCGCGGTTCCAGACTGTAGCGCCGCCCTTCCCTCCCCCCCCCCCCCCTCTCTCTTTCTCACTCTTCTGCCCCAGTCCTGAACACACACACACACAGACACACACACACACACACACAGACACACACACACTCCAACGCGAACCAAACACCACTGATGCCAAGTGCACTACAAACTCGCGCGCCTCACCCACCAAACCGCGCTACGATACAAATGAACACTACACAGCCACAAAAACACGTAATGGCGGCGAAAACTCTACCTGTGTTTTGAAAAATCGGAGAAAGTGCAGTGGCAAGCGAACATAAATCACGAAATCTCCTTATTCACTTCGCCAACAACATATGAGAAAGCACCACAATATCAAAACCATAAGTTACGCGCGAAAATGGCTCTGAGCACTATGGGACTCAACTTCTGAGGTCATCAGTCCCCTATAACTTAGAACTACTTAAACCTAACTAACCTAAGGACACCACACACATCCATGCCCGAGGCAGGATTCGAACCTGCGACCGTAGCGGTCGCGCGGTTCCAGACTGTAGCGCCGCCCTTCCCTCCCCCCCCCCCCCCCGTCTCTCTTTCTCTCTCTTCTGCCCCAGTCCTGAACACACACACACACAGACACACACACACACACACAGACACACACACACTCCAACGCGAACCAAACACCACTGATGCCAAGTGCACTACAAACTCGCGCGCCTCACCCACCAAACCGCGCTACGATACAAATGAACACTACACAGCCACAAAAACACGTAATGGCGGCGAAAACTCTACCTGTGTTTTGAAAAATCGGAGAAAGTGCAGTGGCAAGCGAACATAAATCACGAAATCTCCTTATTCACTTCGCCAACAACATATGAGAAAGCACCACAATATCAAAACCATAAGTTACGCGCGAAAATGGCTCTGAGCACTATGGGACTCAACTTCTGAGGTCATCAGTCCCCTATAACTTAGAACTACTTAAACCTAACTAACCTAAGGACACCACACACATCCATGCCCGAGGCAGGATTCGAACCTGCGACCGTAGCGGTCGCGCGGTTCCAGACTGTAGCGCCGCCCTTCCCTCCCCCCCCCCCCCCCTCTCTCTTTCTCTCTCTTCTGCCCCAGTCCTGAACACACACACACACAGACACACACACACACACAGACACACACACACTCCAACGCGAACCAAACACCACTGATGCCAAGTGCACTACAAACTCGCGCGCCTCACCCACCAAACCGCGCTACGATACAAATGAACACTACACAGCCACAAAAACACGTAATGGCGGCGAAAACTCTACCTGTGTTTTGAAAAATCGGAGAAAGTGCAGTGGCAAGCGAACATAAATCACGAAATCTCCTTATTCACTTCGCCAACAACATATGAGAAAGCACCACAATATCAAAACCATAAGTTACGCGCGAAAATGTCTCTGAGCACTATGGGACTCAACTTCTGAGGTCATCAGTCCCCTATAACTTAGAACTACTTAAACCTAACTAACCTAAGGACACCACACACATCCATGCCCGAGGCAGGATTCGAACCTGCGACCGTAGCGGTCGCGCGGTTCCAGACTGTAGCGCCGCCCTTCCCTCCCCCCCCCCCTCTCTCTTTCTCTCTCTTCTGCCCCAGTCCTGAACACACACACACACAGACACACACACACACACAGACACACACACACTCCAACGCGAACCAAACACCACTGATGCCAAGTGCACTACAAACTCGCGCGCCTCACCCACCAAACCGCGCTACGATACAAATGAACACTACACAGCCACAAAAACACGTAATGGCGGCGAAAACTCTACCTGTGTTTTGAAAAATCGGAGAAAGTGCAGTGGCAAGCGAACATAAATCACGAAATCTCCTTATTCACTTCGCCAACAACATATGAGAAAGCACCACAATATCAAAACCATAAGTTACGCGCGAAAATGGCTCTGAGCACTATGGGACTCAACTTCTGAGGTCATCAGTCCCCTATAACTTAGAACTACTTAAACCTAACTAACCTAAGGACACCACACACATCCATGCCCGAGGCAGGATTCGAACCTGCGACCGTAGCGGTCGCGCGATTCCAGACTGTAGCGCCGCCCTTCCCTCCCCCCCCCCCCTCTCTCTTTCTCTCTCTTCTGCCCCAGTCCTGAACACACACACACACACAGACACACACACACACACAGACACACACACACTCCAACGCGAACCAAACACCACTGATGCCAAGTGCACTACAAACTCGCGCGCCTCACCCACCAAACCGCGCTACGATACAAATGAACACTACACAGCCACAAAAACACGTAATGGCGGCGAAAACTCTACCTGTGTTTTGAAAAATCGGAGAAAGTGCAGTGGCAAGCGAACATAAATCACGAAATCTCCTTATTCACTTCGCCAACCACATATGAGAAAGCACCACAATATCAAAACCATAAGTTACGCGCGAAAATGTCTCTGAGCACTATGGGACTCAACTTCTGAGGTCATCAGTCCCCTATAACTTAGAACTAGTTAAACCTAACTAACCTAAGGACACCACACACATCCATGCCCGAGGCAGGATTCGAACCTGCGACCGTAGCGGTCGCGCGGTTCCAGACTGTAGCGCCGCCCTTCCCTCCCCCCCCCCCTCTCTCTTTCTCTCTCTTCTGCCCCTGTCCTGAACACACACACACACAGACACACACACACACACACAGACACACACACACTCCAACGCGAACCAAACACCACTGATGCCAAGTGCACTACAAACTCGTGCGCCTCACCCACCAAACCGCGCTACGATACAAATGAACACTACACAGCCACAAAAACACGTAATGGCGGCGAAAACTCTACCTGTGTTTTGAAAAATCGGAGAAAGTGCAGTGGCAAGCGAACATAAATCACGAAATCTCCTTATTCACTTCGCCAACAACATATGAGAAAGCACCACAATATCAAAACCATAAGTTACGCGCGAAAATGGCTCTGAGCACTATGGGACTCAACTTCTGAGGTCATCAGTCACCTAGAACATAGAACTACTTAAACCTAACTAACCTAAGGACACCACACACATCCATGCCCGAGGCAGGATTCGAACCTGCGACCGTAGCGGTCGCGCGGTTCCAGACTGTAGCGCCGCCCTTCCCTCCCCCCCCCCCTCTCTCTTTCTCTCTCTTCTGCCCCAGTCCTGAACACACACACACACAGACACACACACACACACAGACACACACACACTCCAACGCGAACCAAACACCACTGATGCCAAGTGCACTACAAACTCGCGCGCCTCACCCACCAAACCGCGCTACGATACAAATGAACACTACACAGCCACAAAAACACGTAATGGCGGCGAAAACTCTACCTGTGTTTTGAAAAATCGGAGAAAGTGCAGTGGCAAGCGAACATAAATCACGAAATCTCCTTATTCACTTCGCCAACAACATATGAGAAAGCACCACAATATCAAAACCATAAGTTACGCGCAAAAATGTCTCTGAGCACTATGGGACTCAACTTCTGAGGTCATCAGTCACCTAGAACATAGAACTACTTAAACCTAACTAACCTAAGGACACCACACACATCCATGCCCGAGGCAGGATTCGAACCTGCGACCGTAGCGGTCGCGCGGTTCCAGACTGTAGCGCCGCCCTTCCCTCCCCCCCCCCCCCCCCCCCGTCTCTCTTTCTCTCTCTTCTGCCCCAGTCCTGAACACACACACACACAGACACACACACACACACAGACACACACACACTCCAACGCGAACCAAACACCACTGATGCCAAGTGCACTACAAACTCGCGCGCCTCACCCACCAAACCGCGCTACGATACAAATGAACACTACACAGCCACAAAAACACGTAATGGCGGCGAAAACTCTACCTGTGTTTTGAAAAATCGGAGAAAGTGCAGTGGCAAGCGAACATAAATCACGAAATCTCCTTATTCACTTCGCCAACAACATATGAGAAAGCACCACAATAGCAAAACCATAAGTTACGCGCGAAAATGGCTCTGAGCACTATGGGACTCAACTTCTGAGGTCATCAGTCCCCTATAACTTAGAACTAGTTAAACCTAACTAACCTAAGGACACCACACACATCCATGCCCGAGGCAGGATTCGAACCTGCGACCGTAGCGGTCGCGCGGTTCCAGACTGTAGCGCCGCCCTTCCCTCCCCCCCCCCCCCCCTCTCTCTTTCTCTCTCTTCTGCCCCAGTCCTGAACACACACACACACAGACGCACACACACACACAGACACACACACTCCAACGCGAACCAAACACCACTGATGCCAAGTGCACTACAAACTCGCGCGCCTCACCCACCAAACCGCGCTACGATACAAATGAACACTACACAGCCACAAAAACACGTAATGGCGGCGAAAACTCTACCTGTGTTTTGAAAAATCGGAGAAAGTGCAGTGGCAAGCGAACATAAATCACGAAATCTCCTTATTCACTTCGCCAACAACATATGAGAAAGCACCACAATATCAAAACCATAAGTTACGCGCGAAAATGGCTCTGAGCACTATGGGACTCAACTTCTGAGGTCATCAGTCCCCTATAACTTAGAACTAGTTAAACCTAACTAACCTAAGGACACCACACACATCCATGCCCGAGGCAGGATTCGAACCTGCGACCGTAGCGGTCGCGCGGTTCCAGACTGTAGCGCCGCCCTTCCCTCCCCCCCCCCCCTCTCTCTTTCTCTCTCTTCTGCCCCAGTCCTGAACACACACACACACAGACACACACACACACACAGACACACACACACTCCAACGCGAACCAAACACCACTGATGCCAAGTGCACTACAAACTCGCGCGCCTCACCCACCAAACCGCGCTACGATACAAATGAACACTACACAGCCACAAAAACACGTAATGGCGGCGAAAACTCTACCTGTGTTTTGAAAAATCGGAGAAAGTGCAGTGGCAAGCGAACATAAATCACGAAATCTCCTTATTCACTTCGCCAACAACATATGAGAAAGCACCACAATATCAAAACCATAAGTTACGCGCGAAAATGGCTCTGAGCACTATGGGACTCAACTTCTGAGGTCATCAGTCACCTAGAACATAGAACTACTTAAACCTAACTAACCTAAGGACACCACACACATCCATGCCCGAGGCAGGATTCGAACCTGCGACCGTAGCGGTCGCGCGGTTCCAGACTGTAGCGCCGCCCTTCCCTCCCCCCCCCCCTCTCTCTTTCTCTCTCTTCTGCCCCAGTCCTGAACACACACACACACAGACACACACACACACACAGACACACACACACTCCAACGCGAACCAAACACCACTGATGCCAAGTGCACTACAAACTCGCGCGCCTCACCCACCAAACCGCGCTACGATACAAATGAACACTACACAGCCACAAAAACGCGTAATGGCGGCGAAAACTCTACCTGTGTTTTGAAAAATCGGAGAAAGTGCAGTGGCAAGCGAACATAAATCACGAAATCTCCTTATTCACTTCGCCAACAACATATGAGAAAGCACCACAATATCAAAACCATAAGTTACGCGCGAAAATGGCTCTGAGCACTATGGGACTCAACTTCTGAGGTCATCAGTCCCCTATAACTTAGAACTAGTTAAACCTAACTAACCTAAGGACATCACACATCCATGCCCGAGGCAGGATTCGAACCTACGACCGTAGCGGTCACGCGGTTCCAGACTGTAGCGCCGCCCTTCCCTCCCCCCCCTCTCTCTTTCTCTCTCTTCTGCCCCAGTCCTGAACACACACACACACAGACACACACACACACACACACAGACACACACACACTCCAACGCGAACCAAACACCACTGATGCCAAGTGCACTACAAACTCGCGCGCCTCACCCACCAAACCGCGCTACGATACAAATGAACACTACACAGCCACAAAAACACGTAATGGCGGCGAAAACTCTACCTGTGTTTTGAAAAATCGGAGAAAGTGCAGTGGCAAGCGAACATAAATCACGAAATCTCCTTATTCACTTCGCCAACAACATATGAGAAAGCACCACAATATCAAAACCATAAGTTACGCGCGAAAATGGCTCTGAGCACTATGGGACTCAACTTCTGAGGTCATCAGTCACCTAGAACATAGAACTACTTAAACCTAACTAACCTAAGGACACCACACACATCCATGCCCGAGGCAGGATTCGAACCTACGACCGTAGCGGTCGCGCGGTTCCAGACTGTAGCGCCGCCCTTCCCTCCCCCCCCCCCCCTCTCTCTTTCTCTCTCTTCTGCCCCAGTCCTGAACACACACACACACAGACACACACACACACACAGACACACACACACTCCAACGCGAACCAAACACCACTGATGCCAAGTGCACTACAAACTCGCGCGCCTCACCCACCAAACCGCGCTACGATACAAATGAACACTACACAGCCACAAAAACACGTAATGGCGGCGAAAACTCTACCTGTGTTTTGAAAAATCGGAGAAAGTGCAGTGGCAAGCGAACATAAATCACGAAATCTCCTTATTCACTTCGCCAACAACATATGAGAAAGCACCACAATATCAAAACCATAAGTTACGCGCGAAAATGGCTCTGAGCACTATGGGACTCAACTTCTGAGGTCATCAGTCACCTAGAACATAGAACTACTTAAACCTAACTAACCTAAGGACACCACACACATCCATGCCCGAGGCAGGATTCGAACCTACGACCGTAGCGGTCGCGCGGTTCCAGACTGTAGCGCCGCCCTTCCCTCCCCCCCCCCCTCACTCTTTCTCTCTCTTCTGCCCCAGTCCTGAACACACACACACACAGACACACACACACACACAGACACACACACACTCCAACGCGAACCAAACACCACTGATGCCAAGTGCACTACAAACTCGCGCGCCTCACCCACCAAACCGCGCTACGATACAAATGAACACTACACAGCCACAAAAACACGTAATGGCGGCGAAAACTCTACCTGTGTTTTGAAAAATCGGAGAAAGTGCAGTGGCAAGCGAACATAAATCACGAAATCTCCTTATTCACTTCGCCAACAACATATGAGAAAGCACCACAATATCAAAACCATAAGTTACGCGCGAAAATGGCTCTGAGCACTATGGGACTCAACTTCTGAGGTCATCAGTCCCCTATAACTTAGAACTAGTTAAACCTAACTAACCTAAGGACATCACACATCCATGCCCGAGGCAGGATTCGAACCTACGACCGTAGCGGTCGCGCGGTTCCAGACTGTAGCGCCGCCCTTCCCTCCCCCCCCCCTCTCTCTTTCTCTCTCTTCTGCCCCAGTCCTGAACACACACACACACAGACACACACACACACACAGACACACACACACACACACACAGACACACACACACTCCAACGCGAACCAAACACCACTGATGCCAAGTGCACTACAAACTCGCGCGCCTCACCCACCAAACCGCGCTACGATACAAATGAACACTACACAGCCACAAAAACACGTAATGGCGGCGAAAACTCTACCTGTGTTTTGAAAAATCGGAGAAAGTGCAGTGGCAAGCGAACATAAATCACGAAATCTCCTTATTCACTTCGCCAACAACATATGAGAAAGCACCACAATATCAAAACCATAAGTTACGCGCGAAAATGGTTCTGAGCACTATGGGACTCAACTTCTGAGGTCATCAGTCCCCTATAACTTAGAACTAGTTAAACCTAACTAACCTAAGGACATCACACATCCATGCCCGAGGCAGGATTCGAACCTACGACCGTAGCGGTCGCGCGGTTCCAGACTGTAGCGCCGCCCTTCCCTCCCCCCCCCCCCCTCTCTCTTTCTCTCTCTTCTGCCCCAGTCCTGAACACACACACACACAGACACACACACACACACAGACACACACACACTCCAACGCGAACCAAACACCACTGATGCCAAGTGCACTACAAACTCGCGCGCCTCACCCACCAAACCGCGCTACGATACAAATGAACACTACACAGCCACAAAAACACGTAATGGCGGCGAAAACTCTACCTGTGTTTTGAAAAATCGGAGAAAGTGCAGTGGCAAGCGAACATAAATCACGAAATCTCCTTATTCACTTCGCCAACAACATATGAGAAAGCACCACAATATCAAAACCATAAGTTACGCGCGAAAATGGTTCTGAGCACTATGGGACTCAACTTCTGAGGTCATCAGTCCCCTATAACTTAGAACTAGTTAAACCTAACTAACCTAAGGACATCACACATCCATGCCCGAGGCAGGATTCGAACCTACGACCGTAGCGGTCGCGCGGTTCCAGGCTGTAGCGCCGCCCTTCCCTCCCCCCCCCCCTCTCTCTTTCTCTCTCTTCTGCCCCAGTCCTGAACACACACACACACAGACACACACACACACACACAGACACACACACACTCCAACGCGAACCAAACACCACTGATGCCAAGTGCACTACAAACTCGCGCGCCTCACCCACCAAACCGCGCTACGATACAAATGAACACTACACAGCCACAAAAACACGTAATGGCGGCGAAAACTCTACCTGTGTTTTGAAAAATCGGAGAAAGTGCAGTGGCAAGCGAACATAAATCACGAAATCTCCTTATTCACTTCGCCAACAACATATGAGAAAGCACCACAATATCAAAACCATAAGTTACGCGCGAAAATGGCTCTGAGCACTATGGGACTCAACTTCTGAGGTCATCAGTCACCTAGAACATAGAACTACTTAAACCTAACTAACCTAAGGACACCACACACATCCATGCCCGAGGCAGGATTCGAACCTGCGACCGTAGCGGTCGCGCGGTTCCAGACTGTAGCGCCGCCCTTCCCTCCCCCCCCCCTCTCTTTTTCTCTCTTTTGCCCCAGTCCTGAACACACACACACACAGACACACACACACTCCAACGCGAACCAAACACCACTGATGCCAAGTGCACTACAAACTCGCGCGCCTCACCCACCAAACCGCGCTACGATACAAATGAACACTACACAGCCACAAAAACACGTAATGGCGGCGAAAACTCTACCTGTGTTTTGAAAAATCGGAGAAAGTGCAGTGGTAAGCGAACATAAATCACGAAATCTCCTTATTCACTTCGCCAACAACATATGAGAAAGCACCACAATATCAAAACCATAAATTACGCGCGAAAATGGCTTTGAGCACTATGGGACTCAACTTCTGAGGTCATCAGTCACCTAGAACATAGAACTACTTAAACCTAACTAACCTAAGGACACCACACACATCCATGCCCGAGGCAGGATTCGAACCTGCGACCGTAGCGGTCGCGCGGTTCCAGACTGTAGCGCCGCCCTTCCCTCCCCCCCCCTCTCTCTTTCTCTCTCTTCTGCCCCAGTCCTGAACACACACACACACAGACACACACACACACACACAGACACACACACACTCCAACGCGAACCAAACACCACTGATGCCAAGTGCACTACAAACTCGCGCGCCTCACCCACCAAACCGCGCTACGATACAAATGAACACTACACAGCCACAAAAACACGTAATGGCGGCGAAAACTCTACCTGTGTTTTGAAAAATCGGAGAAAGTGCAGTGGCAAGCGAACATAAATCACGAAATCTCCTTATTCACTTCGCCAACAACATATGAGAAAGCACCACAATATCAAAACCATAAGTTACGCGCGAAAATGGCTCTGAGCACTATGGGACTCAACTTCTGAGGTCATCAGTCACCTAGAACATAGAACTACTTAAACCTAACTAACCTAAGGACACCACACACATCCATGCCCGAGGCAGGATTCGAACCTGCGACCGTAGCGGTCGCGCGGTTCCAGACTGTAGCGCCGCCCTTCCCTCCCCCCCCCCCCCTCTCTCTTTCTCTCTCTTCTGCCCCAGTCCTGAACACACACACACACAGACACACACACACACACAGACACACACACACTCCAACGCGAACCAAACACCACTGATGCCAAGTGCACTACAAACTCGCGCGCCTCACCCACCAAACCGCGCTACGATACAAATGAACACTACACAGCCACAAAAACACGTAATGGCGGCGAAAACTCTACCTGTGTTTTGAAAAATCGGAGAAAGTGCAGTGGCAAGCGAACATAAATCACGAAATCTCCTTATTCACTTCGCCAACAACATATGAGAAAGCACCACAATATCAAAACCATAAGTTACGCGCGAAAATGGCTCTGAGCACTATGGGACTCAACTTCTGAGGTCATCAGTCACCTAGACCATAGAACTACTTAAACCTAACTAACCTAAGGACACCACACACATCCATGCCCGAGGCAGGATTCGAACCTACGACCGTAGCGGTCGCGCGGTTCCAGACTGTAGCGCCGCCCTTCCCTCCCCCCCCCCCCCCCCCCCTCTCTCTTTCTCTCTCTTCTGCCCCAGTCCTGAACACACACACACACAGACACACACACCCACACACAGACACACACACACTCCAACGCGAACCAAACACCACTGATGCCAAGTGCACTACAAACTCGCGCGCCTCACCCACCAAACCGCGCTACGATACAAATGAACACTACACAGCCACAAAAACACGTAATGGCGGCGAAAACTCTACCTGTGTTTTGAAAAATCGGAGAAAGTGCAGTGGCAAGCGAACATAAATCACGAAATCTCCTTATTCACTTCGCCAACAACATATGAGAAAGCACCACAATATCAAAACCATAAGTTACGCGCGAAAATGGCTCTGAGCACTATGGGACTCAACTTCTGAGGTCATCAGTCCCCTATAACTTAGAACTAGTTAAACCTAACTAACCTAAGGACATCACACATCCATGCCCGAGGCAGGATCCGAACCTACGACCGTAGCGGTCGCGCGGTTCCAGACTGTAGCGCCGCCCTTCCCTCCCCCCCCCCCTCTCTCTTTCTCTCTCTTCTGCCCCAGTCCTGAACACACACACACACAGACACACACACACACACAGACACACACACACTCCAACGCGAACCAAACACCACTGATGCCAAGTGCACTACAAACTCGCGCGCCTCACCCACCAAACCGCGCTACGATACAAATGAACACTACACAGCCACAAAAACACGTAATGGCGGCGAAAACTCTACCTGTGTTTTGAAAAATCGGAGAAAGTGCAGTGGCAAGCGAACATAAATCACGAAATCTCCTTATTCACTTCGCCAACAACATATGAGAAAGCACCACAATATCAAAACCATAAATTACGCGCGAAAATGGCTCTGAGCACTATGGGACTCAACTTCTGAGGTCATCAGTCACCTAGAACATAGAACTACTTAAACCTAACTAACCTAAGGACACCACACACATCCATGCCCGAGGCAGGATTCGAACCTGCGACCGTAGCGGTCGCGCGGTTCCAGACTGTAGCGCCGCCCTTCCCTCCCCCCCCCCCTCTCTCTTTCTCTCTCTTCTGCCCCAGTCCTGAACACACACACACACAGACACACACACACACACACACAGACACACACACACTCCAACGCGAACCAAACACCACTGATGCCAAGTGCACTACAAACTCGCGCGCCTCACCCACCAAACCGCGCTACGATACAAATGAACACTACACAGCCACAAAAACACGTAATGGCGGCGAAAACTCTACCTGTGTTTTGAAATATCGGAGAAAGTGCAGTGGCAAGCGAACATAAATCACGAAATCTCCTTATTCACTTCGCCAACAACATATGAGAAAGCACCACAATATCAAAACCATAAGTTACGCGCGAAAATGGCTCTGAGCACTATAGGACTCAACTTCTGAGGTCATCAGTCACCTAGAACATAGAACTACTTAAACCTAACTAACCTAAGGACACCACACACATCCATGCCCGAGGCAGGATTCGAACCTACGACCGTAGCGGTCGCGCGGTTCCAGACTGTAGCGCCGCCCTTCCCTCCCCCCCCCCCCCTCTCTCTTTCTCTCTCTTCTGCCCCAGTCCTGAACACACACACACACACAGACACACACACACACACACACAGACACACACACACTCCAACGCGAACCAAACACCACTGATGCCAAATGCACTACAAACTCGCGCGCCTCACCCACCAAACCGCGCTACGATACAAATGAACACTACACAGCCACAAAAACACGTAATGGCGGCGAAAACTCTACCTGTGTTTTGAAAAATCGGAGAAAGTGCAGTGGCAAGCGAACATAAATCACGAAATCTCCTTATTCACTTCGCCAACAACATATGAGAAAGCACCACAATATCAAAACCATAAATTACGCGCGAAAATGGCTCTGAGCACTATGGGACTCAACTTCTGAGGTCATCAGTCCCCTATAACTTAGAACTAGTTAAACCTAACTAACCTAAGGACATCACACATCCATGCCCGAGGCAGGATTCGAACCTACGACCGTAGCGGTCGCGCGGTTCCAGACTGTAGCGCCGCCCTTCCCTCCCCCCCCCCCCTCTCTTTTTCTCTCTCTTCTGCCCCAGTCCTGAACACACACACACACAGACACACACACACACACACAGACACACACACACTCCAACGCGAACCAAACACCACTGATGCCAAGTGCACTACAAACTCGCGCGCCTCACCCACCAAACCGCGCTACGATACAAATGAACACTACACAGCCACAAAAACACGTAATGGCGGCGAAAACTCTACCTGTGTTTTGAAAAATCGGAGAAAGTGCAGTGGCAAGCGAACATAAATCACGAAATCTCCTTATTCACTTCGCCAACAACATATGAGAAAGCACCACAATATCAAAACCATAAGTTACGCGCGAAAATGGCTCTGAGCACTATGGGACTCAACTTCTGAGGTCATCAGTCACCTAGAACATAGAACTACTTAAACCTAACTAACCTAAGGACACCACACACATCCATGCCCGAGGCAGGATTCGAACCTACGACCGTAGCGGTCGCGCGGTTCCAGACTGTAGCGCCGCCCTTCCCCCCCCCCCCCCCCCCCCCCGTCACTCTTTCTCTCTCTTCTGCCCCAGTCCTGAACACACACGCACACAGACACACACACACACACAGACACACACACACTCCAACGCGAACCAAACACCACTGATGCCAAGTGCACTACAAACTCGCGCGCCTCACCCACCAAACCGCGCTACGATACAAATGAACACTACACAGCCACAAAAACACGTAATGGCGGCGAAAACTCTACCTGTGTTTTGAAAAATCGGAGAAAGTGCAGTGGCAAGCGAACATAAATCACGAAATCTCCTTATTCACTTCGCCAACAACATATGAGAAAGCACCATAATATCAAAACCATAAGTTACGCGCGAAAATGGCTCTGAGCACTATGGGACTCAACTTCTGAGGTCATCAGTCAACTAGAACATAGAACTACTTAAACCTAACAAACCTAAGGACACCACACACATCCATGCCCGAGGCAGGATTCGAACCTGCGACCGTAGCGGTCGCGCGGTTCCAGACTGTAGCGCCGCCCTTCCCTCCCCCCCCCCTCTCTCTTTCTCTCTCTTCTGCCCCAGTCCTGAACACACACACACACAGACACACACACACACACACAGACACACACACACTCCAACGCGAACCAAACACCACTGATGCCAAGTGCACGACAAACTCGCGCGCCTCACCCACCAAACCGCGCTACGATACAAATGAACACTACACAGCCACAAAAACACGTAATGGCGGCGAAAACTCTACCTGTGTTTTGAAAAATCGGAGAAAGTGCAGTGGCAAGCGAACATAAATCACGAAATCTCCTTATTCACTTCGCCAACAACATATGAGAAAGCACCACAATATCAAAACCATAAATTACGCGCGAAAATGGCTCTGAGCACTATGGGACTCAACTTCTGAGGTCATCAGTCCCCTATAACTTAGAACTAGTTAAACCTAACTAACCTAAGGACATCACACATCCATGCCCGAGGCAGGATTCGAACCTACGACCGTAGCGGTCGCGCGGTTCCAGACTGTAGCGCCGCCCTTCCCTCCCCCCCCCTCTCTCTTTCTCTCTCTTCTGCCCCAGTCCTGAACACACACACACACAGACACACACACACACACACAGACACACACACACTCCAACGCGAACCAAACACCACTGATGCCAAGTGCACTACAAACTCGCGCGCCTCACCCACCAAACCGCGCTACGATACAAATGAACACTACACAGCCACAAAAACACGTAATGGCGGCGAAAACTCTACCTGTGTTTTGAAAAATCGGAGAAAGTGCAGTGGCAAGCGAACATAAATCACGAAATCTCCTTATTCACTTCGCCAACAACATATGAGAAAGCACCACAATATCAAAACCATAAATTACGCGCGAAAATGGCTCTGAGCACTATGGGACTCAACTTCTGAGGTCATCAGTCCCCTATAACTTAGAACTAGTTAAACCTAACTAACCTAAGGACATCACACATCCATGCCCGAGGCAGGATTCGAACCTACGACCGTAGCGGTCGCGCGGTTCCAGACTGTAGCGCCGCCCTTCCCTCCCCCCCCCCTCTCTCTTTCTCTCTCTTCTGCCCCAGTCCTGAACACACACACACACAGACACACACACATACACACAGACACACACACACTCCAACGCGAACCAAACACCACTGATGCCAAGTGCACTACAAACTCGCGCGCCTCACCCACCAAACCGCGCTACGATACAAATGAACACTACACAGCCACAAAAACACGTAATGGCGGCGAAAACTCTACCTGTGTTTTGAAAAATCGGAGAAAGTGCAGTGGCAAGCGAACATAAATCACGAAATCTCCTTATTCACTTCGCCAACAACATATGAGAAAGCACCACAATATCAAAACCATAAGTTACGCGCGAAAATGGCTCTGAGCACTATGGGACTCAACTTCTGAGGTCATCAGTCACCTAGAACATAGAACTACTTAAACCTAACTAACCTAAGGACACCACACACATCCATGCCCGAGGCAGGATTCGAACCTACGACCGTAGCGGTCGCGCGGTTCCAGACTGTAGCGCCGCCCTTCCCTCCCCCCCCCCCCTCTCTCTTTCTCTCTCTTCTGCCCCAGTCCTGACCACACACACACACAGACACACACACACACACACAGACACACACACACTCCAACGCGAACCAAACACCACTGATGCCAAGTGCACTACAAACTCGCGCGCCTCACCCACCAAACCGCGCTACGATACAAATGAACACTACACAGCCACAAAAACACGTAATGGCGGCGAAAACTCTACCTGTGTTTTGAAAAATCGGAGAAAGTGCAGTGGCAAGCGAACATAAATCACGAAATCTCCTTATTCACTTCGCCAACAACATATGAGAAAGCACCACAATATCAAAACCATAAATTACGCGCGAAAATGGCTCTGAGCACTATGGGACTCAACTTCTGAGGTCATCAGTCCCCTATAACTTAGAACTAGTTAAACCTAACTAACCTAAGGACATCACACATCCATGCCCGAGGCAGGATTCGAACCTACGACCGTAGCGGTCGCGCGGTTCCAGACTGTAGCGCCGCCCTTCCCTCCCCCCCCCCTCTCTCTTTCTCTCTCTTCTGCCCCAGTCCTGAACACACACACACACAGACACACACACACACACACAGACACACACACACTCCAACGCGAACCAAACACCACTGATGCCAAGTGCACTACAAACTCGCGCGCCTCACCCACCAAACCGCGCTACGATACAAATGAACACTACACAGCCACAAAAACACGTAATGGCGGCGAAAACTCTACCTGTGTTTTGAAAAATCGGAGAAAGTGCAGTGGCAAGCGAACATAAATCACGAAATCTCCTTATTCACTTCGCCAACAACATATGAGAAAGCACCACAATATCAAAACCATAAGTTACGCGCGAAAATGGCTCTGAGCACTATGGGACTCAACTTCTGAGGTCATCAGTCACCTAGAACATAGAACTACTTAAACCTAACTAACCTAAGGACACCACACACATCCATGCCCGAGGCAGGATTCGAACCTGCGACCGTAGCGGTCGCGCGGTTCCAGACTGTAGCGCCGCCCTTCCCTCCCCCCCCCCCCCCCTCTCTCTTTCTCTCTCTTCTGCCCCAGTCCTGAACACACACACACACAGACACACACACACACACAGACACACACACACTCCAACGCGAACCAAACACCACTGATGCCAAGTGCACTACAAACTCGCGCGCTCCACCCACCAAACCGCGCTACGATACAAATGAACACTACACAGCCACAAAAACACGTAATGGCGGCGAAAACTCTACCTGTGTTTTGAAAAATCGGAGAAAGTGCAGTGGCAAGCGAACATAAATCACGAAATCTCCTTATTCCCTTCGCCAACAACATATGAGAAAGCACCACAATATCAAAACCATAAGTTACGCGCGAAAATGGCTCTGAGCACTATGGGACTCAACTTCTGAGGTCATCAGTCACCTAGAACATAGAACTACTTAAACCTAACTAACCTAAGGACACCACACACATCCATGCCCGAGGCAGGATTCGAACCTGCGACCGTAGCGGTCGCGCGGTTCCAGACTGTAGCGCCGCCCTTCCCTCCCCCCCCCCCTCTCTCTTTCTCTCTCTTCTGCCCCAGTCCTGACCACACACACACACAGACACACACACACACACACAGACACACACACACTCCAACGCGAACCAAACACCACTGATGCCAAGTGCACTACAAACTCGCGCGCCTCACCCACCAAACCGCGCTACGATACAAATGAACACTACACAGCCACAAAAACACGTAATGGCGGCGAAAACTCTACCTGTGTTTTGAAAAATCGGAGAAAGTGCAGTGGCAAGCGAACATAAATCACGAAATCTCCTTATTCACTTCGCCAACAACATATGAGAAAGCACCACAATATCAAAACCATAAATTACGCGCGAAAATGGCTCTGAGCACTATGGGACTCAACTTCTGAAGTCATCAGTCCCCTATAACTTAGAACTAGTTAAACCTAACTAACCTAAGGACATCACACATCCATGCCCGAGGCAGGATTCGAACCTACGACCGTAGCGGTCGCGCGGTTCCAGACTGTAGCGCCGCCCTTCCCTCCCCCCCCCTCTCTCTTTCTCTCTCTTCTGCCCCAGTCCTGAACACACACACACACAGACACACACACACACACACAGACACACACACACTCCAACGCGAACCAAACACCACTGATGCCAAGTGCACTACAAACTCGCGCGCCTCACCCACCAAACCGCGCTACGATACAAATGAACACTACACAGCCACAAAAACACGTAATGGCGGCGAAAACTCTACCTGTGTTTTGAAAAATCGGAGAAAGTGCAGTGGCAAGCGAACATAAATCACGAAATCTCCTTATTCACTTCGCCAACAACATATGAGAAAGCACCACAATATCAAAACCATAAATTACGCGCGAAAATGGCTCTGAGCACTATGGGACTCAACTTCTGAGGTCATCAGTCCCCTATAACTTAGAACTAGTTAAACCTAACTAACCTAAGGACATCACACATCCATGCCCGAGGCAGGATTCGAACCTACGACCGTAGCGGTCGCGCGGTTCCAGACTGTAGCGCCGCCCTTCCCTCCCCCCCCCCTCTCTCTTTCTCTCTCTTCTGCCCCAGTCCTGAACACACACACACACAGACACACACACACACACACAGACACACACACACTCCAACGCGAACCAAACACCACTGATGCCAAGTGCACTACAAACTCGCGCGCCTCACCCACCAAACCGCGCTACGATACAAATGAACACTACACAGCCACAAAAACACGTAATGGCGGCGAAAACTCTACCTGTGTTTTGAAAAATCGGAGAAAGTGCAGTGGCAAGCGAACATAAATCACGAAATCTCCTTATTCACTTCGCCAACAACATATGAGAAAGCACCACAATATCAAAACCATAAGTTACGCGCGAAAATGGCTCTGAGCACTATGGGACTCAACTTCTGAGGTCATCAGTCACCTAGAACATAGAACTACTTAAACCTAACTAACCTAAGGACACCACACACATCCATGCCCGAGGCAGGATTCGAACCTGCGACCGTAGCGGTCGCGCGGTTCCAGACTGTAGCGCCGCCCTTCCCTCCCCCCCCCCCCTCTCTCTTTCTCTCTCTTCTGCCCCAGTCCTGAACACACACACACACAGACACACACACACACACAGACACACACACACTCCAACGCGAACCAAACACCACTGATGCCAAGTGCACTACAAACTCGCGCGCCTCACCCACCAAACCGCGCTACGATACAAATGAACACTACACAGCCACAAAAACACGTAATGGTGGCGAAAACTCTACCTGTGTTTTGAAAAATCGGAGAAAGTGCAGTGGCAAGCGAACATAAATCACGAAATCTCCTTATTCACTTCGCCAACAACATATGAGAAAGCACCACAATATCAAAACCATAAGTTACGCGCGAAAATGTCTCTGAGCACTATGGGACTCAACTTCTGAGGTCATCAGTCACCTAGAACATAGAACTACTTAAACCTAACTAACCTAAGGACACCACACAAATCCATGCCCGAGGCAGGATTCGAACCTGCGACCGTAGCGGTCGCGCGGTTCCAGACTGTAGCGCCGCCCTTCCCTCCCCCCCCCCCCCACCCCGTTCTCTCTTTCTCTCTCTTCTGCCCCAGTCCTGAACACACACACACACAGACACACACACACACACAGACACACACACTCTCCAACGCGAACCAAACACCACTGATGCCAAGTGCACTACAAACTCGCGCGCCTCACCCACCAAACCGCGCTACGATACAAATGAACACTACACAGCCACAAAAACACGTAATGGCGGCGAAAACTCTACCTGTGTTTTGAAAAATCGGAGAAAGTGCAGTGGCAAGCGAACATAAATCACGAAATCTCCTTATTCACTTCGCCAACAACATATGAGAAAGCACCACAATATCAAAACCATAAGTTACGCGCAAAAATGTCTCTGAGCACTATGGGACTCAACTTCTGAGGTCATCAGTCACCTAGAACATAGAACTACTTAAACCTAACTAACCTAAGGACACCACACACATCCATGCCCGAGGCAGGATTCGAACCTGCGACCGTAGCGGTCGCGCGGTTCCAGACTGTAGCGCCGCCCTTCCCTCCCCCCCCCCCCCCCGTCTCTCTTTCTCTCTCTTCTGCCCCAGTCCTGAACACACACACACACACAGACACACACACACACACAGACACACACACACTCCAACGCGAACCAAACACCACTGATGCCAAGTGCACTACAAACTCGCGCGCCTCACCCACCAAACCGCGCTACGATACAAATGAACACTACACAGCCACAAAAACACGTAATGGCGGTGAAAACTCTACCTGTGTTTTGAAAAATCGGAGAAAGTGCAGTGGCAAGCGAACATAAATCACGAAATCTCCTTATTCACTTCGCCAACAACATATGAGAAAGCACCACAATATCAAAACCATAAGTTACGCGCAAAAATGTCTCTGAGCACTATGGGACTCAACTTCTGAGGTCATCAGTCACCTAGAACATAGAACTACTTAAACCTAACTAACCTAAGGACACCACACACATCCATGCCCGAGGCAGGATTCGAACCTGCGACCGTAGCGGTCGCGCGGTTCCAGACTGTAGCGCCGCCCTTCCCTCCCCCCCCCCCCCCCCCCCGTCACTCTTTCTCTCTCTTCTGCCCCAGTCCTGAACACACACACACACAGACACACACACACACACACACAGACACACACACACTCCAACGCGAACCAAACACCACTGATGCCAAGTGCACTACAAACTCGCGCGCCTCACCCACCAAACCGCGCTACGATACAAATGAACACTACACAGCCACAAAAACACGTAAAGGCGGCGAAAACTCTACCTGTGTTTTGAAAAAATCGGAGAAAGTGCAGTGGCAAGCGAACATAAATCACGAAATCTCCTTATTCACTTCGCCAACAACATATGAGAAAGCACCACAATATCAAAACCATAAGTTACGCGCGAAAATGTCTCTGAGCACTATGGGACTCAACTTCTGAGGTCATCAGTCACCTAGAACATAGAACTACTTAAACCTAACTAACCTAAGGACACCACACACATCCATGCCCGAGGCAGGATTCGAACCTGCGACCGTAGCGGTCGCGCGGTTCCAGACTGTAGCGCCGCCCTTCCCTCCCCCCCCCCCCGTCTCTCTTTCTCTCTCTTCTGCCCCAGTCCTGAACACACACACACACAGACACACACACACACACAGACACACACACACTCCAACGCGAACCAAACACCACTGATGCCAAGTGCACTACAAACTCGCGCACCTCACCCACCAAACCGCGCTACGATACAAATGAACACTACACAGCCACAAAAACACGTAATGGCGGCGAAAACTCTACCTGTGTTTTGAAAAATCGGAGAAAGTGCAGTGGCAAGCGAACATAAATCACGAAATCTCCTTATTCACTTCGCCAACAACATATGAGAAAGCACCACAATATCAAAACCATAAGTTACGCGCGAAAATGTCTCTGAGCACTATGGGACTCAACTTCTGAGGTCATCAGTCACCTAGAACATAGAACTACTTAAACCTAACTAACCTAAGGACACCACACACATCCATGCCCGAGGCAGGATTCGAACCTGCGACCGTAGCGGTCGCGCGGTTCCAGACTGTAGCGCCGCCCTTCCCTCCCCCCCCCCCCCCCCCCGTCTCTCTTTCTCTCTCTTCTGCCCCAGTCCTGAACACACACACACACAGACACACACACACACACAGACACACACACACTCCAACGCGAACCAAACACCACTGATGCCAAGTGCACTACAAACTCGCGCGCCTCACCCACCAAACCGCGCTACGATACAAATGAACACTACACAGCCACAAAAACACGTAATGGCGGCGAAAACTCTACCTGTGTTTTGAAAAATCGGAGAAAGTGCAGTGGCAAGCGAACATAAATCACGAAATCTCCTTATTCACTTCGCCAACAACATATGAGAAAGCACCACAATATCAAAACCATAAGTTACGCGCGAAAATGGCTCTGAGCACTATGGGACTCAACTTCTGAGGTCATCAGTCCCCTATAACTTAGAACTAGTTAAACCTAACTAACCTAAGGACATCACACATCCATGCCCGAGGCAGGATTCGAACCTACGACCGTAGCGGTCGCGCGGTTCCAGACTGTAGCGCCCGCCCTTCCCTCCCCCCCCCCCCTCTCTCTTTCTCTCTCTTCTGCCCCAGTCCTGAACACACACACACACAGACACACACACACACACAGACACACACACACTCCAACGCGAACCAAACACCACTGATGCCAAGTGCACTACAAACTCGCGCGCCTCACCCACCAAACCGCGCTACGATACAAATGAACACTACACAGCCACAAAAACACGTAATAGCGGCGAAAACTCTACCTGTGTTTTGAAAAATCGGAAAAAGTGCAGTGGCAAGCGAACATAAATCACGAAATCTCCTTATTCACTTCGCCAACAACATATGAGAAAGCACCACAATATCAAAACCATAAGTTACGCGCGAAAATGTCTCTGAGCACTATGGGACTCAACTTCTGAGGTCATCAGTCACCTAGAACATAGAACTACTTAAACCTAACTAACCTAAGGACACCACACACATCCATGCCCGAGGCAGGATTCGAACCTGCGACCGTAGCGGTCGCGCGGTTCCAGACTGTAGCGCCGCCTTTCCCTCCCCCCCCCCCCCGTCTCTCTTTCTCTCTCTTCTGCCCCAGTCCTGAACACACACACACACAGACACACACACACACACAGACACACACACACTCCAACGCGAACCAAACACCACTGATGCCAAGTGCACTACAAACTCGCGCGCCTCACCCACCAAACCGCGCTACGATACAAATGAACACTACACAGCCACAAAAACACGTAATGGCGGCGAAAACTCTACCTGTGTTTTGAAAAATCGGAGAAAGTGCAGTGGCAAGCGAACATAAATCACGAAATCTCCTTATTCACTTCGCCAACAACATATGAGAAAGCACCACAATATCAAAACCATAAGTTACGCGCAAAAATGTCTCTGAGCACTATGGGACTCAACTTCTGAGGTCATCAGTCACCTAGAACATAGAACTACTTAAACCTAACTAACCTAAGGACACCACACACATCCATGCCCGAGGCAGGATTCGAACCTGCGACCGTAGCGGTCGCGCGGTTCCAGACTGTAGCGCCGCCCTTCCCTCCCCCCCCCCCCCCCCCCGTCTCTCTTTCTCTCTCTTCTGCCCCAGTCCTAAACACACACACACACATACACACACACACACACAGACACACACACACTCCAACGCGAACCAAACACCACTGATGCCAAGTGCACTACAAACTCGCGCGCCTCACCCACCAAACCGCGCTACGATACAAATGAACACTACACAGCCACAAAAACACGTAATGGCGGCGAAAACTCTACCTGTGTTTTGAAAAATCGGAGAAAGTGCAGTGGCAAGCGAACATAAATCACGAAATCTCCTTATTCACTTCGCCAACAACATATGAGAAAGCACCACAATATCAAAACCATAAGTTACGCGCGAAAATGTCTCTGAGCACTATGGGACTCAACTTCTGAGGTCATCAGTCACCTAGAACATAGAACTACTTAAACCTAACTAACCTAAGGACACCACACACATCCATGCCCGAGGCAGGATTCGAACCTGCGACCGTAGCGGTCGCGCGGTTCCAGACTGTAGCGCCGCCCTTCCCTCCCCCCCCCCCCCCCCGTCTCTCTTTCTCACTCTTCTGCCCCAGTCCTGAACACACACACACACAGACACACACACACACACAAACACACACACACTCCAACGCGAACCAAACACCACTGATGCCAAGTGCACTACAAACTCGCGCGCCTCACCCACCAAACCGCGCTACGATACAAATGAACACTACACAGCCACAAAAACACGTAATGGCGGCGAAAACTCTACCTGTGTTTTGAAAAATCGGAGAAAGTGCAGTGGCAAGCGAACATAAATCACGAAATCTCCTTATTCACTTCGCCAACAACATATGAGAAAGCACCACAATATCAAAACCGTAAGTTACGCGCGAAAATGGCTCTGAGCACTATGGGACTCAACTTCTGAGGTCATCAGTCCCCTATAACTTAGAACTAGTTAAACCTAACTAACCTAAGGACATCACACATCCATGCCCGAGGCAGGATTCGAACCTACGACCGTAGCGGTCGCGCGGTTCCAGACTGTAGCGCCGCCCTTCCCTCCCCCCCCCCCCTCTCTCTTTCTCTCTCTTCTGCCCCAGTCCTGAACACACACACACACAGACACACACACACACACAGACACACACACACTCCAACGCGAACCAAACACCACTGATGCCAAGTGCACTACAAACTCGCGCGCCTCACCCACCAAACCGCGCTACGATACAAATGAACACTACACAGCCACAAAAACACGTAATGGCGGCGAAAACTCTACCTGTGTTTTGAAAAATCGGAGAAAGTGCAGTGGCAAGCGAACATAAATCACGAAATCTCCTTATTCACTTCGCCAACAACATATGAGAAAGCACCACAATATCAAAACCATAAGTTACGCGCGAAAATGTCTCTGAGCACTATGGGACTCAACTTCTGAGGTCATCAGTCACCTAGAACATAGAACTACTTAAACCTAACTAACCTAAGGACACCACACACATCCATGCCCGAGGCAGGATTCGAACCTGCGACCGTAGCGGTCGCGCGGTTCCAGACTGTAGCGCCGCCCTTCCCTCCCCCCCCCCCCGTCTCTCTTTCTCTCTCTTCTGCCCCAGTCCTGAACACACACACACACAGACACACACACACACACAGACACACACACACTCCAACGCGAACCAAACACCACTGATGCCAAGTGCACTACAAACTCGCGCGCCTCACCCACCAAACCGCGCTACGATACAAATGAACACTACACAGCCACAAAAACACGTAATGGCGGCGAAAACTCTACCTGTGTTTTGAAAAATCGGAGAAAGTGCAGTGGCAAGCGAACATAAATCACGAAATCTCCTTATTCACTTCGCCAACAACATATGAGAAAGCACCACAATATCGAAACCATAAGTTACGCGCGAAAATGTCTCTGAGCACTATGGGACTCAACTTCTGAGGTCATCAGTCACCTAGAACATAGAACTACTTAAACCTAACTAACCTAAGGACACCACACACATCCATGCCCGAGGCAGGATTCGAACCTGCGACCGTAGCGGTCGCGCGGTTCCAGACTGTAGCGCCGCCCTTCCCTCCCCCCCCCCCCGTCTCTCTTTCTCTCTCTTCTGCCCCAGTCCTGAACACACACACACACAGACACACACACACACACACAGACACACACACACTCCAACGCGAACCAAACACCACTGATGCCAAGTGCACTACAAACTCGCGCGCCTCACGCACCAAACCGCGCTACGATACAAATGAACACTACACAGCCACAAAAACACGTAATGGCGGTGAAAACTCTACCTGTGTTTTGAAAAATCGGAGAAAGTGCAGTGGCAAGCGAACATAAATCACGAAATCTCCTTATTCACTTCGCCAACAACATATGAGAAAGCACCACAATATCAAAACCATAAGTTACGCGCGAAAATGTCTCTGAGCACTATGGGACTCAACTTCTGAGGTCATCAGTCACCTAGAACATAGAACTACTTAAACCTAACTAACCTAAGGACACCACACACATCCATGCCCGAGGCAGGATTCGAACCTGCGACCGTAGCGGTCGCGCGGTTCCAGACTGTAGCGCCGCCCTTCCCTCCCCCCCCCCCCCCCCCCCCGTCTCTCTTTCTCTCTCTTCTGCCCCAGTCCTGAACACACACACACACACACAGACACACACACACACACACAGACACACACACACTCCAACGCGAACCAAACACCACTGATGCCAAGTGCACTACAAACTCGCGCGCCTCACCCACCAAACCGCGCTACGATACAAATGAACACTACACAGCCACAAAAACACGTAATGGCGGCGAAAACTCTACCTGTGTTTTGAAAAATCGGAGAAAGTGCAGTGGCAAGCGAACATAAATCACGAAATCTCCTTATTCACTTCGCCAACAACATATGAGAAAGCACCACAATATCAAAACCATAAGTTACGCGCGAAAATGGCTCTGAGCACTATGGGACTCAACTTCTGAGGTCATCAGTCCCCTATAACTTAGAACCAGTTAAACCTAACTAACCTAAGGACATCACACATCCATGCCCGAGGCAGGATTCGAACCTACGACCGTAGCGGTCGCGCGGTTCCAGACTGTAGCGCCGCCCTTCCCTCCCCCCCCCCTCTCTCTTTCTCTCTCTTCTGCCCCAGTCCTGAACACACACACACACAGACACACACACACACGCACAGACACACACACACTCCAACGCGAACCAAACACCACTGATGCCAAGTGCACTACAAACTCGCGCGCCTCACCCACCAAACCGCGCTACGATACAAATGAACACTACACAGCCACAAAAACACGTAATGGCGGCGAAAACTCTACCTGTGCTTTGAAAAATCGGAGAAAGTGCAGTGGCAAGCGAACATAAATCACGAAATCTCCTTATTCACTTCGCCAACAACATATGAGAAAGCACCACAATATCAAAACCATAAATTACGCGCGAAAATGGCTCTGAGCACTATGGGACTCAACTTCTGAGGTCATCAGTCACCTAGAACATAGAACTACTTAAACCTAACTAACCTAAGGACACCACACACATCCATGCCCGAGGCAGGATTCGAACCTGCGACCGTAGCGGTCGCGCGGTTCCAGACTGTAGCGCCGCCCTTCCCTCCCCCCCCCCCCCCGTCTCTCTTTCTCTCTCTTCCGCCCCAGTCCTGAACAACAAACACACACAGACACACACACACACACAGACACACACACACTCCAACGCGAACCAAACACCACTGATGCCAAGTGCACTACAAACTCGCGCGCCTCACCCACCAAACCGCGCTACGATACAAATGAACACTACACAGCCACAAAAACACGTAATGGCGGCGAAAACTCTACCTGTGTTTTGAAAAATCGGAGAAAGTGCAGTGGCAAGCGAACATAAATCACGAAATCTCCTTATTCACTTCGCCAACAACATATGAGAAAGCACCACAATATCAAAACCATAAGTTACGCGCGAAAATGTCTCTGAGCACTATGGGACTCAACTTCTGAGGTCATCAGTCACCTAGAACATAGAACTACTTAAACCTAACTAACCTAAGGACACCACACACATCCATGCCCGAGGCAGGATTCGAACCTGCGACCGTAGCGGTCGCGCGGTTCCATACTGTCGCGCCGCCCTTCCCTCCCCCCCCCCCCCCCCCCCCCCGTCTCTCTTTCTCTCTCTTCTGCCCCAGTCCTGAACACACACACACACAGACACACACTCACTCCAACGCGAACCAAACACCACTGATGCCAAGTGCACTACAAACTCGCGCGCCTCACCCACCAAACCGCGCTACGATACAAATGAACACTACACAGCCACAAAAACACGTAATGGCGGCGAAAACTCTACCTGTGTTTTGAAAAATCGGAGAAAGTGCAGTGGCAAGCGAACATAAATCACGAAATCTCCTTATTCACTTCGCCAACAACATATGAGAAAGCACCACAATATCAAAACCATAAGTTACGCGCGAAAATGGCTCTGAGCACTATGGGACTCAACTTCTGAGGTCATCAGTCACCTAGAACATAGAACTACTTAAACCTAACTAACCTAAGGACACCACACACATCCATGCCCGAGGCAGGATTCGAACCTGCGACCGTAGCGGTCGCGCGGTTCCAGACTGTAGCGCCGCCCTTCCCTCCCCCCCCCCCCCCCGTCTCTCTTTCTCTCTCTTCTGCCCCAGTCCTGAACACACACACACACAGACACACACACACACACAGACACACACACACTCCAACGCGAACCAAACACCACTGATGCCAAGTGCACTACAAACTCGCGCGCCTCACCCACCAAACCGCGCTACGATACAAATGAACACTACACAGCCACAAAAACACGTAATGGCGGCGAAAACTCTACCTGTGTTTTGAAAAATCGGAGAAAGTGCAGTGGCAAGCGAACATAAATCACGAAATCTCCTTATTCACTTCGCCAACAACATATGAGAAAGCACCACAATATCAAAACCATAAGTTACGCGCGAAAATGTCTCTGAGCACTATGGGACTCAACTTCTGAGGTCATCAGTCACCTAGAACATAGAACTACTTAAACCTAACTAACCTAAGGACACCACACACATCCATGCCCGAGGCAGGATTCGAACCTGCGACCGTAGCGGTCGCGCGGTTCCAGACTGTAGCGCCGCCCTTCCCTCCCCCCCCCCCCCCGTCTCTCTTTCTCTCTCTTCTGCCCCAGTCCTGAACACACACACACACAGACACACACACACACACAGACACACACACACTCCAACGCGAACCAAACACCACTGATGCCAATTGCACTACAAACTCGCGCGCCTCACCCACCAAACCGCGCTACGATACAAATGAACACTACACAGCCACAAAAACACGTAATGGCGGCGAAAACTCTACCTGTGTTTTGAAAAATCGGAGAAAGTGCAGTGGCAAGCGAACATAAATCACGAAATCTCCTTATTCACTTCGCCAACAACATATGAGAAAGCACCACAATATCAAAACCATAAGTTACGCGCGAAAATGGCTCTGAGCACTATGGGACTCAACTTCTGAGGTCATCAGTCACCTAGAACATAGAACTACTTAAACCTAACTAACCTAAGGACACCACACACATCCATGCCCGAGGCAGGATTCGAACCTGCGACCGTAGCGGTCGCGCGGTTCCAGACTGTAGCGCCGCCCTTCCCTCCCCCCCCCCTCTCTCTTTCTCTCTCTTCTGCCCCAGTCCTGAACACACACACACACAGACACACACACACACACAGACACACACACACTCCAACGCGAACCAAACACCACTGATGCCAAGTGCACTACAAACTCGCGCGCCTCACCCACCAAACCGCGCTACGATACAAATGAACACTACACAGCCACATAAACACGTAATGGCGGCGAAAACTCTACCTGTGTTTTGAAAAATCGGAGAAAGTGCAGTGGCAAGCGAACATAAATCACGAAATCTCCTTATTCACTTCGCCAACAACATATGAGAAAGCACCACAATATCAAAACCATAAGTTACGCGCGAAAATGGCTCTGAGCACTATGGGACTCAACTTCTGAGGTCATCAGTCACCTAGAACATAGAACTACTTAAACCTAACTAACCTAAGGACACCACACACATCCATGCCCGAGGCAGGATTCGAACCTGCGACCGTAGCGGTCGCGCGGTTCCAGACTGTAGCGCCGCCCTTCCCTCCCCCCCCCTCTCTCTTTCTCACTCTTCTGCCCCAGTCCTGAACACACACACACACAGACACACACACACACACAGACACACACACACTCCAACGCGAACCAAACACCACTGATGCCAAGTGCACTACAAACTCGCGCGCCTCACCCACCAAACCGCGCTACGATACAAATGAACACTACACAGCCACAAAAACACGTAATGGCGGCGAAAACTCTACCTGTGTTTTGAAAAATCGGAGAAAGTGCAGTGGCAAGCGAACATAAATCACGAAATCTCCTTATTCACTTCGCCAACAACATATGAGAAAGCACCACAATATCAAAACCATAAGTTACGCGCGAAAATGGCTCTGAGCACTATGGGACTCAACTTCTGAGGTCATCAGTCACCTAGAACATAGAACTACTTAAACCTAACTAACCTAAGGACACCACACACATCCATGCCCGAGGCAGGATTCGAACCTGCGACCGTAGCGGTCGCGCGGTTCCAGACTGTAGCGCCGCCCTTCCCTCCCCCCCCCCCTCTCTCTTTCTCTCTCTTCTGCCCCAGTCCTGAACACACACGACACACAGACACACACACACACACAGACACACACACACTCCAACGCGAACCAAACACCACTGATGCCAAGTGCACTACAAACTCGCGCGCCTCACCCACCAAACCGCGCTACGATACAAATGAACACTACACAGCCACAAAAACACGTAATGGCGGCGAAAACTCTACCTGTGTTTTGAAAAATCGGAGAAAGTGCAGTGGCAAGCGAACATAAATCACGAAATCTCCTTATTCACTTCGCCAACAACATATGAGAAAGCACCACAATATCAAAACCATAAGTTACGCGCGAAAATGGCTCTGAGCACTATGGGACTCAACTTCTGAGGTCATCAGTCACCTAGAACATAGAACTACTTAAACCTAACTAACCTAAGGACACCACACACATCCATGCCCGAGGCAGGATTCGAACCTGCGACCGTAGCGGTCGCGCGGTTCCAGACTCTAGCGCCGCCCTTCCCTCCCCCCCCCCCCCCCCGTCTCTCTTTCTCTCTCTTCTGCCCCAGTCCTGAACACACACACACACAGACACACACACACACACAGACACACACACACTCCAACGCGAACCAAACACCACTGATGCCAAGTGCACTACAAACTCGCGCGCCTCACCCACCAAACCGCGCTACGATACAAATGAACACTACACAGCCACAAAAACACGTAATGGCGGCGAAAACTCTACCTGTGTTTTGAAAAATCGGAGAAAGTGCAGTGGCAAGCGAACATAAATCACGAAATCTCCTTATTCACTTCGCCAACAACATATGAGAAAGCACCACAATATCAAAACCATAAGTTACGCGCGAAAATGGCTCTGAGCACTATGGGACTCAACTTCTGAGGTCATCAGTCACCTAGAACATAGAACTACTTAAACCTAACTAACCTAAGGACACCACACACATCCATGCCCGAGGCAGGATTCGAACCTGCGACCGTAGCGGTCGCGCGGTTCCAGACTGTAGCGCCGCCCTTCCCTCCCCCCCCCCCCCGTCTCTCTTTCTCTCTCTTCTGCCCCAGTCCTGAACACACACACACACACAGACACACACACACACACAGACACACACACACTCCAACGCGAACCAAACACCACTGATGCCAAGTGCACTACAAACTCGCGCGCCTCACCCACCAAACCGCGCTACGATACAAATGAACACTACACAGCCACAAAAACACGTAATGGCGGCGAAAACTCTACCTGTGTTTTGAACAATCGGAGAAAGTGCAGTGGCAAGCGAACATAAATCACGAAATCTCCTTATTCACTTCGCCAACAACATATGAGAAAGCACCACAATATCAAAACCATAAGTTACGCGCGAAAATGGCTCTGAGCACTATGGGACTCAACTTCTGAGGTCATCAGTCACCTAGAACATAGAACTACTTAAACCTAACTAACCTAAGGACACCACACACATCCATGCCCGAGGCAGGATTCGAACCTGCGACCGTAGCGGTCGCGCGGTTCCAGACTGTAGCGCCGCCCTTCCCTCCCCCCCCCCCTCTCTCTTTCTCTCTCTTCTGCCCCAGTCCTGAACACACACACACACAGACACACACACACACACAGACACACACACACTCCAACGCGAACCAAACACCACTGATGCCAAGTGCACTACAAACTCGCGCGCCTCACCCACCAAACCGCGCTACGATACAAATGAACACTACACAGCCACAAAAACACGTAATGGCGGCGAAAACTCTACCTGTGTTTTGAAAAATCGGAGAAAGTGAAGTGGCAAGCGAACATAAATCACGAAATCTCCTTATTCACTTCGCCAACAACATATGAGAAAGCACCACAATATCAAAACCATAAGTTACGCGCGAAAATGGCTCTGAGCACTATGGGACTCAACTTCTGAGGTCATCAGTCACCTAGAACATAGAACTACTTAAACCTAACTAACCTAAGGACACCACACACATCCATGCCCGAGGCAGGATTCGAACCTGCGACCGTAGCGGTCGCGCGGTTCCAGACTGTAGCGCCGCCCTTCCCTCCCCCCCCCCCTCTCTCTTTCTCTCTCTTCTGCCCCAGTCCTGAACACACACACACACAGACACACACACACACACAGACACACACACACACACACACAGACACACACACACTCCAACGCGAACCAAACACCACTGATGCCAAGTGCACTACAAACTCGCGCGCCTCACCCACCAAACCGCGCTACGATACAAATGAACACTACACAGCCACAAAAACACGTAATGGCGGCGAAAACTCTACCTGTGTTTTGAAAAATCGGAGAAAGTGCAGTGGCAAGCGAACATAAATCACGAAATCTCCTTATTCACTTCGCCAACAACATATGAGAAAGCACCACAATATCAAAACCATAAGTTACGCGCGAAAATGGCTCTGACCACTATGGGACTCAACTTCTGAGGTCATCAGTCACCTAGAACATAGAACTACTTAAACCTAACTAACCTAAGGACACCACACACATCCATGCCCGAGGCAGGATTCGAACCTGCGACCGTAGCGGTCGCGCGGTTCCAGACTGTAGCGCCGCCCTTCCCTCCCCCCCCCCCCCTCTCTCTTTCTCTCTCTTCTGCCCCAGTCCTGAACACACACACACACAGACACACACACACACACAGACACACACACACTCCAACGCGAACCAAACACCACTGATGCCAAGTGCACTACAAACTCGCGCGCCTCACCCACCAAACCGCGCTACGATACAAATGAACACTACACAGCCACAAAAACACGTAATGGCGGCGAAAACTCTACCTGTGTTTTGAAAAATCGGAGAAAGTGCAGTGGCAAGCGAACATAAATCACGAAATCTCCTTATTCACTTCGCCAACAACATATGAGAAAGCACCACAATATCAAAACCATAAGTTACGCGCGAAAATGGCTCTGAGCACTATGGGACTCAACTTCTGAGGTCATCAGTCACCTAGAACATAGAACTACTTAAACCTAACTAACCTAAGGACACCACACACATCCATGCCCGAGGCAGGATTCGAACCTGCGACCGTAGCGGTCGCGCGGTTCCAGACTGTAGCGCCGCCCTTCCCTCCCCCCCCCCCCACTCTCTTTCTCTCTCTTCTGCCCCAGTCCTGAACACACACACACACAGACACACACACACACACAGACACACACACACACACAGACACACACACACTCCAACGCGAACCAAACACCACTGATGCCAAGTGCACTACAAACTCGCGCGCCTCACCCACCAAACCGCGCTACGATACAAATGAACACTACACAGCCACAAAAACACGTAATGGCGGCGAAAACTCTACCTGTGTTTTGAAAAATCGGAGAAAGTGCAGTGGCAAGCGAACATAAATCACGAAATCTCCTTATTCACTTCGCCAACAACATATGAGAAAGCACCACAATATCAAAACCATAAGTTACGCGCGAAAATGGCTCTGAGCACTATGGGACTCAACTTCTGAGGTCATCAGTCACCTAGAACATAGAACTACTTAAACCTAACTAACCTAAGGACACCACACACATCCATGCCCGAGGCAGGATTCGAACCTGCGACCGTAGCGGTCGCGCGGTTCCAGACTGTAGCGCCGCCCTTCCCTCCCCCCCCCCCCTCTCTCTTTCTCTCTCTTCTGCCCCAGTCCTGAACACACACACACACAGACACACACACACACACAGACACACACACACTCCAACGCGAACCAAACACCACTGATGCCAAGTGCACTACAAACTCGCGCGCCTCACCCACCAAACCGCGCTACGATACAAATGAACACTACACAGCCACAAAAACACGTAATGGCGGCGAAAACTCTACCTGTGTTTTGAAAAATCGGAGAAAGTGCAGTGGCAAGCGAACATAAATCACGAAATCTCCTTATTCACTTCGCCAACAACATATGAGAAAGCACCACAATATCAAAACCATAAGTTACGCGCGAAAATGGCTCTGAGCACTATGGGACTCAACTTCTGAGGTCATCAGTCACCTAGAACATAGAACTACTTAAACCTAACTAACCTAAGGACACCACACACATCCATGCCCGAGGCAGGATTCGAACCTGCGACCGTAGCGGTCGCGCGGTTCCAGACTGTAGCGCCGCCCTTCCCTCCCCCCCCCCCCCCCCGTCTCTCTTTCTCTCTCTTCTGCCCCAGGGCACACACACACAGACACACACACACTCCAACGCGAACCAAACACCACTGATGCCAAGTGCACTACAAACTCGCGCGCCTCACCCACCAAACCGCGCTACGATACAAATGAACACTACACAGCCACAAAAACACGTAATGGCGGCGAAAACTCTACCTGTGTTTTGAAAAATCGGAGAAAGTGCAGTGGCAAGCGAACATAAATCACGAAATCTCCTTATTCACTTCGCCAACAACATATGAGAAAGCACCACAATATCAAAACCATAAGTTACGCGCGAAAATGGCTCTGAGCACTATGGGACTCAACTTCTGAGGTCATCAGTCACCTAGAACATAGAACTACTTAAACCTAACTAACCTAAGGACACCACACACATCCATGCCCGAGGCAGGATTCGAACCTGCGACCGTAGCGGTCGCGCGGTTCCAGACTGTAGCGCCGCCCTTCCCTCCCCCCCCCCCCCCCCGTCTCTCTTTCTCTCTCTTCTGCCCCAGTCCTGAACACACACACACACAGACACACACACACACACAGACACACACACACTCCAACGCGAACCAAACACCACTGATGCCAAGTGCACTACAAACTCGCGCGCCTCACCCACCAAACCGCGCTACGATACAAATGAACACTACACAGCCACAAAAACACGTAATGGCGGCGAAAACTCTACCTGTGTTTTGAAAAATCGGAGAAAGTGCAGTGGCAAGCGAACATAAATCACGAAATCTCCTTATTCACTTCGCCAACAACATATGAGAAAGCACCACAATATCAAAACCATAAGTTACGCGCGAAAATGGCTCTGAGCACTATGGGACTCAACTTCTGAGGTCATCAGTCACCTAGAACATAGAACTACTTAAACCTAACTAACCTAAGGACACCACACACATCCATGCCCGAGGCAGGATTCGAACCTGCGACCGTAGCGGTCGCGCGGTTCCAGACTGTAGCGCCGCCCTTCCCTCCCCCCCCCTCTGTCTTTCTCTCTCTTCTGCCCCAGTCCTGAACACACACACACACAGACACACACACACACACACACAGACACACACACACTCCAACGCGAACCAAACACCACTGATGCCAAGTGCACTACAAACTCGCGCGCCTCACCCACCAAACCGCGCTACGATACAAATGAACACTACACAGCCACAAAAACACGTAATGGCGGCGAAAACTCTACCTGTGTTTTGAAAAATCGGAGAAAGTGCAGTGGCAAGCGAACATAAATCACGAAATCTCCTTATTCACTTCGCCAACAACATATGAGAAAGCACCACAATATCAAAACCATAAGTTACGCGCGAAAATGGCTCTGAGCACTATGGGACTCAACTTCTGAGGTCATCAGTCACCTAGAACATAGAACTACTTAAACCTAACTAACCTAAGGACACCACACACATCCATGCCCGAGGCAGGATTCGAACCTGCGACCGTAGCGGTCGCGCTATTCCAGACTGTAGCGCCGCCCTTCCCTCCCCCCCCCCCTCTCTCTTTCTCTCTCTTCTGCCCCAGTCCTGAACACACACACACACAGACACACACACACACACAGACACACACACACTCCAACGCGAACCAAACACCACTGATGCCAAGTGCACTACAAACTCGCGCGCCTCACCCACCAAACCGCGCTACGATACAAATGAACACTACACAGCCACAAAAACACGTAATGGCGGCGAAAACTCTACCTGTGTTTTGAAAAATCGGAGAAAGTGCAGTGGCAAGCGAACATAAATCACGAAATCTCCTTATTCACTTCGCCAACAACATATGAGAAAGCACCACAATATCAAAACCATAAGTTACGCGCGAAAATGGCTCTGAGCACTATGGGACTCAACTTCTGAGGTCATCAGTCACCTAGAACATAGAACTACTTAAACCTAACTAACCTAAGGACACCACACACATCCATGCCCGAGGCAGGATTCGAACCTGCGACCGTAGCGGTCGCGCGGTTCCAGACTGTAGCGCCGCCCTTCCCTCCCCCCCCCCCCCCCGTCTCTCTTTCTCTCTCTTCTGCCCCAGTCCTGAACACACACACACACAGACACACACACACACACACAGACACACACACACTCCAACGCGAACCAAACACCACTGATGCCAAGTGCACTACAAACTCGCGCGCCTCACCCACCAAACCGCGCTACGATACAAATGAACACTACACAGCCACAAAAACACGTAATGGCGGCGAAAACTCTACCTGTGTTTTGAAAAATCGGAGAAAGTGCAGTGGCAAGCGAACATAAATCACGAAATCTCCTTATTCACTTCGCCAACAACATATGAGAAAGCACCACAATATCAAAACCATAAGTTACGCGCGAAAATGGCTCTGAGCACTATGGGACTCAACTTCTGAGGTCATCAGTCACCTAGAACATAGAACTACTTAAACCTAACTAACCTAAGGACACCACACACATCCATGCCCGAGGCAGGATTCGAACCTGCGACCGTAGCGGTCGCGCGGTTCCAGACTGTAGCGCCGCCCTTCCCTCCCCCCCCCCACTCTCTTTCTCTCTCTTCTGCCCCAGTCCTGAACACACACACACACAGACACACACACACACACAGACACACACACACACACACAGACACACACACACTCCAACGCGAACCAAACACCACTGATGCCAAGTGCACTACAAACTCGCGCGCCTCACCCACCAAACCGCGCTACGATACAAATGAACACTACACAGCCACAAAAACACGTAATGGCGGCGAAAACTCTACCTGTGTTTTGAAAAATCGGAGAAAGTGCAGTGGCAAGCGAACATAAATCACGAAATCTCCTTATTCACTTCGCCAACAACATATGAGAAAGCACCACAATATCAAAACCATAAGTTACGCGCGAAAATGGCTCTGACCACTATGGGACTCAACTTCTGAGGTCATCAGTCACCTAGAACATAGAACTACTTAAACCTAACTAACCTAAGGACACCACACACATCCATGCCCGAGGCAGGATTCGAACCTGCGACCGTAGCGGTCGCGCGGTTCCAGACTGTAGCGCCGCCCTTCCCTCCCCCCCCCCCTCTCTCTTTCTCTCTCTTCTGCCCCAGTCCTGAACACACACACACACAGACACACACACACACACACAGACACACACACACTCCAACGCGAACCAAACACCACTGATGCCAAGTGCACTACAAACTCGCGCGCCTCACCCACCAAACCGCGCTACGATACAAATGAACACTACACAGCCACAAAAACACGTAATGGCGGCGAAAACTCTACCTGTGTTTTGAAAAATCGGAGAAAGTGCAGTGGCAAGCGAACATAAATCACGAAATCTCCTTATTCACTTCGCCAACAACATATGAGAAAGCACCACAATATCAAAACCATAAGTTACGCGCGAAAATGGCTCTGAGCACTATGGGACTCAACTTCTGAGGTCATCAGTCACCTAGAACATAGAACTACTTAAACCTAACTAACCTAAGGACACCACACACATCCATGCCCGAGGCAGGATTCGAACCTGCGACCGTAGCGGTCGCGCGGTTCCAGACTGTAGCGCCGCCCTTCCCTCCCCCCCCCCCCGTCTCTCTTTCTCTCTCTTCTGCCCCAGGGCACACACACACAGACACACACACACTCCAACGCGAACCAAACACCACTGATGCCAAGTGCACTACAAACTCGCGCGCCTCACCCACCAAACCGCGCTACGATACAAATGAACACTACACAGCCACAAAAACACGTAATGGCGGCGAAAACTCTACCTGTGTTTTGAAAAATCGGAGAAAGTGCAGTGGCAAGCGAACATAAATCACGAAATCTCCTTATTCACTTCGCCAACAACATATGAGAAAGCACCACAATATCAAAACCATAAGTTACGCGTGAAAATGGCTCTGAGCACTATGGGACTCAACTTCTGAGGTCATCAGTCACCTAGAACATAGAACTACTTAAACCTAACTAACCTAAGGACACCACACACATCCATGCCCGAGGCAGGATTCGAACCTGCGACCGTAGCGGTCGCGCGGTTCCAGACTGTAGCGCCGCCCTTCCCTCCCCCCCCTCTCTCTTTCTCTCTCTTCTGCCCCAGTCCTGAACACACACACACACAGACACACACACACACACACACAGACACACACACACTCCAACGCGAACCAAACACCACTGATGCCAAGTGCACTACAAACTCGCGCGCCTCACCCACCAAACCGCGCTACGATACAAATGAACACTACACAGCCACAAAAACACGTAATGGCGGCGAAAACTCTACCTGTGTTTTGAAAAATCGGAGAAAGTGCAGTGGCAAGCGAACATAAATCACGAAATCTCCTTATTCACTTCGCCAACAACATATGAGAAAGCACCACAATATCAAAACCATAAGTTACGCGCGAAAATGGCTCTGAGCACTATGGGACTCAACTTCTGAGGTCATCAGTCACCTAGAACATAGAACTACTTAAACCTAACTAACCTAAGGACACCACACACATCCATGCCCGAGGCAGGATTCGAACCTGCGACCGTAGCGGTCGCGCGGTTCCAGACTGTAGCGCCACCCTTCCCTCCCCCCCCCCCCTCTCTCTTTCTCTCTCTTCTGCCCCAGTCCTGAACACACACACACACAGACACACACACACACACAGACACACACACACTCCAACGCGAACCAAACACCACTGATGCCAAGTGCACTACAAACTCGCGCGCCTCACCCACCAAACCGCGCTACGATACAAATGAACACTACACAGCCACAAAAACACGTAATGGCGGCGAAAACTCTACCTGTGTTTTGAAAAATCGGAGAAAGTGCAGTGGCAAGCGAACATAAATCACGAAATCTCCTTATTCACTTCGCCAACAACATATGAGAAAGCACCACAATATCAAAACCATAAGTTACGCGCGAAAATGGCTCTGAGCACTATGGGACTCAACTTCTGAGGTCATCAGTCACCTAGAACATAGAACTACTTAAACCTAACTAACCTAAGGACACCACACACATCCATGCCCGAGGCAGGATTCGAACCTGCGACCGTAGCGGTCGCGCGGTTCCAGACTGTAGCGCCGCCCTTCCCTCCCCCCCCCCCCCCCACTCTCTTTCTCTCTCTTCTGCCCCAGTCCTGAACACACACACACACAGACACACACACACACACACAGACACACACACACTCCAACGCGAACCAAACACCACTGATGCCAAGTGCACTACAAACTCGCGCGCCTCACCCACCAAACCGCGCTACGATACAAATGAACACTACACAGCCACAAAAACACGTAATGGCGGCGAAAACTCTACCTGTGTTTTGAAAAATCGGAGAAAGTGCAGTGGCAAGCGAACATAAATCACGAAATCTCCTTATTCACTTCGCCAACAACATATGAGAAAGCACCACAATATCAAAACCATAAGTTACGCGCGAAAATGGCTCTGAGCACTATGGGACTCAACTTCTGAGGTCATCAGTCACCTAGAACATAGAACTACTTAAACCTAACTAACCTAAGGACACCACACACATCCATGCCCGAGGCAGGATTCGAACCTGCGACCGTAGCGGTCGCGCGGTGCCAGACTGTAGCGCCGCCCTTCCCTCCCCCCCCCCTCTCTCTTTCTCTCTCTTCTGCCCCAGTCCTGAACACACACACACACACAGACACACACACACACACAGACACACACACACTCCAACGCGAACCAAACACCACTGATGCCAAGTGCACTACTAACTCGCGCGCCTCACCCACCAAACCGCGCTACGATACAAATGAACACTACACAGCCACAAAAACACGTAATGGCGGCGAAAACTCTACCTGTGTTTTGAAAAATCGGAGAAAGTGCAGTGGCAAGCGAACATAAATCACGAAATCTCCTTATTCACTTCGCCAACAACATATGAGAAAGCACCACAATATCAAAACCATAAGTTATGCGCGAAAATGGCTCTGAGCACTATGGGACTCAATTCTGAGGTCATCAGTCACCTAGAACATAGAACTACTTAAACCTAACTAACCTAAGGACACCACACACATCCATGCCCGAGGCAGGATTCGAACCTGCGACCGTAGCGGTCGCGCGGTTCCAGACTGTAGCGCCGCCCTTCCCTCCCCCCCCCCCCGTCTCTCTTTCTCTCTCTTCTGCCCCAGTCCTGAACACACACACACACAGACACACACACACACACAGACACACACACACTCCAACGCGAACCAAACACCACTGATGCCAAGTGCACTACAAACTCGCGCGCCTCACCCACCAAACCGCGCTACGATACAAATGAACACTACACAGCCACAAAAACACGTAATGGCGGCGAAAACTCTACCTGTGTTTTGAAAAATCGGAGAAAGTGCAGTGGCAAGCGAACATAAATCACGAAATCTCCTTATTCACTTCGCCAACAACATATGAGAAAGCACCACAATATCAAAACCATAAGTTACGCGCGAAAATGGCTCTGAGCACTATGGGACTCAACTTCTGAGGTCATCAGTCACCTAGAACATAGAACTACTTAAACCTAACTAACCTAAGGACACCACACACATCCATGCCCGAGGCAGGATTCGAACCTGCGACCGTAGCGGTCGCGCGGTTCCAGACTGTAGCGCCGCCCTTCCCTCCCCCCCCCCCCCCGTCTCTCTTTCTCTCTCTTCTGCCCCAGTCCTGAACACACACACACACAGACACACACACACACACAGACACACACACACTCCAACGCGAACCAAACACCACTGATGCCAAGTGCACTACAAACTCGCGCGCCTCACCCACCAAACCGCGCTACGATACAAATGAACACTACACAGCCATAAAAACACGTAATGGCGGCGAAAACTCTACCTGTGTTTTGAAAAATCGGAGAAAGTGCAGTGGCAAGCGAACATAAACCACGAAATCTCCTTATTCACTTCGCCAACAACATATGAGAAAGCACCACAATATCAAAACCATAAGTTACGCGCGAAAATGGCTCTGAGCACTATGGGACTCAACTTCTGAGGTCATCAGTCACCTAGAACATAGAACTACTTAAACCTAACTAACCTAAGGACACCACACACATCCATGCCCGAGGCAGGATTCGAACCTGCGACCGTAGCGGCCGCGCGGTTCCAGACTGTAGCGCCGCCCTTCCCTCCCTCCCCCCCCCCCCCCCCCCGTCTCTCTTTCTCTCTCTTCTGCCCCAGTCCTGAACACACACACACACAGACACACACACACACACAGACACACACACACTCCAACGCGAACCAAACACCACTGATGCCAAGTGCACACAACTCGCGCGCCTCACCCACCAAACCACGCTACGATACAAATGAACACTACACAGCCACAAAAACACGTAATGGCGGCGAAAACTCTACCTGTGTTTTGAAAAATCGGAGAAAGTGCAGTGGCAAGCGAACATAAATCACGAAATCTCCTTATTCACTTCGCCAACAACATATGAGAAAGCACCACAATATCAAAACCATAAGTTACGCGCGAAAATGGCTCTGAGCACTATGGGACTCAACTTCTGAGGTCATCAGTCACCTAGAACATAGAACTACTTAAACCTAACTAACCTAAGGACACCACACACATCCATGCCCGAGGCAGGATTCGAACCTGCGACCGTAGCGGTCGCGCGGTTCCAGACTGTAGCGCCGCCCTTCCCTCCCCCCCCCCCCCCCCCGTCTCTCTTTCTCTCTCTTCTGCCCCAGTCCTGAACACACACACACACAGACACACACACACTCCAACGCGAACCAAACACCACTGATGCCAAGTGCACTACAAACTCGCGCGCCTCACCCACCAAACCGCGCTACGATACAAATGAACACTACACAGCCACAAAAACACGTAATGGCGGCGAAAACTCTACCTGTGTTTTGAAAAATCGGAGAAAGTGCAGTGGCAAGCGAACATAAATCACGAAATCTCCTTATTCACTTCGCCAACAACATATGAGAAAGCACCACAATATCAAAACCATAAGTTACGCGCGAAAATGGCTCTGAGCACTATGGGACTCAACTTCTGAGGTCATCAGTCACCTAGAACATAGAACTACTTAAACCTAACTAACCTAAGGACACCACACACATCCATGCCCGAGGCAGGATTCGAACCTGCGACCGTAGCGGTAGCGCGGTTCCAGACTGTAGCGCCGCCCTTCCCTCCCCCCCCCCCTCTCTCTTTCTCTCTCTTCTGCCCCAGTCCTGAACACACACACACACAGACACACACACACACACAGACACACACACACTCCAACGCGAACCAAACACCACTGATGCCAAGTGCACTACAAACTCGCGCGCCTCACCCACCAAACCGCGCTACGATACAAATGAACACTACACAGCCACAAAAACACGTAATGGCGGCGAAAACTCTACCTGTGTTTTGAAAAATCGGAGAAAGTGCAGTGGCAAGCGAACATAAATCACGAAATCTCCTTATTCACTTCGCCAACAACATATGAGAAAGCACCACAATATCAAAACCATAAGTTACGCGCGAAAATGGCTCTGAGCACTATGGGACTCAACTTCTGAGGTCATCAGTCACCTAGAACATAGAACTACTTAAACCTAACTAACCTAAGGACACCACACACATCCATGCCCGAGGCAGGATTCGAACCTGCGACCGTAGCGGTCGCGCGGTTCCAGACTGTAGCGCCGCCCTTCCCTCCCCCCCCCCTCTCTCTTTCTCTCTCTTCTGCCCCAGTCCTGAACACACACACACACAGACACACACACACACACAGACACACACACACTCCAACGCGAACCAAACACCACTGATGCCAAGTGCACTACAAACTCGCGCGCCTCACCCACCAAACCGCGCTACGATACAAATGAACACTACACAGCCACAAAAACACGTAATGGCGGCGAAAACTCTACCTGTGTTTTGAAAAATCGGAGAAAGTGCAGTGGCAAGCGAACATAAATCACGAAATCTCCTTATTCACTTCGCCAACAACATATGAGAAAGCACCACAATATCAAAACCATAAGTTACGCGCGAAAATGGCTCTGAGCACTATGGGACTCAACTTCTGAGGTCATCAGTCACCTAGAACATAGAACTACTTAAACCTAACTAACCTAAGGACACCACACACATCCATGCCCGAGGCAGGATTCGAACCTGCGACCGTAGCGGTAGCGCGGTTCCAGACTGTAGCGCCGCCCTTCCCTCCCCCCCCCCCCTCTCTCTTTCTCTCTCTTCTGCCCCAGTCCTGAACACACACACACACAGACACACACACACACACACAGACACACACACACTCCAACGCGAACCAAACACCACTGATGCCAAGTGCACTACAAACTAGCGCGCCTCACCCACCAAACCGCGCTACGATACAAATGAACACTACACAGCCACAAAAACACGTAATGGCGGCGAAAACTCTACCTGTGTTTTGAAAAATCGGAGAAAGTGCAGTGGCAAGCGAACATAAATCACGAAATCTCCTTATTCACTTCGCCAACAACATATGAGAAAGCACCACAATATCAAAACCATAAGTTACGCGCGAAAATGGCTCTGAGCACTATGGGACTCAACTTCTGAGGTCATCAGTCACCTAGAACATAGAACTACTTAAACCTAACTAACCTAAGGACACCACACACATCCATGCCCGAGGCAGGATTCGAACCTGCGACCGTAGCGGTCGCGCGGTTCCAGACTGTAGCGCCGCCCTTCCCTCCCCCCCCCCCTCTCTCTTTCTCTCTCTTCTGCCCCAGTCCTGAACACACACACACACAGACACACACACACACACAGACACACACACACTCCAACGCGAACCAAACACCACTGATGCCAAGTGCACTACAAACTCGCGCGCCTCACCCACCAAACCGCGCTACGATACAAATGAACACTACACAGCCACAAAAACACGTAATGGCGGCGAAAACTCTACCTGTGTTTTGAAAAATCGGAGAAAGTGCAGTGGCAAGCGAACATAAATCACGAAATCTCCTTATTCACTTCGCCAACAACATATGAGAAAGCACCACAATATCAAAACCATAAGTTACGCGCGAAAATGGCTCTGAGCACTATGGGACTCAACTTCTGAGGTCATCAGTCACCTAGAACATAGAACTACTTAAACCTAACTAACCTAAGGACACCACACACATCCATGCCCGAGGCAGGATTCGAACCTGCGACCGTAGCGGTCGCGCGGTTCCAGACTGTAGCGCCGCCCTTCCCTCCCCCCCCCCCCCCCCACTCTCTTTCTCTCTCTTCTGCCCCAGTCCTGAACACACACACACACAGACACACACACACACACAGACACACACACACACACACAGACACACACACACTCCAACGCGAACCAAACACCACTGATGCCAAGTGCACTACAAACTCGCGCGCCTCACCCACCAAACCGCGCTACGATACAAATGAACACTACACAGCCACAAAAACACGTAATGGCGGCGAAAACTCTACCTGTGTTTTGAAAAATCGGAGAAAGTGCAGTGGCAAGCGAACATAAATCACGAAATCTCCTTATTCACTTCGCCAACAACATATGAGAAAGCACCACAATATCAAAACCATAAGTTACGCGCGAAAATGGCTCTGAGCACTATGGGACTCAACTTCTGAGGTCATCAGTCACCTAGAACATAGAACTACTTAAACCTAACTAACCTAAGGACACCACACACATCAATGCCCGAGGCAGGATTCGAACCTGCGACCGTAGCGGTCGCGCGGTTCCAGACTGTAGCGCCGCCCTTCCCTCCCCCCCCCCCCCCCCGTCTCTCTTTCTCTCTCTTCTGCCCCAGTCCTGAACACACACACACACAGACACACACACACACACAGACACACACACACTCCAACGCGAACCAAACACCACTGATGCCAAGTGCACTACAAACTCGCGCGCCTCACCCACCAAACCGCGCTACGATACAAATGAACACTACACAGCCACAAAAACACGTAATGGCGGCGAAAACTCTACCTGTGTTTTGAAAAATCGGAGAAAGTGCAGTGGCAAGCGAACATAAATCACGAAATCTCCTTATTCACTTCGCCAACAACATATGAGAAAGCACCACAATATCAAAACCATAAGTTACGCGCGAAAATGGCTCTGAGCACTATGGGACTCAACTTCTGAGGTCATGAGTCACCTAGAACATAGAACTACTTAAACCTAACTAACCTAAGGACACCACACACATCCATGCCCGAGGCAGGATTCGAACCTGCGACCGTAGCGGTCGCGCGGTTCCAGACTGTAGCGCCGCCCTTCCCTCCCCCCCCCCCCCCCGTCTCTCTTTCTCTCTCTTCTGCCCCAGGGCACACACACACAGACACACACACACTCCAACGCGAACCAAACACCACTGATGCCAAGTGCACTACAAACTCGCGCGCCTCACCCACCAAACCGCGCTACGATACAAATGAACACTACACAGCCACAAAAACACGTAATGGCGGCGAAAACTCTACCTGTGTTTTGAAAAATCGGAGAAAGTGCAGTGGCAAGCGAACATAAATCACGAAATCTCCTTATTCACTTCGCCAACAACATATGAGAAAGCACCACAATATCAAAACCATAAGTTACGCGCGAAAATGGCTCTGAGCACTATGGGACTCAACTTCTGAGGTCATCAGTCACCTAGAACATAGAACTACTTAAACCTAACTAACCTAAGGACACCACACACATCCATGCCCGAGGCAGGATTCGAACCTGCGACCGTAGCGGTCGCGCGGTTCCAGACTGTAGCGCCGCCCTTCCCTCCCCCCCCCCCCCCGTCTCTCTTTCTCTCTCTTCTGCCCCAGTCCTGAACACACACACACACAGACACACACACACACACAGACACACACACACTCCAACGCGAACCAATCACCACTGATGCCAAGTGCACTACAAACTCGCGCGCCTCACCCACCAAACCGCGCTACGATACAAATGAACACTACACAGCCACAAAAACACGTAATGGCGGCGAAAACTCTACCTGTGTTTTGAAAAATCGGAGAAAGTGCAGTGGCAAGCGAACATAAATCACGAAATCTCCTTATTCACTTCGCCAACAACATATGAGAAAGCACCACAATATCAAAACCATAAGTTACGCGCGAAAATGGCTCTGAGCACTATGGGACTCAACTTCTGAGGTCATCAGTCACCTAGAACATAGAACTACTTAAACCTAACTAACCTAAGGACACCACACACATCCATGCCCGAGGCAGGATTCGAACCTGCGACCGTAGCGGTCGCGCGGTTCCAGACTGTAGCGCCGCCCTTCCCTCCCCCCCCCTCTCTCTTTCTCTCTCTTCTGCCCCAGTCCTGAACACACACACACACAGACACACACACACACACACACAGACACACACACACTCCAACGCGAACCAAACACCACTGATGCCAAGTGCACTACAAACTCGCGCGCCTCACCCACCAAACCGCGCTACGATACAAATGAACACTACACAGCCACAAAAACACGTAATGGCGGCGAAAACTCTACCTGTGTTTTGAAAAATCGGAGAAAGTGCAGTGGCAAGCGAACATAAATCACGAAATCTCCTTATTCACTTCGCCAACAACATATGAGAAAGCACCACAATATCAAAACCATAAGTTACGCGCGAAAATGGCTCTGAGCACTATGGGACTCAACTTCTGAGGTCATCAGTCACCTAGAACATAGAACTACTTAAACCTAACTAACCTAAGGACACCACACACATCCATGCCCGAGGCAGGATTCGAACCTGCGACCGTAGCGGTCGCGCGGTTCCAGACTGTAGCGCCGCCCTTCCCTCCCCCCCCCCCCTCTCTCTTTCTCTCTCTTCTGCCCCAGTCCTGAACACACACACACACAGACACACACACACACACAGACACACACACACTCCAACGCGAACCAAACACCACTGATGCCAAGTGCACTACAAACTCGCGCGCCTCACCCACCAAACCGCGCTACGATACAAATGAACACTACACAGCCACAAAAACACGTAATGGCGGCGAAAACTCTACCTGTGTTTTGAAAAATCGGAGAAAGTGCAGTGGCAAGCGAACATAAATCACGAAATCTCCTTATTCACTTCGCCAACAACATATGAGAAAGCACCACAATATCAAAACCATAAGTTACGCGCGAAAATGGCTCTGAGCACTATGGGACTCAACTTCTGAGGTCATCAGTCACCTAGAACATAGAACTACTTAAACCTAACTAACCTAAGGACACCACACACATCCATGCCCGAGGCAGGATTCGAACCTGCGACCGTAGCGGTCGCGCGGTTCCAGACTGTAGCGCCGCCCTTCCCTCCCCCCCCCCCCCGTCTCTCTTTCTCTCTCTTCTGCCCCAGTCCTGAACACACACACACACAGACACACACACACACACAGACACACACACACTCCAACGCGAACCAAACACCACTGATGCCAAGTGCACTACAAACTCGCGCGCCTCACCCACCAAACCGCGCTACGATACAAATGAACACTACACAGCCACAAAAACACGTAATGGCGGCGAAAACTCTACCTGTGTTTTGAAAAATCGGAGAAAGTGCAGTGGCAAGCGAACATAAATCACGAAATCTCCTTATTCACTTCGCCAACAACATATGAGAAAGCACCACAATATCAAAACCATAAGTTACGCGCGAAAATGGCTCTGAGCACTATGGGACTCAACTTCTGAGGTCATCAGTCACCTAGAACATAGAACTACTTAAACCTAACTAACCTAAGGACACCACACACATCCATGCCCGAGGCAGGATTCGAACCTGCGACCGTAGCGGTCGCGCGGTTCCAGACTGTAGCGCCGCCCTTCCCTCCCCCCCCCCCCCTCTCTCTTTCTCTCTCTTCTGCCCCAGTCCTGAACACACACACACACAGACACACACACACACACAGACACACACACACTCCAACGCGAACCAAACACCACTGATGCCAAGTGCACTACTAACTCGCGCGCCTCACCCACCAAACCGCGCTACGATACAAATGAACACTACACAGCCACAAAAACACGTAATGGCGGCGAAAACTCTACCTGTGTTTTGAAAAATCGGAGAAAGTGCAGTGGCAAGCGAACATAAATCACGAAATCTCCTTATTCACTTCGCCAACAACATATGAGAAAGCACCACAATATCAAAACCATAAGTTATGCGCGAAAATGGCTCTGAGCACTATGGGACTCAACTTCTGAGGTCATCAGTCACCTAGAACATAGAACTACTTAAACCTAACTAACCTAAGGACACCACACACATCCATGCCCGAGGCAGGATTCGAACCTGCGACCGTAGCGGTCGCGCGGTTCCAGACTGTAGCGCCGCCCTTCCCTCCCCCCCCCCCCCCCCCGTCTCTCTTTCTCTCTCTTCTGCCCCAGTCCTGAACACACACACACACAGACACACACACTCACACAGACACACACACACTCCAACGCGAACCAAACACCACTGATGCCAAGTGCACTACAAACTCGCGCGCCTCACCCACCAAACCGCGCTACGATACAAATGAACACTACACAGCCACAAAAACACGTAATGGCGGCGAAAACTCTACCTGTGTTTTGAAAAATCGGAGAAAGTGCAGTGGCAAGCGAACATAAATCACGAAATCTCCTTATTCACTTCGCCAACAACATATGAGAAAGCACCACAATATCAAAACCATAAGTTACGCGCGAAAATGGCTCTGAGCACTATGGGACTCAACTTCTGAGGTCATCAGTCACCTAGAACATAGAGCTACTTAAACCTAACTAACCTAAGGACACCACACACATCCATGCCCGAGGCAGGATTCGAACCTGCGACCGTAGCGGTTGCGCGGTTCCAGACTGTAGCGCCGCCCTTCCCTCCCCCCCCCCCCCCCGTCTCTCTTTCTCTCTCTTCTGCCCCAGTCCTGAACACACACACACACAGACACACACACACACACACAGACACACACACACTCCAACGCGAACCAAACACCACTGATGCCAAGTGCACTACAAACTCGCGCGCCTCACCCACCAAACCGCGCTACGATACAAATGAACACTACACAGCCACAAAAACACGTAATGGCGGCGAAAACTCTACCTGTGTTTTGAAAAATCGGAGAAAGTGCAGTGGCAAGCGAACATAAATCACGAAATCTCCTTATTCACTTCGCCAACAACATATGAGAAAGCACCACAATATCAAAACCATAAGTTACGCGCGAAAATGGCTCTGAGCACTATGGGACTCAACTTCTGAGGTCATCAGTCACCTAGAACATAGAACTACTTAAACCTAACTAACCTAAGGACACCACATACATCCATGCCCGAGGCAGGATTCGAACCTGCGACCGTAGCGGTCGCGCGGTTCCAGACTGTAGCGCAGCCCTTCCCTCCCCCCCCCTCTCTCTTTCTCTCTCTTCTGCCCCAGTCCTGAACACACACACACACAGACACACACACACACACACACAGACACACACACACTCCAACGCGAACCAAACACCACTGAAGCCAAGTGCACTACAAACTCGCGCGCCTCACCCACCAAACCGCGCTACGATACAAATGAACACTACACAGCCACAAAAACACGTAATGGCGGCGAAAACTCTACCTGTGTTTTGAAAAATCGGAGAAAGTGCAGTGGCAAGCGAACATAAATCACGAAATCTCCTTATTCACTTCGCCAACAACATATGAGAAAGCACCACAATATCAAAACCATAAGTTACGCGCGAAAATGGCTCTGAGCACTATGGGACTCAACTTCTGAGGTCATCAGTCACCTAGAACATAGAACTACTTAAACCTAACTAACCTAAGGACACCACACACATCCATGCCCGAGGCAGGATTCGAACCTGCGACCGTAGCGGTCGCGCGGTTCCAGACTGTAGCGCCGCCCTTCCCTCCCCCCCCCCCTCTCTCTTTCTCTCTCTTCTGCCCCAGTCCTGAACACACACACACACAGACACACACACACACACAGACACACACACACTCCAACGCGAACCAAACACCACTGATGCCAAGTGCACTACAAACTCGCGCGCCTCACCCACCAAACCGCGCTACGATACAAATGAACACTACACAGCCACAAAAACACGTAATGGCGGCGAAAACTCTACCTGTGTTTTGAAAAATCGGAGAAAGTGCAGTGGCAAGCGAACATAAATCACGAAATCTCCTTATTCACTTCGCCAACAACATATGAGAAAGCACCACAATATCAAAACCATAAGTTACGCGCGAAAATGGCTCTGAGCACTATGGGACTCAACTTCTGAGGTCATCAGTCACCTAGAACATAGAACTACTTAAACCTAACTAACCTAAGGACACCACACACATCCATGCCCGAGGCAGGATTCGAACCTGCGACCGTAGCGGTAGCGCGGTTCCAGACTGTAGCGCCGCCCTTCCCTCCCCCCCCCCTCTCTCTTTCTCTCTCTTCTGCCCCAGTCCTGAACACACACACACACAGACACACACACACACACAGACACACACACACTCCAACGCGAACCAAACACCACTGATGCCAAGTGCACTACAAACTCGCGCGCCTCACCCACCAAACCGCGCTACGATACAAATGAACACTACACAGCCACAAAAACACGTAATGGCGGCGAAAACTCTACCTGTGTTTTGAAAAATCGGAGAAAGTGCAGTGGCAAGCGAACATAAATCACGAAATCTCCTTATTCACTTCGCCAACAACATATGAGAAAGCACCACAATATCAAAACCATAAGTTACGCGCGAAAATGGCTCTGAGCACTATGGGACTCAACTTCTGAGGTCATCAGTCACCTAGAACATAGAACTACTTAAACCTAACTAACCTAAGGACACCACACACATCCATGCCCGAGGCAGGATTCGAACCTGCGACCGTAGCGGTCGTGCGGTTCCAGACTGTAGCGCCGCCCTTCCCTCCCCCCCCCCTCTCTCTTTCTCTCTCTTCTGCCCCAGTCCTGAACACACACACACACAGACACACACACACACACAGACACACACACACTCCAACGCGAACCAAACACCACTGATGCCAAGTGCACTACAAACTCGCGCGCCTCACCCACCAAACCGCGCTACGATACAAATGAACACTACACAGCCACAAAAACACGTAATGGCGGCGAAAACTCTACCTGTGTTTTGAAAAATCGGAGAAAGTGCAGTGGCAAGCGAACATAAATCACGAAATCTCCTTATTCACTTCGCCAACAACATATGAGAAAGCACCACAATATCAAAACCATAAGTTACGCGCGAAAATGGCTCTGAGCACTATGGGACTCAACTTCTGAGGTCATCAGTCACCTAGAACATAGAACTACTTAAACCTAACTAACCTAAGGACACCACACACATCCATGCCCGAGGCAGGATTCGAACCTGCGACCGTAGCGGTCGCGCGGTTCCAGACTGTAGCGCCGCCCTTCCCTCCCCCCCCCCCCCTCTCTCTTTCTCTCTCTTCTGCCCCAGTCCTGAACACACACACACACAGACACACACACACACACAGACACACACACACTCCAACGCGAACCAAACACCACTGATGCCAAGTGCACTACAAACTCGCGCGCCTCACCCACCAAACCGCGCTACGATACAAATGAACACTACACAGCCACAAAAACACGTAATGGCGGCGAAAACTCTACCTGTGTTTTGAAAAATCGGAGAAAGTGCAGTGGCAAGCGAACATAAATCACGAAATCTCCTTATTCACTTCGCCAACAACATATGAGAAAGCACCACAATATCAAAACCATAAGTTACGCGCGAAAATGGCTCTGAGCACTATGGGACTCAACTTCTGAGGTCATCAGTCACCTAGAACATAGAACTACTTAAACCTAACTAACCTAAGGACACCACACACATCCATGCCCGAGGCAGGATTCGAACCTGCGACCGTAGCGGTCGCGCGGTTCCAGACTGTAGCGCCGCCCTTCCCTCCCCCCCCCCTCTCTCTTTCTCTCTCTTCTGCCCCAGTCCTGAACACACACACACACAGACACACACACACACACAGACACACACACACTCCAACGCGAACCAAACACCACTGATGCCAAGTGCACTACAAACTCGCGCGCCTCACCCACCAAACCGCGCTACGATACAAATGAACACTACACAGCCACAAAAACACGTAATGGCGGCGAAAACTCTACCTGTGTTTTGAAAAATCGGAGAAAGTGCAGTGGCAAGCGAACATAAATCACGAAATCTCCTTATTCACTTCGCCAACAACATATGAGAAAGCACCACAATATCAAAACCATAAGTTACACGCGAAAATGGCTCTGAGCACTATGGGACTCAACTTCTGAGGTCATCAGTCACCTAGAACATAGAACTACTTAAACCTAACTAACCTAAGGACACCACACACATCCATGCCCGAGGCAGGATTCGAACCTGCGACCGTAGCGGTCGCGCGGTTCCAGACTGTAGCGCCGCCCTTCCCTCCCCCCCCCCCCGTCTCACACACACACACTCCAACGCGAAACAAACACCACTGATGCCAAGTGCACTACAAACTCGCGCGCCTCACCCACCAAACCGCGCTACGATACAAATGAACACTACACAGCCACAAAAACACGTAATGGCGGCGAAAACTCTACCTGTGTTTTGAAAAATCGGAGAAAGTGCAGTGGCAAGCGAACATAAATCACGAAATCTCCTTATTCACTTCGCCAACAACATATGAGAAAGCACCACAATATCAAAACCATAAGTTACGCGCGAAAATGGCTCTGAGCACTATGGGACTCAACTTCTGAGGTCATCAGTCACCTAGAACATAGAACTACTTAAACCTAACTAACCTAAGGACACCACACACATCCATGCCCGAGGCAGGATTCGAACCTGCGACCGTAGCGGTCGCGCGGTTCCAGACTGTAGCGCCGCCCTTCCCTCCCCCCCCCCCCCCCCCGTCTCTCTTTCTCTCTCTTCTGCCCCAGTCCTGAACACACACACACACAGACACACACACACACACAGACACACACACACTCCAACGCGAACCAAACACCACTGATGCCAAGTGCACTACAAACTCGCGCGCCTCACCCACCAAACCGCGCTACGATACAAATGAACACTACACAGCCACAAAAACACGTAATGGCGGCGAAAACTCTACCTGTGTTTTGAAAAATCGGAGAAAGTGCAGTGGCAAGCGAACATAAATCACGAAATCTCCTTATTCACTTCGCCAACAACATATGAGAAAGCACCACAATATCAAAACCATAAGTTACGCGCGAAAATGGCTCTGAGCACTATGGGACTCAACTTCTGAGGTCATCAGTCACCTAGAACATAGAACTACTTAAACCTAACTAACCTAAGGACACCACACACATCCATGCCCGAGGCAGGATTCGAACCTGCGACCGTAGCGGTCGCGCGGTTCCAGACTGTAGCGCCGCCCTTCCCTCCCCCCCCCCCTCTCTCTTTCTCTCTCTTCTGCCCCAGTCCTGAACACACACACACACAGACACACACACACACACAGACACACACACACTCCAACGCGAACCAAACACCACTGATGCCAAGTGCACTACAAACTCGCGCGCCTCACCCACCAAACCGCGCTACGATACAAATGAACACTACACAGCCACAAAAACACGTAATGGCGGCGAAAACTCTACCTGTGTTTTGAAAAATCGGAGAAAGTGCAGTGGCAAGCGAACATAAATCACGAAATCTCCTTATTCACTTCGCCAACAACATATGAGAAAGCACCACAATATCAAAACCATAAGTTACGCGCGAAAATGGCTCTGAGCACTATGGGACTCAACTTCTGAGGTCATCAGTCACCTAGAACATAGAACTACTTAAACCTAACTAACCTAAGGACACCACACACATCCATGCCCGAGGCAGGATTCGAACCTGCGACCGTAGCGGTCGCGCGGTTCCAGACTGTAGCGCCGCCCTTCCCTCCCCCCCCCCCTCCCTCTTTCTCTCTCTTCTGCCCCAGTCCTGAACACACACACACACAGACACACACACACACACAGACACACACACACTCCAACGCGAACCAAACACCACTGATGCCAAGTGCACTACAAACTCGCGCGCCTCACCCACCAAACCGCGCTACGATACAAATGAACACTACACAGCCACAAAAACACGTAATGGCGGCGAAAACTCTACCTGTGTTTTGAAAAATCGGAGAAAGTGCAGTGGCAAGCGAACATAAATCACGAAATCTCCTTATTCACTTCGCCAACAACATATGAGAAAGCACCACAATATCAAAACCATAAGTTACGCGCGAAAATGGCTCTGAGCACTATGGGACTCAACTTCTGAGGTCATCAGTCACCTAGAACATAGAACTACTTAAACCTAACTAACCTAAGGACACCACACACATCCATGCCCGAGGCAGGATTCGAACCTGCGACCGTAGCGGTCGCGCGGTTCCAGACTGTAGCGCCGCCCTTCCCTCCCCCCCCCCCTCTCTCTTTCTCTCTCTTCTGCCCCAGTCCTGAACACACACACACACAGACACACACACACACACAGACACACACACACTCCAACGCGAGCCAAACACCACTGATGCCAAGTGCACTACAAACTCGCGCGCCTCACCCACCAAACCGCGCTACGATACAAATGAACACTACACAGCCACAAAAACACGTAATGGCGGCGAAAACTCTACCTGTGTTTTGAAAAATCGGAGAAAGTGCAGTGGCAAGCGAACATAAATCACGAAATCTCCTTATTCACTTCGCCAACAACATATGAGAAAGCACCACAATATCAAAACCATAAGTTACGCGCGAAAATGGCTCTGAGCACTATGGGACTCAACTTCTGAGGTCATCAGTCACCTAGAACATAGAACTACTTAAACCTAACTAACCTAAGGACACCACACACATCCATGCCCGAGGCAGGATTCGAACCTGCGACCGTAGCGGTCGCGCGGTTCCAGACTGTAGCGCCGCCCTTCCCTCCCCCCCCCCCTCTCTCTTTCTCTCTCTTCTGCCCCAGTCCTGAACACACACACACACAGACACACACACACACACAGACACACACACACTCTAACGCGAACCAATCACCACTGATGCCAAGTGCACTACAAACTCGCGCGCCTCACCCACCAAACCGCGCTACGATACAAATGAACACTACACAGCCACAAAAACACGTAATGGCGGCGAAAACTCTACCTGTGTTTTGAAAAATCGGAGAAAGTGCAGTGGCAAGCGAACATAAATCACGAAATCTCCTTATTCACTTCGCCAACAACATATGAGAAAGAACCACAATATCAAAACCTTAAGTTACGCGCGAAAATGGCTCTGAGCACTATGGGACTCAACTTCTGAGGTCATCAGTCACCTAGAACATAGAACTACTTAAACCTAACTAACCTAAGGACACCACACACATCCATGCCCGAGGCAGGATTCGAACCTGCGACCGTAGCGGTCGCGCGGTTCCAGACTGTAGCGCCGCCCTTCCCTCCCCCCCCCCCCCCGTCTCTCTTTCTCTCTCTTCTGCCCCAGTCCTGAACACACACACACACAGACACACACACACACACAGACACACACACACACACACAGACACACACACACTCCAACGCGAACCAAACACCACTGATGCCAAGTGCACTACAAACTCGCGCGCCTCACCCACCAAACCGCGCTACGATACAAATGAACACTACACAGCCACAAAAACACGTAATGGCGGCGAAAACTCTACCTGTGTTTTGAAAAATCGGAGAAAGTGCAGTGGCAAGCGAACATAAATCACGAAATCTCCTTATTCACTTCGCCAACAACATATGAGAAAGCACCACAATATCAAAACCATAAGTTACGCGCGAAAATGGCTCTGAGCACTATGGGACTCAACTTCTGAGGTCATCAGTCACCTAGAACATAGAACTACTTAAACCTAACTAACCTAAGGACACCACACACATCCATGCCCGAGGCAGGATTCGAACCTGCGACCGTAGCGGTCGCGCGGTTCCAGACTGTAGCGCCGCCCTTCCCTCCCCCCCCCCCCCCCCCCGTCTCTCTTTCTCTCTCTTCTGCCCCAGTCCTGAACACACACACACACAGACACACACACACACACAGACACACACACACTCCAACGCGAACCAAACACCACTGATGCCAAGTGCACTACAAATTCGCGCGCCTCACCCACCAAACCGCGCTACGATACAAATGAACACTACACAGCCACAAAAACACGTAATGGTGGCGAAAACTCTACCTGTGTTTTGAAAAATCGGAGAAAGTGCAGTGGCAAGCGAACATAAATCACGAAATCTCCTTATTCACTTCGCCAACAACATATGAGAAAGCACCACAATATCAAAACCATAAGTTACGCGCGAAAATGGCTCTGAGCACTATGGGACTCAACTTCTGAGGTCATCAGTCACCTAGAACATAGAACTACTTAAACCTAACTAACCTAAGGACACCACACACATCCATGCCCGAGGCAGGATTCGAACCTGCGACCGTAGCGGTCGCGCGGTTCCAGACTGTAGCGCCGCCCTTCCCTCCCCCCCCCCCCCCCGTCTCTCTTTCTCTCTCTTCTGCCCCAGTCCTGAACACACACACACACAGACACACACACACACACAGACACACACACACTCCAACGCGAACCAAACACCACTGATGCCAAGTGCACTACAAACTCGCGCGCCTCACCCACCAAACCGCGCTACGATACAAATGAACACTACACAGCCACAAAAACACGTAATGGCGGCGAAAACTCTACCTGTGTTTTGAAAAATCGGAGAAAGTGCAGTGGCAAGCGAACATAAATCACGAAATCTCCTTATTCACTTCGCCAACAACATATGAGAAAGCACCACAATATCAAAACCATAAGTTACGCGCGAAAATGGCTCTGAGCACTATGGGACTCAACTTCTGAGGTCATCAGTCACCTAGAACATAGAACTACTTAAACCTAACTAACCTAAGGACACCACACACATCCATGCCCGAGGCAGGATTCGAACCTGCGACCGTAGCGGTCGCGCGGTTCCAGACTGTAGCGCCGCCCTTCCCTCCCCCCCCCCCCCTCTCTCTTTCTCTCTCTTCTGCCTCAGTCCTGAACACACACACACACAGACACACACACACACACAGACACACACACACACACACACACAGACACACACACACTCCAACGCGAACCAAACACCACTGATGCCAAGTGCACTACAAACTCGCGCGCCTCACCCACCAAACCGCGCTACGATACAAATGAACACTACACAGCCACAAAAACACGTAATGGCGGCGAAAACTCTACCTGTGTTTTGAAAAATCGGAGAAAGTGCAGTGGCAAGCGAACATAAATCACGAAATCTCCTTATTCACTTCGCCAACAACATATGAGAAAGCACCACAATATCAAAACCATAAGTTACGCGCGAAAATGGCTCTGAGCACTATGGGACTCAACTTCTGAGGTCATCAGTCACCTAGAACATAGAACTACTTAAACCTAACTAACCTAAGGACACCACACACATCCATGCCCGAGGCAGGATTCGAACCTGCGACCGTAGCGGTCGCGCGGTTCCAGACTGTAGCGCCGCCCTTCCCTCCCCCCCCCCCCCCCGTCTCTCTTTCTCTCTCTTCTGCCCCAGTCCTGAACACACACACACACAGACACACACACACACACAGACACACACACACTCCAACGCGAACCAAACACCACTGATGCCAAGTGCACTACAAACTCGCGCGCCTCACCCACCAAACCGCGCTACGATACAAATGAACACTACACAGCCACAAAAACACGTAATGGCGGCGAAAACTCTACCTGTGTTTTGAAAAATCGGAGAAAGTGCAGTGGCAAGCGAACATAAATCACGAAATCTCCTTATTCACTTCGCCAACAACATATGAGAAAGCACCACAATATCAAAACCATAAGTTACGCGCGAAAATGGCTCTGAGCACTATGGGACTCAACTTCTGAGGTCATCAGTCACCTAGAACATAGAACTACTTAAACCTAACTAACCTAAGGACACCACACACATCCATGCCCGAGGCAGGATTCGAACCTGCGACCGTAGCGGTCGCGCGGTTCCAGACTGTAGCGCCGCCCTTCCCTCCCCCCCCCCCCCCTCTCTCTTTCTCTCTCTTCTGCCTCAGTCCTGAACACACACACACACAGACACACACACACACACAGACACACACACACACACACACACACACAGACACACACACACTCCAACGCGAACCAAACACCACTGATGCCAAGTGCACTACAAACTCGCGCGCCTCACCCACCAAACCGCGCTACGATACAAATGAACACTACACAGCCACAAAAACACGTAATGGCGGCGAAAACTCTACCTGTGTTTTGAAAAATCGGAGAAAGTGCAGTGGCAAGCGAACATAAATCACGAAATCTCCTTATTCACTTCGCCAACAACATATGAGAAAGCACCACAATATCAAAACCATAAGTTACGCGCGAAAATGGCTCTGAGCACTATGGGACTCAACTTCTGAGGTCATCAGTCACCTAGAACATAGAACTACTTAAACCTAACTAACCTAAGGACATCACACATCCATGCCCGAGGCAGGATTCGAACCTACGACCGTAGCGGTCGCGTGGTTCTAGAGTGTAGCGCCAAGAACCGCTCGGCCACCCTGGCCGGCTAAGCTACGCACGAAAAACGTGATATATATTCATTTCCGTTTGTAAATGCACCTGTTGTTGTTATGGTCTTCAGTTCAGCGACTGGTTTGATGCAGCTCTCCATGCTACTCTATCCTGTGCAAGCTTCTTCATCACCCAGTACCTGCTGCAACCTACATCCTTCTGAATCTGCTTAGTGTATTCGTCTCTTAGTCTCCCTCTACGATTTTTACCCTCCACCCTGCCCTCCAATACTAAATTGGTGATCAGTTGATACCTCAAAATATGTCCTACCAAGAGATCCCTTTTTCTAGTCAAGATGTACCACAAATTTCTCTTCTCCCCAATTCTAGTTAGTACCTCCTCAATAGTTATGTGATATACCCATCTAATCTTCAGCATTCTAATGTAGCACCGCATTTCTAAAGCTTTTATTTTCTTCTTGTCTAAACTATTTATCGTCCACGTTTGACTTCCATACATGGCTACAATCCATACATATACTTTCAAAAACGACTTCCTGACACTTAAATCTATACTCGATGTTAACAAATTTCTCTTCTTCACAAACGCTTTCCTTGCCATTGCCTGTCTACATTTTATATCCTCTCTACTTCGACCATCATCAGTTATTTTGCCCCCCAAATAGCAAAACTCCTTTATTACTTTAAGTGTCTCATTTCCTAATTGAATTCCCTCAGCATCACCTGACTTAATTCGACTACAATCCATTATCCTCGTTTTGCTTTTGTTGATGTTCATCTTATACCCTCCTTTCAAGACACTGTTCAGTCCTTTCAGCTGCTCTTCCAGGTCCTTTGTTGTCTCTGACAGAATAACAATGTCATCAGCGAACCTCAAAGTTTTTATTTCTTCTCCGTGGATTTTAATTCCTACTCCGAATTTTCCTTTGTTTCCTTTACCTTGCTTAATATATAGATTGAATAACATCGGGGAGAGGCTACAACCCTCTCTCACTCCCTTCTCAACCACTGCTTCACTTTCATGTCCCTCGACTCTTATAACTGCCATCTGGTTTCTGTACAAATTGTAAATAGCCTTTCGCTCCCTGTATTTTACCCCTGCCACCTTCAGAATTTGAAATAGAATATTCCAATCAACATTGTCAAAAGCTTTCTCTAATTCTACAAATGCTAGGAACGTAGGTTTGGCTTTCCTTGAGCTATCTTCTAAGATACGTCGTAGGGTCAGTATTGCCTCACGTGTTCCAATATTTCTAAGGAATCCAAACTGATCTTCCCCGAGGTCGGCCTCTACCAGTTTTTCCATTCCTCTGCAAAGAATTCGTGTTAGTATTTTGCAGTCGTTGCTTATTAAACTGATAGTTCGGTAATTTTCACATCTGTCAACTCCTGCTTCCTTTGGAATTGGAATTATTATTGTTGTGTCGGTAGCTGGGCCGACACCGTGAAGTTTAGATGGCTGAAAAGGAATGCTAGACTAACGCTGTAGCCGATAGGGCACGCAAGGCTAAAGCAGACGGGCGTGAAGTCTGGAACATGAGAACTTATAAATGAATAAGAAGAAAAGTATGTAGATGCTTATTACTTATCTTTTTATTAGTCCTTGGAATACATCTCTCTTGAATACTCGTAAACTATAGGCACTGATACAAATGGCGCCTTGCTAGTTCGTTGCCATTAACTTAGCTGATGGCTATTCTGTCTCTCGGCTAATGAGAGAGAAAGGCTTCGTACAACTGGGCGGTAGCTAGGTTCTCGTACAACTGGGCGGTAGCTAGGTTCTCGTACAACTGGGGCGAGTGCTCTCTCGTATCACGAGACCTGCCTTGGTGGTGGCGCTAGGTCTGCGATTACACAGTGGCGACACGCGGGTCCGACATGTACTAAATGGACCGCGGCCGATTTAAGCTACCACCTAGCAAGTGTGGTGTCTGGCGGTGACACCACAATTATATTCTTCTTGAAGGCTGTGGGTATTTCGCCTGCCTCATACATCTTGCTCACCAGATGGTAGAGTTTTGTCAGGGCTGGCTCTCCCAAAGCTATCAGTAATTCTAATGGAATGTTGTCTACTCCCGGGGCCTTGTTTCGACTTAGATTTTTCAGTGCTCTGTCAAACTCTTCACGCAGTATGATATCTCCCATTTCATCTTCATCTACATTCTCTTCCATTTCCATAATATTGTCCTCAAGAACATTGCCCTTGTATAGACCCTGTATATACTCCTTCCAACTTTCTGCTTTCCCTTCTTTGCTTAGAACTGGGTTTCCATCTGAGCTCTTAATATTCATGCAAGAGGTTCCCATTTCTCCAAAGGTCTCTTTAATTTTCCTGTAGGCGGTATCTATCTTACTCCTAGTGATATGATCCTCTACATCCTTTCATTTGTCCTCTAGCCAACCCTGCTTAGCCATTTTGCACTTCCTGTCGATCTCATTTTTGAGACGTTTATATTCCTTTTTGCCTGCTTCATTTACTGCATTTTTGTATTTTCTCCTTTCATCAAGTAAATTCAATATATCTTCTGTTACCCAAGGATTTCTACTAGTCCTCTTCTTTTTACCTACTTGATCCTCCGCTGTCTTCAGATTTTCATCTCTCAAAGCTACCCATTCTTCTTCTATTGTATTTCTTTCCCCATTCTTGTCAGTCGTTCCCTAATGATCTCCCTGAAACTCTCTACAACCTCCGGTTCTGTCAGTTTATCCAGGTCCCATCTCCTTAAATTCCCACCTTTTTGCAGTTTCTTCAGTTTTAATCTATAGTTCATAACCAATAGATTGTGGTCAGAGTCATCATTACTGTTACATAATCTATCTGAAACCTTCCATTATCTCCAGGCTTCTTCCATGTATACAATCTTCTTTCATGATTCTTGAACCAAGTGTTAGCTATGATTAAGTTATGCTCTGTGCAAAATTGTACCAGGCGGCTTCCTCTTTCATTTCTTACCCCCATTCCATATTCACCTACTACGTTTCCTTCTCATCCTTTTCCTACTATCGAGTTCCAGTCACCCATGACTATCAAATTTTCGTCTCCCTTCACTATCTTAATAATTTCTTTTATCTCATCATACATTTCATCACTCTCTTTGTCATCTGCGGAGCTAGTTGGCATATAAACTTGTACTACTGTGTTAGGTATGGGCTTCTTATCTATCTTCGTCACAATATTGCGTTCATCATGCTGTTTGTAGTAGCTTACCCACATTTCTATTTTTTTTATTCATTATTAAACCTACTCCTGCATTACACCTATTTTACTTTGTATTTATAACCCTGTATTCACCTGACCAGAAGTCTTGTTCCTCCTGCCACCGAACTTCACTAATTCCCACTATATCTAACTTTTAACCTATCCATTTCCATTTTTAAATTTTCTAACTTACCTGCCCGATTAAGAGATCTGACATTCCACGCTCCGATCCGTAGAACGCCAGTTTCCTTTCTCCTGATAACGACGTCCTCCTGAGTAGTCTCCGCCCGGAGATCCGAATGGGCGACTATTTTACCTCCGGAATATTTTACCCAAGAGGACGCCATCATCATTTAACCATACAGTAAAGCTGCATGCCCTCGGGAAAAATTACGGCTGTAGTTTCCCCTTGGTGTCAGCCGTTCGCAGTTCCAGCAGAGCAAGGTCGTTTTGGTTAATGTTACAAGGCCAGATCAGTCAGTCATCCAGACTGTTGCCCCTGCATCTACTGAAAAGGCTGCTGCCCCTCTTCAGGAACCACACGTTTGTCTGGCCTCTCAACAGATACCCCTCCGTTGTTGTTGCACCTACGGTACGGCTATCTGTATCGCTGAGGCACGCAAGCCTCCCCACGAACAGCAAAGTCCATGGTTCATGGGGGGGGGGGGGGTGTAAATGCATAATAAACAGAAAAATAAAGATTACGTTTCGGTGTTTTGTAGATGAGAAGTCCAATGTCCAATAGTATCATGTGAGGTATGTAAACTAATGCATGCATCCATTCTTTTTGTCAATTAGCTATAAATAGAACTTTGACATAATGTTATAAGCAACACATAGTGCATCAGGTCTTTAATAAATATCTCAATGTGAACTATGGACAAATGATGTATAATATTTTACAACATTTATTCATTCACAATTGTAAATATTATGTACCAAAAGTTTCGCTAAATGTTAATCTGTAACAACGATTTTACAGTTACAAAATAAAAAAATAACCCACTGAAGATAGCACAAAATGTGCCGAAAGATGTCTGGTTGAAACAAAACAGAAAAAAGGTATCTCGCATTTGGTAGCCCGCACGGACATAACAAGAAGAACTGCAACACCACAAGATGATTATTTCATTAGTTTGTTGACGTTTAGAGAGTGCTGTCGCAGTACCTTTGCTGTTTGTCGAGGCCACTGACATCTTATCGTTCTTCACTTAGCAGGCTCGGGCAGGAGACCGCAGTGGCGGTCCCATCTCCTACTTCTTAAATCTAGCCAGTAGGACACGCTAAGTAGAATGGGGAAATATCCTAGAAGCTGGTTTTCTACGTGAACATTCATTCCCTTGATATGAGAAACCACAACCTTCCTGAATGTGAAGTTATTACAGTCTCCCTATTTGGTTGTTTGCCAGCACTAACGTAATTGGAAAGAGTGCTCCATACCGAAGGGATGCTAAACAAGACAGTTCTTAAGTATTCCTCTTGGTATTCTCTCACCGAGTTACATTGAAGCGCCAAAGGAACTGGTATAGGCAAGCGTATTCAAATACATAGACATGTAAACAAGCAGAATACGGGGCTGCGTTCGGCAACGCCTGTATAAGACAACAAGCGCCTGGCGCAATTGTTAGATCGATTACTGCTGCTACAATGGCAGGTTATCATCATTTAAGTGAGTCTGAACGTGGTGTTATAGACGACGCACGAGCGATGGGGCACAGTATCTCCGAGGTAGTGATGAAGTGGCATTTTCCCGTACTACCATTTCACAAGTGTACCGTGAATATCTGGAATCCGGTAAAACATCAAGTCACCGACAACGTTGCGCAGGAGAAAAAACCCGCAAGAACGGACCAACGACGACTGAAGAGAATCGTTCAATGTGACAGAAGGACAACCCTTCCCCAAATTGCTGTGGATTTCAGTGTTGGGCCATCAACAAGCGTCAGAGTGCGAACCATTCAACGAAACACCATCGATATGGGATTTCGGAGCCGAAGGCCCTCTCGTGTACCCTTGATGACTGCACGACACAAAGGTTTACGCATCGCCTGGGCCTGTCAACACCGACATTGCATTGTTGATGATTGAAAACATGTTGTCTTGTCGGACGAGTCTCGTTTCAAATTGTATTGAGCGGATAGACGAGTACGGGTATGAAGACACCTCATGAATCCATGGACCCTATATGTCAGCAGGGGACTGTTAAAAACTAGTGGAGGCTCTGTAATGGTGTGAGAAGTGTGCAATTGGAGTGATATGGGGCTCCTGATATGTCTAGATACAACACTGGCAGGTGACACGTACGTAGTAATTATCCTGTCTGATCACCTGCATCCATTCATGTCCATTGTGCATTCCGAAGGAGTTGGGCAATTCCGGCACGACAATGGGACGCCCCACAAGTCCAGAATTGCTGTAGAGTGGCTGTTGGAATACTCTTCTGAGTTTAAACACTTCCGCTGGCCACCAAAGTCACCAGACATTTACTGAGCACATCTGGGATGCCTTGCAACGTGCCTTTCAGAAGAGATCTCCACCCCCTCGCACTCTTATGGATAGCCCTCCAGGATTAATGGTGTCAGTTCCCTCCAGCACTACTTCAGACATTAGTCGTGTCCATTCCACGCCGTGTTGTGCCACTTCAGCATGCTCGCGCGGGCTCTACACGATATTAGGCAGGTGTACCAGTTTGTCTGGCTATTCAGTGTAGTTGCACGTTGCTGCAACAAACCAAGTACGAAATGATAACTCTGACCAGACTACAGCCGCTGCTCGCGCAGTTCAGGGCCGTTTCTTCTCGCCTCTGGCCTAACAAGCTATTCCGGAGAGAGTCATCGGTAATTAATACGGACGCAAAGCAGTTTCTCGCTAGTTAATGAAGTCAGTAACTGCGCCTGGTTACAGTTGTGTCCAGCTGCCGTCTCACAGGGAGGTGGCACCATGGGGGTGCGTCATGAGACGGATGTCTGCCCTTCGTCGGAACGCCTGCCTCGTTCTCTCCTCCAGGTGCGCGGTTGGGGACTCACATAGCCGCCTTCCTTCTACATCGTAACTGCGCACATTTCGCAGAACGACAAAAACTTATATGATCTTTAACACTCCAGGCAGTATTTCGTTTTCCAAGATGATCGTACAGCAATAAAAACAGGCTTCACTGTTTCTGGACTCAGGATGGCTTCGTCTTTCCTAGGGGATATCCTGACGGGGAAAATACGACGTGTCTTTCTCTCCCGATTGTATCACCTGACATCTGCATATCGTTTGTTTTAATTCGAGTCCCTGCTAGTAATATATAAGAGCATTCGCACGAGTCCCACGGATACTCCATAGTTGTTTGTTCTGAAGTGTGCGGGTCCGCCGCTTCTTGTATACGTCTGAAGTTATCTTTAAGGTTTATAAATGAAAAAGAAAAATTTGCAATAATCGTAGTTTATTATTGTTCTCAGTGTAAACAACAAATGATCGTTGCGCTGAAATACTGACGGTCTTGCTGCATCACTCTAAACAAAAACAATGCAACACGATTTTGTGTATACATGTACATATGCTAAAGCTCTCACCCGAAATAACCTCCCACTCGGATGTTGCTGCGAAAAGGCTACCCTTCACTTGAGGCAGCTGATTTTATTCTAGGAGTCAGTGGTTCCATTACAATGGCGCCAGATAAGTCTTACGTCAGAATTACGATATGTGCAATGATTCAAATTAAGTAATGTGTAAATTTATGCAGTTTGACAACTGCTAAGGAACAACTGACGTTGCTAAGGAACAACTGCTCACTGCCACGGAACAACCGACAATTGCTAAAAAAACACCCGACCAAAGGTAGTAACACTGGATCACGGGGTTCCGCGCTCGATTCCCTGCCGGGTCGGGGATTTTCTCTGCGCGGGGACTGGGTACTTGAGTTGTCCTCATCATTTCGTCACCATTCGGCAAGATGGCAAGACAGGACAGCGAAAAGATTGCGAATTGGTACGGGCGCCGATCACTACGCAGTTGAGTCCCACACAAACTAAACATCATCATTAAGTAACAGAAAATATTAAGAATGGGACGTATTAACTGTAGCGAAGCCCATGCACAACGCTCTGTAAGCATTCCGACAGTTCACGCAGTCTATGTTTGACGAACGTTATTCTGGAACTCATTAGTGCGGCATTCTGTGTGGTACGGCAGCGTATCATTCGGGTGCTTAGGATCGTGGACGAGCAGTTGGACTACACGAAGCCGGTCATAGCGTAACTGCTGTGGCCACAGTAATGAGTATGTCCACAAGTCTCACCTCGCGATTAACAAAGGCCGCGAAAGGTGGTGGCCGCTGACGCACCACCACACCGCAAGAGGACATAGTGGCGGAAAGGAACAGGTTTCTCTCTGCTTTGCAGATCGCCGCAGACTTTGCAACAACCGTCACCGATACACGTGTCTCTGCCGAATCCACTTCTCAACTTTTAAATAAGACTGGTTTCTAAACTCAGAAGCCTGTTAAACTGCATTCCACTTCAATCACGACATCGTCGAGAAAGAGTTTGTTGGCGTATGGAGCATAGTGGCGTATGGAGCATAGTGGTCCAGAGTGATGTCCTCCGACGACCCTCGCTTCACTGTGGCAAGTGATTCTGGTCACCAGTTAGTGTGGACAGACTGGAGGACACGTTACACACCACATAATGTTCATGAAAGTCACCGGTGTAGTCTAGACGTTACGGTGTGGGCAGGCATTACGCACAATGGCTGAACACCGCTGCGTGAGGTTCTGTTGAAGCGCAGCGGAATTGCAGAGAGATTATTCTGGATCAGGTCCGTCTGTTTAGGGGTGCGGCAGGTTCCGTTTATGAATGACACGGTCCGCCTACACAGGACCGCTGAGGTGTCTGACACACTGCAAAGTCAATGGAATGGCATGCGTACTCCCCGGACTTAAACCCTATACAATATGCCTGCGGTGCTCCTGTCAGACTCGTTTGTCAACGAGAAGCCCCTCCCAGAACCGCTTTGAGAGAGAGGAGTGGAACAATAGCCTTGAAAATCTTAACAGTTTGATAGCCAGCATGAATAACGGGTGCAAAATGCTCTTTAGTGCTCGAGGAGGGTGTATTCGTTACTTAGAGTCCGATATCGACCTTTATGTGAGGAGTCTGTCAGACATGAATTTACGTCTGTTATCCAGCTTTCCCATGTGGTGAAATCTGTATCGTTTTTCGTTATAGATATACCACTCCGCCACTATTACGCATGTACTGTGATTCATGTCGTCCATCGTTGGCTGCGATTTTTACTGTCCTACGATGTCTCTGTTCCTTAACAACTGGTAATCAGTGTACGCTGATGGCTAATAATACAGATAGGTCAGTGCATCCAAATGGCACTGAGAATGCCTCAGAAATTGCAGGTCCTGGTTGCACACAAATCGTATTTTTAATGTTTTAACTAAGCCGAGTTAAGCCGAGAGCTAAAAGCATACAAAACAGAAATCACTAAAACAATGTCAAAACAAAAATGTAGCAGAATGTTATCATAGTATACCTCAAACGATTCCGTTCGTCCAGAGGAGAAAAAAAATTATAATTGCTTTCCGTGTAGGTAACGTATTACAAAAGTTCTAGTATGTCTTTATCGACGTTTTAATTAATAGGAACGAAAGCATCGTCTTTTAAGTAAGACTAAACTGTACAACACAGTTAAAGGAGTCAGTTTTTTCGAAACCCGGTAACTGTCTCCCACTGCGGCGTAAAAGTTTGAAATTTGGCTCAAAGGTGCCTACCACGTTCCTTTGTAACGGGGCAAAATCGTGACGCCCTGTGACTTCACGCTCTGGCTCTGAGACGCTTCAAACAGCAAGTTGTCGACACACGCGAAAAAAAGGCCAGAGCTCAGTAGTTCATGTGAAGCGTAAGGTGGGTTAATGACGTCACATTGGCACTAAAATCCACCGTATTTCTGCTCAACTCCATCGTGGATATGTCACACGATGAGAAGGTCGTCACCACCCTCCCCCCCCCCCATCCCCTCCCCCCTCCCCCAGTCCCGCTGACTCACACTTCACCCCTTCATTTAGAGCCTCTGCGATGGAGGTGAGAACCGCGACAACCAGACAACCAGCGTTGAAATAACGAGGCTTTCTTGTGGGTGGCCGAGGAAAGCATTACAGACACACCGCCGCTCGGAATAGTGACGAAAAGGACTCAGGGGGCGGCATAAAGGGCATCAAGCAAATCCCCTCTTCCCTTGCGGGTGTTGATAAGAACACATTTCTCGGTCGGAAACGACAGCTTGCAGTCTGATGAGCAACCTTCTACACTGCTGACAGACACCCTTCTCTAAGGACACCGTGCGCCTGCAACTCCACTCAACGTGACGTCCAGGGACCGTTCAAAACCATTCGACAGAATTTGGTGATACGACGCAGCAAAAGCTGTTTGTGCTTCTTCAGCCCTTCTGTCTCGCGCCACGAGATTCGGGGGGAGGGTGAATATGAAAAGGGACGGATAATTTCAAGCAATTTTGCGTAGAGGTCGAAAGTGTCTGTAATGTAGCATCAGAGCTAACTTTTATTACGTAAGATTTAGGTTATATATACATAAACGATTTCTTGGCATCTGTACTTGATGAAGTACGCGTACCAAGCAATTCATTATTTACAGTAACAGATAAAACAATAGAAAAACGCTCCCATAGAGGATTAATGTAATTGTACTATCCAATATAATAATAATTCCACCGAACATCTTTACACTCACTTATCCATGAACCCCTCCACAGAATATTGAAGCGAAATCAGCTGTCACCAAAGCTTTCAACCACTCGCTAGCAGTTAGTAAATTCATATTCAACACTGTACAACACACACACACGGTATAAACATAATGAATAGAAGTTAGTCTTGAACATATAGTTCGTTAGCTAGGCAACATGTAGGTAAACAGGCCAAGGAGGAGGAAACACGTAATGGAGTTGCAATATTTACGCTGTTAAAAGCAGCGATGAAATAGTTTTATCGAGTGGCAAAAGTACACCACAAAAAAGAAGGAGAAACATGGTGAACAGTGTGCAGATGGTCAGAACGCAAAGTTGTGCTTCTATGGCAGTAATAAAGTGGTAGTGCGACCTCCAGACCAAATGAGAAGATACTGTTTTACATAAAAAATCGCGGCATGAACTGTTTAATAATCTAAGGCTACCAAAACTGTATCGTTATGGATCCCACTGATGATGCCTTAGAACAAGAAAAAGGCGAAACGCGTCTAGGATAAATAAATTAAGTGGCAGCAGAAAAAGGCGGTTTTATTTACAAAACTATTTCTATGCCTGCTGGGTGTTGTGTGATGTCCTTAGGTTAGTAGGTTTAAGTAGTTCTAAGTTCTAGGGGACTGATGACCATAGATGTTAAGTCCCATAGTGCTCAGAGCCATTTGAACCATTTTCTATGCCTGCTGCGGAGGATGGCCACGCAAACAAACTTGTTAAAGCAGTTTTCATTTGAAGGTTTGGAATCTATCTCGGATTCATTGGTGTGTAAAAAATGTGTGAATTGTTTTTACCTGCGCAGGCTACAGTGAAGATAATAAATTTCGCGATTGATCGCTGGCTTACATTATCTCCTTCTTATATTTATCTTTAAAGCTATGCACTGTTCGTGTTGTGAACGTCACTGACTTGGCATTGGAGAGTTAAGTACAATGTTGACAGTCTCTCGTTGAATAATCTTCATTTGATGCACATATCTGATCAAGGTCTTCCTAAAGATCCACCAGGCCATCTGTCACTTTGGTGATTATAATTTACCTGATTTGAGTTTTTGTTATTATATAAAAAATGTATACAACGGAATCCTCTTCCCGCGAAACCGAAGCCCAAGATCATTCATGACTCTCTTGCGTATAGTGACGAATGACAGCAATATTTCTCTTTCTGTAGTATTGTTATAACCTTCTCCTTCGTAGGTGTACTAGCGACTGGGCAGTGAGAGCTCTGTCGGGGAAATGACGTCCCGTTTATAACGGAAAAGCTACAATAGGGCTACGACATTTTAGCTTCAAAAATGGCTCTGAGCACTATGGGACAACTTCTGAGGTCATCAGTCCCCTAGAACTTAGAACTACTTTAACCTAACTAACCTAAGGACATCAAATACATCCATGCCCGAGGCAGGATTTGAACCTGAGACCGTAGCGGTCGCGCGGCTCCAGACTGTAGCGCCTAGAACCGCTCGGCCACCCTAGCCGGCACATTTTAGCTGAAATGCCGCTAATTAATTAGTTATTTGTATCCTTCGTGGGTCACATATGCGAGTACTCGTAGGTTTGCAAATTAGCTTCATTTTCTGTGCAAAAATAAATAAATAAATAAATAAAAAATAAAAATAAAAAATAAAAGCTACATGGTGTCATTTGCTTAAGTCAATTAACTTGGATAATAACATTTTATCGAGTCAGAAGTAAATACATCGTGAAGAAAGAGCTATTATGCAGAAAGGTACAGCACCTTACAAAAAAAGTGAAGCGCTTACACGACATGGTTGGATGTCAACTTAACATCGTGCTACACGTACACACCCTCGGGGTATATGTAAATGACGGGAGTTGCAGTTCTCTGTACACTAGCCACCAGAGTACATTAGCGTTATTATTGTTTATTGCTGATACCAGGTCTGGGAGGATATATAAGGAACGTGAACCGCATCCAGTGTTGAGTGTTCAGTATGAAGAACACGAATATGCCACGTACTTGTGTGAGACAGCGTTATTAGCAACTGAGAGAGTCTTAATGGGGTCCCACAGTGATTTTAGATTTGACCGGTTGGTCGAATCGTGCAATATCCAGTTTTCTGTGGCATTTGGATGTAACAGTGGCCCGACGTTGGATTGCAAGCGAACGTGAGGCCAGGCAAAGTCGTTTTCGAGGCTCCTGCCGACAATCTCTTGAAACGTCCCCTTTGAACATTTTATACAGGACTGTGCTTAACCTGACACACAATATTTTTAGCGCAACGCAATCTGACTTTCAAAATTCCCTACTAAAGAATGGCCATGACTAACATTAAACTATACCTTTCACAAATCACTTACCTCACAAAAATCTTCGCTGCTCAAGCTACTGCAATACAGCGAGCGCCACTACTGCCAGCTAAATAAAAGATTCAAACTATGGAAGGCACTAACTACTGATAGGGATAGTTAGCAAATGAAAGATATTAATAGAGAACAAACAATGTATTTACCTTAATATCATCACAAGCCATAATATATATATCAGTTCATGACAAATTACAAAACTCCGCCATCTCTCTCCCCACATCCACCACTGCTGGCGGCTCACCTCCAACTGCACAACGCTACGCGCTGTTCACAGCCAGCTGCCTAACACTACAATGGCGAGTATTACAACAATGCAAAGCAGCCACAGACTGCACACAGCACAGCCAGTGATTTTCATATTGAGCGCTACGTAACGTTGCCAATAAGAAAACATAAACAGCCTACTTACATAGAGAAAACATAAACAGCCTACTTACATAGCCCCCATGCTCCCCACAAAAAATTTTACAAATTGGATTGGGCAGTGGCCAATACAGATTTGAAAAATTTTTTTCATAATTACAATAACAAAGAAATCAAATGCACACACTTATTGATACAATGTTGGTCAAAAGCTAAAATTTTCTCACAGTCCATAAAGATAGTCCTGATTCATCACAGTAAAATAGCAGTGTTTTTCTCAAAGTCTGAGCAGTAAAAGAAAATGCACACAGAAGTAGTGGATTTCCATGCTGTCTTGAAGAAGTAGTGTTGTCCTTCCAACGGAAAGACAGTGCTGACTCTCGACATGCTGACAGGTAGTGGGCCACAACAGAGCAAACCCACTGCAGAGTCAGTCGAAGTTTTGATGAATATTGGTAGGTAGGTCATCACAGAGCAGACCCACCGTAGTCCTGGTAGAGATTACGATATTGGTGGGCCACCAGAGGTGCAGACCCACTGCGGTCCTTGTAGAGATAATGGTATTGGTGGGCCACCAGAGGTGCAGACCCACTGCAGTCCTTGTAGAAATAGCCAGCAGCCATCTGTTGTGACTGTGCAGGTGCACAATCACCATTGAAGAGTCTTGCGAATAATATAGCAAGTCCATAAACCACCACTTGTGCACTCACAAAGTTTCTGGAATTGTCCTTAGAACCAGCAATGCTGTTATCCAGTCCCTTGCAGAATTATTAACAAACGTGCAAACACTAACAGTCCCTACTTCTCACATATTGTCCATGTACTATGACCAACAGAAACGTGTGCAGTGAAATGTAACTTACATGTTAATAATAAGATGATCTGGTGTCAATTACAATTTTATAAATTTACAACATGAAAATACAATTACAAAGGTACAAAATACATCATTAAAGAACATAATAATACAGATAACATTTGTAGTACAGGCTTTACAAAAGAATAGAAATAAACATATACATCAGTGGAATTATGACATGAGTACATACATAAAGGATCACAATAACTTTCGAAACATCAACTTCACACATGAGCATTAAACAGAACGGAATTAACAATATCTAACATCTTTACAAAGTAAATAACATATTATTAATGCCAATTATATTCGAGGATAACAGTATTCCTCATCATAGTGAATGTAGCTTAATATTAAAAGAGAAAAAAATTCTATGAAACTGTACACAGAGACAGGAAGAAAACAAATACACAAGGGTACACAAACATATAGTGGGATAACACAAAAGGGAAAGGACAGGGTTCATTTTCAGTGTAACATGTGGTACTGCAGTCCAACCCAAAACTTCATATATCTTTCCTCTTATTTCATCCTTTGTTTCCACCCAAAAAATTCTATCTAAGCATGCTTTCTGTATTTATATGTTCATACATTTCTTACCTCAACATTTATTTCCAAGAAAATCCTACCTAAACCTGTTTTCTCAATGCATTTCTTTACCTATTCTCCATAGTCAGTTTCTTACATAGTCTACCCCCTCTTAAGCTAACTTAAATCTACTGAGCTCAGATGCTAAACTAAGGGACGAGGCAATGCAGCAGCACAAAACAATTAACACAAGCAGCAATGACAAAAAATACAGATTGGCAAAGCTAGCAGCATAAATGAGCAAAAGTCAAATTCAATAACACTATGCCTGGCAAACAGCAGCAACTTATACCTAAACATGACATAGCGCAAGCAGAAAAAATATTACACTAAAATGGCCATGTCTAATACCTATGTCACATCTTAACATTAGAGTGATGCATCACAATTTATTCTACAAAAGAAATTACCAAGTACTTGAAAAGAAAATTATAGATGCAGTTACTGGTATTAGTCCCTTCTTATTGTTCTCTCCATTCCAAGTGCTCCTTTTTTAAAGAATGTGGATCATAAAATAATTATTTAATAGATCTGTTGACAGAAAGTGTTCACATTAGCAAATGCATTTCATTTTATAAAAGCAATGCTGCAACACAGCTGGAAACCAGATATCAAATGAAATAAGCAACTATGAAAAGCAAAGCATAAAAATATCATTCAGTAGTCATGTGACATTTCATAAGTTAGTAGAAATTCTCTCAACTCTCATAGAAAGACGCTTGTCATAATCAGGTGTGCAGATGTACGAATATTTCCCATCAATTCATAAGCATTTCAGTAATTAGCACAAAGTGCGAGTAATCATATGTTTTCAAGTAACGAGGGTGTCGCATTAGCGATGAAAGGCACACCCTAATGGCTTGTTCTCCAGGTGTTTGACACGTCCCACGTCCCCTTTTTTTTTTCTACCTGTGCCGCTGAAAAGGGCTCGCAATAATGGCTTTTTCTCCAGGCGTCTGACACAGCTGGGTGCCCGCGACGCATTACGTGCAGGTGGTCACTTAACTTTCGTACGGAAATATTTACGACAGGAGATTCTGCTACCGTTGCAGTCTCATTTAAAAATATTTCACAGGTCAAGAATTAGCGTTGCAAATCTGTAGAAACAAAATCCTATAAATATAAGTGTCCAAAAAAAAATATTCGTCAGCATTGTGATACAGTCACACATTTCATAACTCTTAAAGTACGTTTCTTGGTTTCCAACATCCTTTTCATAAATCAGAGTCCCTAAACACTACTCATTATTCCTTACCTCATTATACATATACATATTCGTCGACACTTCTTCAATATTTCATCGTGAGAAATACGTAGCATAATAAACATTCCTCAACAACATAATACACATCGTCGTCGTAATAATAACATCATAAAACTTCAGTCAAATCTTAAAATCGTCGTAACTTCCTCCAATAATTTCTGAGCCTAAAAAAATTCTCTGCTCATTTCAATAGTGTCATCTACCTCAAACGTACTTTAAAATCATGCTCCCTTACGAAATACGTCATTCAAAGCTCTCATAGTATCACAATGATTCCGAAAAATATGAGCGTTTCTCAAAGTACAGACAAAATACAGTTTCATAAGTGTGAAGTTACCCAACTGTGTATTGCGTAAACATGTGTCACTGATGTAGTAAAAAGAATGTTTGTTTCTCTGTCAAATAATCAGATAGCTGTGTAATTCTGTGTTAGAGAAATATGGTACCGATGTGTAAAGTTGTATAAGCAAATACCATATTTGCTAGGGTTCCTTGTGGTTGCCACACAAATGGTACACAAAGTAAGCGTGTACCCCCCTGAGGATTAATGTAATTATACCCTCAGGTGTTACAGATTACAGCAATGGAATGAAATGTATCACGCAAAACTTTCTTTGTAATTCAAAAATCTTTAAAAATAAATGTTTTAAGTATAAAATTGATCACTCAAATACGTGTACTGTAGCGCTAAACTGTGCGTCTTGTAACATAATCTCTGTGGAAGTGTCGTAGTTATCGTCCTCCGAAAGCTAAGTTCTGCAGAAGTCAATGTACTTACCTCATGATAAACAAAAGTGAAATGCTTTGCGTATAGATATCATAGTTATTATGGTTATTGGCGTGATGAAGAAAGTACTGTACAGTAACGTATTGTTGTGCCACAAAAAAGGCTGTCTCATTGTTGCTATACCACAAAAGTTACTACTAAAACCTGTTTTACTTTCCAGAAGAATTCAGAAAAACTGTGCAGATATAAAACAGATACACCGCAAAAGCAACATTGTAAATTGTCACTCATTAGTAGCGTCGTGATAAAACCGTGTAGTTGTCACTTAAACTAACCACTGTGCCGTCTGGTATCTCACAGAAAGTACATTAAACCCAGAATGTATTTTCAAGTAAACCAAAATGTTGGATTAAAATCTCATTAGCAGTACTGGTATAGGTTCTTAGTATGTAAGCCTGATAGTCGTTACGTAATCGTGCAACTAACAAGCAAGAATGTACAAATACAATAACACTGTGACGTCTGTTCACTATAACAATGCAATCGTAATTCCTGTTTAAAAATGTTCCCTGGGTTCTAGACTGGATATTTAACTTCAAACATTGTTGCATGTTAACAGTTTCTTAAGTCTGACAAAGCATACTAGTAATGTGAAGTGAAAAGTTTTATGGCAAAGACAAAGTTAAAAAGCAGATTAACTTTCAATAAACGGTTTTACATGTGAAATGTGGTGTAAACCTTTACTCTTCCTAGTACGCAGAGTTTCAACTTCAACGCAATTATCATGTGGTATACGTCGGATTCTGTAAGGTCCATTGTAAACTAGAAAGAATTTGTGACTCAAGTGTTTCTTCTTATGTGACAATGAATGAGCTTTAATGAGAACTTTCTGACCAATATACAATTTCTTTGTATTTGCTTTACCGTGTAGTTTTCTCCTTTTGTCTGCTGCAGATTTTATATTTTTAAGAGCCAAATCAATTATGTCTTTGTGTCGAAGTTTACGTGTATTTGGGAAAGGTACAAGCTCTCTGATTCTGTTCGGTGGTTCTTCATTCTTTAGTACAAGAGTAGGTGGTAAAGCAGTGGAATCATGAGGCATTTCATTCAGCACATTTTGAAATAAGTGTAAATATCTGTCCCAATGCTGATGCTTTCTGTGACAATAAAGTCTGCAAAGCTTATTGATTTCTTTCATAATCCGTTCAGACGGGTTACAATGTGGTGAGTACAATGAAATAAAAACAGGTTTGATTTTATGGTTGCGAAGCATGCGTGACCAAACAGCAGATCTGAATTGCGGTCCGTTATCTGAAATGACTTTACTAACGTGTCCAACTTCACGTAAGAAATTTTTAACAAAGGCGTTGGATACAGACCGTCCAGTGGCTTTACGTAACGGTGTGAAAGAAACAAATTTTGAAGTACGTTCAACAGCGACTAGAACGTACGAAAATCCATTAGATGTTCTGACAAGCGGTCCCAAGAGATCAACAGCAGCAAATTCTTTTAATTTAGAAGGAATGATAGGAAACAACGGAGCACGATGTGAGACAGTAGATGGTTTCGCCTTTTGACAAAGTTTACAAATAGACAAGACTCTTCGAATTCGCTTTTCCATATTGTTAAAATAACAAGTCGTTCGAAGAATATGATAACATTTTCGTGGACCAAAATGTGCGTAGCTGAAATGAATGTACCAAATGAGCTTATTAACAAAATCGTCAGGAATGCAAAGTACCCATAGCTTGTCATCAACAGTGCAGCGTTTGAACAGTATGTTGTTTCTAACCAGATAATAATGCCGAATCTGTGTGTGTGTCCTTTCATGCCATTTGCTCTTGATGTCTTTCCAAATCGGATCTTTATCTTGTTCATGAGCAATGTCCTTTAAAGATGTGGTGATGAAGTTTTCAAAGGCGACTTTCTGAATGTAAAGAATACTGAAATTTTTCTCGAGGTTGCCTTTCAAGCCCAGCCGGTGCGCGTGACAGTGCGTCCGCAACAATGTTCTCCTTGCCGGGAATGTAGACTATTGTGAAGCGGAATTCTTGCAGAAACAATGCCCAACGTTTTAACCTGTCATGATTTAATTTTGAAGACATAAGAAATTGTAATGCACGATGATCACTGTATACTTTTACGTGCTTACCAGAAAGAAAGAAACGGAATTTGTTAAATGCCCAAACGATAGCTAAAGCTTCTAATTCAGTAACGGAATAATTTTTTTCAGATTTGGTTAGCACTCGGCTAGCAAAAGCAATGGTTTTCTGAATGGTAGTGTCATTTTCTATGGCTTCTTGAAATAAATGGGCACCAAGACCGACTTTAGAAGAATCCGTGCTAAGGCAGAAATCTTGTGACAGATCTGGATGAGCTAAGATTGGCGCGTGAAGTAACGCGTCTTTCAAAGAATTGAATTCCAATTGTGCTTGTTCGTCCCAGTTCCAAATAGTATTTTTTCCAGTGAGAGAACAAAGTTTTGGTGTAACAAGAATTTGCATATTCAGAAAACGACGGTAAAAATTTACGAGACCTAGAAAACTGCGGACTTGTCTTTTTGTGGATGGAACTGGAATGGCTCTGATTGCTTCTAACTTTTCAGGATCCGGCTGAATCCCTTCAGAAGAAATAATATGTCCCAAAAACTTCACCTTTGTCCTACCGAATTCAGACTTTTCCAAGTTAACTGTAATTCCAGATTCTGCAAAAATACGTAACAAACTGTTGAGGATGCGATTATGTTGTTCCCATGAAGCTTCTGCTATCAGAATATCGTCCACATACAAGGTGATGTGACGTTTTAAGAACTCAGGTAATATGGAATTTAACCCACGAATGAATGCTGCCGAAGAAATGTTCAAACCAAAAGGAAGTTTCCGAAACTGATAACAAACGCCGAAACAAAGGAAAGCTGTGTATTTTCTACATTCTGGATGAAGTTCGATCTGATAAAAGCTGGATCTGAGATCAATGGAAGACAACACTTTTACACCATTAAAATTTTGAAGAAGTTCTTCTAACGTTTGCGGCCTGTCTGTTTCAGGAATAATGATCGTATTGATTTGTCTCGAATCTAAGACAAGCCTGATCGATCCATTTTTCTTCTCAACAACATGTAATGGATTGTTGTATGAGCTTACTGCAGGCTCAATAATGCCCTCATCGAGCATAGATTGTATTTCTGTTCTAACACGGTCCCTATAATGTGCTGGAATTACATATGGTCTAACACAAAATTTAGTATGCTCACGAACACGAAATTGGTATTGAAATCCCTTGATTGTTCCTGTTTTATGAGTAAAAACTGTGGAATGTGCTTGTAAAATCTCAAAAAGGTCCTGCCTATCAGTGTCATTACAATTCTCAATTGTTTGAATTTTATTCTGAATTAACTTATTAGTGTCAAATGCGCCGTCGATATCATCCCTGTCAGTACTTGCAGAGTGATTGTTAGTGTCTAGTTCCGTAGAAAATTCCGAACTGTTGTCTAACAGAACGTAAAGCCGATTAATACAATGGCGAGTATTACAACAATGCAAAGCAGCCACAGACTGCACACAGCACAGCCAGTGATTTTCATATTGAGCGCTACGTAACGTTGCCAATAAGAAAACATAAACAGCCTACTTACATAGAGAAAACATAAACAGCCTACTTACACTCTGACCACCACAAGGGATGATTGTGTGTATGGCCCACCATGCACGCTGCAACACCCGTCATCCCGGAGCCGCTGCAACCTTCTGAGTCATCTCGCACGACTGGTCGGAAACTGGCAGCAGTGGGGTCTGACAGTTACCGTCCTGTGTGCCGACTGGCTTCCACAGCGTTTGCATTTGGAGTGGTGCCGTACTAGGAAGCACGGACTGCATCGCGTTGTGTTCGGAGACGAATCGCGGTTCTTCACTGCCTAGGGTGACCCTGGAGAGAGGGCAGCTCGTGGTCGTGCGGTAGCGTTCTCGCTTCCCACGGCCGGGTTCCCGGGTTCGATTCCCGTCGAGGTCAGGGATTTTCTCTGCCTCGTGATGACTGGGTGTTGTGTGCTGTCCTTAGGTTAGTTAGGTTTAAGTAGTTCTAAGTTCTAGGGGACTGATGACCATAGATGTTAAGTCCCATAGCGCTCAGAGCCATTTGAACCAACCTGGAGAGAGGTCCCATTCTTCCAGTGTTCTGGTGATGCTCAGCGGTGTTACTTGTGGCGTGATGGTGCGAGGAGCCGTTGCTTATGACTTGAGACCATAACTGCTAGCGATTTAGGGACCTGTGACGGGCCAACGGCACCTCACAGACATCCTTCTCCCTCACGATTATTGTTACCTCTCATGCAACAATATCACGGTGCAATTGTTCAACAGGACAATGCTCGTCTACACATATGGCATGTGTCCCTGTGAGCTGCCTGCGTGCTGCTGAGGTACTCTCGTGGGCAACTGGATATTCGGATGCGTCCCCGATGGAAGACGTGTGCGGGCAGCTCGGACGTCGCCCCACGCAAGTACCACCAGTATCCAGAATGTCAAATATCTTTTACAGCAGTTGTAGGCCAGTTTACCTCAGCAGGTGATACGACGTCTTTATGACGCCATGACCACCCAAACCAACGCATGGCTCTACGCCAGATGGAGCCCAATGTCATACTGGTAAGACACTAGGAAGTTCTTTGTAAATTTGATTGAATATTGTAATCACTAAAGCAATATCACATACCGTCTCAGTGCACGAAGTTTCACGCATCTCCACTTCTGGCTGCTACATTTTTTTTTTTTTTTTTTTTTTGGTCAGGCAATGTATTTTCTTTCTCCGTCAGCAACTGTAATTCACGAAGAAAGTAACCAGATACTTTTAAGGCTGCATAAATCGGTCGTTTCTGGGAAGGGTTACATTAGGTTGTGGGCACTGGCGGTTGTTTTTGTTCATTATAATTTGTTTCAATATTATTATTTTCAAATTGTGAATGAATTCGGAACAAATTAAATAATGGAGTAAACGATTTGTGAAGATGTGTGTGTACATATTTTTCTAAACATTTATCTACTTGAGATTCCAGAATGGACACCAGGTATTGTTCTTAAATAATATTCCTATGTAACGAATACACGGTGTATCGAAAAGAATCATCCGATTTGGCACGGCTGTATTTCTGAAACTAATAAACATAAACATTGAATTATATATTTTGATAAATTGGAAAGTCAAAAAGTTTTTTTCATACCTTTTCATAGGTGGTCAATATGCCCCCCTTCAGATGCATGACATATGTCAATACGGTATTCAAATTGCTCCCACACTGCAGCGACCATGTCTTGAGTTACAGCTTCCACAGCTGTTGTTTTCCGATCTCTCAGTTCATTCATTGTTGTTGGTAACGAAGGAACATAAACAGAGTTTTTTACAAACCCCCACTAGAAATAATCACATACAGCCTGGTCGAGTGACCGTGGAGTACTGTAATGTAAGGCTGAATCATCTGGTCCTGTGCGACCAATTCATCGACCATTATTTAAAAATTCTCGCACTTCCAGATGCCAGTGTGGCGGTGCTCCATCTTGTTGGTAAATGAAGTCGTTCGAATCAGTCTCCAACTGTGGGAAAAGAAAGTTCTCAAGCATATCAAGATATGTACTTCCTCTAACAGTGTTCTCGGCAAAGAAAAATGGACCATACACCTTTCCCTGTGAAACCGCACAAAACACATTAAGTTTTGGAGAGTTCCTCTCGTGTTGTAAAACTTCAAATGGAATATTGCCTCGTCACTAAACAGTAAGCGTGGAAGAAAACTGTCATCCTCCATCTTGCAGAGAACAAAATTGTAGAACTCCACACTTTGTTGTTTGTCACCTTCACGAAGAGCTTGCAGAAGCTGAATTTTGTATCGTTCCATATGTAAACGTCGACGCAACACACGCCAGACGGACATCGAGGGCATGCTAACCTGTCGAGTTGCACGGTGAAATGATTTCTGCAAGTTCCTTGTGAATTTGACGGATTCGTCCGACGTCTGTGTCAGCCATTCGGGGGCGGCCCTGCGATTTGCCTTTACACAAACAACCAGTTTCTCAAAACTGTTCATGTCATCGTCTAATGCTCTGTGCTGTAGGAGCATCCACACCATACCTAACTAGTACCAAAATCACACTGAAAAGCTATTACTGACCCTCAATGCGCAAAGCGTAGAACGAAAAATGTTTCCTGTTGTCCCGACAGCATTTTTACTAGAACTGAAGTGGGCGAACACTGCTGCTACCTAGCGGGAATTACGTAAAAGTCGAGAGTTTGCTCTTTCCAACAGTACATTGCCCACGCACATATCTCAAAAAATATAATAGTTATCATTTTTTTTAAAAATTGGATGATTCTTTTTGATACACCCAGTACTTTGTATGAACGTCAGAAAATTATTCCATGTGACGTTGTTGCATGTTAGTATGCAAAGTAAGCCAACTTTGTGGCACCAGAATCAGCAATTACACTCACAGATATATTTCTGAACTCAAGCTTTTAAGAACATCTGGTACAGTTGATTCCCAGTTCAAAATTCACCACGTTCAGTTTTACACATTTCATTTCCCTGCGCTCTATTCTTACTGATTGTGATACACCCTGCCTTACACAGAATATACACTAACGAGGTAAAACATTGTGACCAGCTGCTCAATAGCTTATTGGTCCGCCTATGGAACGCCACACACCGGCGACTGTGCGTGGCAGTGATCCGAAAAGTCTTTAATAGGTTTCCAAAGATATCTGATACTAGACGTCTACGCAGACGAAAAGCGATTGCAGTAAATTATGTGCAGGCGATTTATGGGCGTGGAGCTGGTGCCCGATAGCGTCCCAGACGTATTCTATTTGCTTCAGATAAGGCGGATTTGGTAGCCAAGACATCAACGTCAGTTCACAATCATGCTCCTCAAACCTCTTTAGCACGAATCTGGCTTTGTGACAAGAGCAGTTTGCTTGTTGGAAGGCGACATCGCCGTCGCGGAAGACTTGAAGCATTAAGCCGTTAGGGGCTGTAGATGGTACGAAAGAGTGATCACATGCCTTCGAGTGCTACCACACGTTCCATGGGCCGGCCGAAGTGGCCGTGCGGTTAAAGGCGCTGCAGTCTGGAACCGCAAGACCGCTACGGTCGCAGGTTCGAATCCTGCCTCGGGCATGGATGTGTGTGATGTCCTTAGGTTAGTTAGGTTTAACTAGTTCTCAGTTCTAGGGGACTAATGACCTCAGAAGTTGAGTCCCATAGTGCTCAGAGCCATTTGAACCATTTTGAACGTTCCATGGAAGCTGAGGTGAATGTCACTCTTAGCGTAATATTGCCACCCGTGGCCTGCGTCCATAGGACGGTGTATGTTTCACGCAGCCGTTCTCCTGGATGACGGCATATCCACACGCGGCCGTCGAGTACATGTGACAAGAAACACAACTGGTACGACCAGTGGACGTGTTCCCACTGGTCCACCGTGGAGCCGTGCGCACTGCAGTCATACACTGAAGCACCAAAGAACTGTTACAGACATGCGTGTTCAAATATAGAGATACGTACCGTAACGCCGGAAATGCATATCCTCCTATTTCCATCTCCTGGACTATAATTTTTTTTCCTTATTTTGTTACCTGAAGATATGACATTTCTGTGTCTTTATATATTGTAATTGTTTTACTGTTTGTATATATACACTCCTGGAAATTGAAATAAGAACACCGTGAATTCATTGTCCCAGGAAGGGGAAACTTTATTGACACATTCCTGGGGTCAGATACATCACATGATCACACTGACAGAACCACAGGCACATAGACACAGGCAACAGAGCATGCACAATGTCGGCACTAGTACAGTGTATATCCACCTTTCGCACCTTTCTCCCATGGAGACGATCGTAGAGATGCTGGATGTAGTCCTGTGGAACGGCTTGCCATGCCATTTCCACCTGGCGCCTCAGTTGGACCAGCGTTCGTGCTGGACGTGCAGACCGCGTGAGACGACGCTTCATCCAGTCCCAAACATGCTCAATGGGGGACAGATCCGGAGATCTTGCTGGCCAGGGTAGTTGACTTACACCTTCTAGAGCACGTTGGGTGGCACGGGATACATGCGGACGTGCATTGTCCTGTTGGAACAGCAAGTTCCCTTGCCGGTCTAGGAATGGTAGAACGATGGGTTCGATGACGGTTTGGATGTACCGTGCACTATTCAGTGTCCCCTCGACGATCACCAGTGGTGTACGGCCAGTGTAGGAGATCGCTCCCCACACCATGATGCCGGGTGTTGGTCCTGTGTGCCTCGGTCGTATGCAGTCCTGATTGTGGCGCTCACCTGCACGGCGCCAAACACGCATACGACCATCATTGGCACCAAGGCAGAAGCGACTCTCATCGCTGAAGACGACACGTCTCCATTCGTCCCTCCATTCACGCCTGTCGCGACACCACTGGAGGCGGGCTGCCTGATGTTGGGGCGTGAGGGGAAGACGGCCTAACGGTGTGCGGGACCGTAGCCCAGCTTCATGGAGACGGTTGCGAATGGTCCTCGCCGATACCCCAGGAGCAACAGTGTCCCTAATTTGCTGGGAAGTGGCGGTGCGGTCCCCTACGGCACTGCGTAGGATCCTACGGTCTTGGCGTGCATCCGTGCGTCGCTGCGGTCCGGTCCCAGGTCGACGGGCACGTGCACCTTCCGCCGACCACTGGCGACAACATTGATGTACTGTGGAGACCTCACGCCCCACGTGTTGAGCAATTCGGCGGTACGTCCACCCGGCCTCCCGCATGCCCACTATACGCCCTCGCTCAAAGTCCGTCAACTGCACATACGGTTCACGTCCACGCTGTCGCGGCATGCTACCAGTGTTAAAGACTGCGATGGAGCTCCGTATGCCACGGCAAACTGGCTGACACTGACGGCGGCGGTGCACAAATGCTGCGCAGCTAGCGCCATTCGACGGCCAACACCGCGGTTCCTGGTGTGTCCGCTGTGCCGTGCGTGTGATCATTGCTTGTACAGCCCTCTCGCAGTGTCCGGAGCAAGTATGGTGGGTCTGACACACCGGTGTCAATGTGTTCTTTTTTCCATTTCGAGGAGTGTATATTTATGCATTTGTGTTGGATTGTTTTTTGAATATTATTTGTATTTACACGCTAGGTCTGGCCTAGGGAAAACTATGCTATCGAATACATCGATAGGTCGTGTGGAGAACCAAAGTGTTTAGGATCTTTGGTAATGTTAACTCTGCCGCGTGGAGCGCGGGCAGAGGGGAGTCTGGTTGGGGTGGTGCAGTGGAGCAGGTGTGTTGTGTGACGCTCCCGCGAGTTGCCGCGCTTTCGGGGTTTGGCAGCATGTAATTGCGCTCGACTTGCGATGATAGTTTCTGACATGGTGTCGCGGATGGGAAGCATTAGCTGGCGCACATCAAGAGCCCGTTTCGTCTGGTGACCGTGTCGAGAAGAAGGCGCGCCAACATCCAGCTTCTGCAACAGCGGCGGCCGACAATGAGTGACTGTCGCCACCTCCTCGATCGACGGCTTCAAACCTTCAATCAGCCAACAAGGAAGACTGGAGGCACGTAAAGTTTTAGAACTGTATGGCAGACCTCAGCTTTTCAAACTTTTAAAATTGTTGCATCACAAAATTACAGCAACTTAGCATGAACCTTTGTTGCTCATTGTCCCAATTGCATTGCCAAGCAGGGTCCCTTCCTTTTCCGAAATGAGCCCGGGTGTCGTTGAAATTCAAACGCCATCATCATTCGATTTCACTGCTTTAATTTCAAAGTTCAGTTAAGGTATTCATAGATGGCTACAATATTTAGATTGCACAAGCACAAATTAAGAGTGCGAGTTTTGTTACCGTATTTTAGTTACCTGTGACTGCAGCTCAGCTTGGTACGTACTAAATTTTACTATTGTTAATTGTTCAGAATCATTTAATTCAAGTTCAATGTTAAATCTCTTATTTCTAAATTGCGTAGATTCAAGTAGCTTTTGAAATGATTGCTGAGGTAGTCCAAGACTAACCGTATTTTACTGAATTTCGATGTGCTTCAGGAAGAAAGCTCACTATTAACTTCAGTCACTAAATTAACTTTCGATTTTCCGGTTTTATTAATTCTTTTGCTAAATTAAGTCAGAGTGTAGCGAAATTTATTACTTCTGACAAACTTTCAGTTTTCACACTACACGTGTCAACCTTCAGTTGCCACGCTTCTAGTGCTAATTATATGTGTAATAACCTTTCTTTTTTTCAGTTACTATAGTAATTGTCCTTAGGACTGGCGACCGTAATTTCCCCCAAATCTCAAATATCTAATTACCGCTAGTTAATTGTTAACGTAACGGCCGCACATTTACTTTCTTTATTAACTTTACCCCTTTTCAAAATTAATTTCCACCAGTTTCATTTGCATTTTTCCTTTCATTTAGATGTAACCCTTTCCTCCCTCTTTACCGACAAATTGACTTCGGTGACGATTGCTTTTCCCAAATTTCCATTAGGTACAAGCGGGTTAATTTTTCACTGTCATTAAGGTCGATAAGTGAGGGGAGGTTACAGTACACAGGCAGAATAAGGCGCTGCGGTCGGCAACGCCTGTATAAGACAAGCGCCTGGCGCAGTTGTTAGATCGGTTACTGCTGCTACAATGGCAGGTTATCAAGATTTAAGTGAGTCTGAACGTCTATGTAAGACAAGTTTCTGGCGCAGTTGCCTTGCAACGTGCTGTTCAGAAGTGATTTCCATCCCATCCTACTCTTACGGATTTACGGACAGCCCTGCAGGATTCATGGAGTCAGTTCCCTCCGGCATTAGTTCAGACATTAGTCAAGTCCATCCCACGTCATGTTGTGGCACTTCTGCGTGCTCATGGGGGCCTTACACGATATTAGGCAGGTGTACCAATCTCTTTGGCTCTTCAGTGCAATTTACGATGTCGTTGATTAAACCATGGAACACGTAGAGGTCGCCAGCTGCGGAGAGCACCCTGCTTCACAGAATGGGCAAGCCTACGTCCTCCACGTTCTGTGATGAGGTGTGTACGTCCGTCAGCTTTTCGCTTATCATAGTCTCAGCTTCCTTCCACCGGTTTCCACGGGTGCTGACGACGACAGCACGCGAACAGCCGAACACCTTTCCTGTTTCCGAAATACTCGCTCCCAGGTACCGGGCAGTAACAGTCTGCCCTCAATCAAAATGGCTTATACCAGTGCATTTCCCCATTGCAGCCCGTACCGTCGTTAGAAAATTTCGCGCCACTCGCCGTACTTCAAAATATTTCGAAATGGCGAGGAATTGCGGGGTCAACCTGGTGGCATTTGCTGCTATTGTCCTGGGTCCAACTTCGTTGATAACTCGTCTGACTTTCGCGGCCTATCGTTGTAGTGTGCAATACGTCATTCTGAGTTCTGATCGCCTGACGTGCAAAACATGAAGGCTACGGGAATGATTCCCTGTTCGCCTCTGCTCCGCTTGTACGGGGTGAACCAGACTCACCGCACAAAGTTTCATAGCTTGTTCAGGGATACCTTCCAACTATTTTGTTATAAGGGACGCACGGTCTCTGATAGCTCATTACAGAATTAGTGAATTTCGTTTGGTTGGCTTTCTATTTGTACTCTTGAAAATAGTGCACAACAGTGCAAATGCTGACGCTGTACGCTGCGGATAGGTTTGCTGTTGAAGTGCTGGCCGTTATGTAACTCGTGTATGACTTCACTGACTGCAATGGAAGACCGACACAGCAGCGCTACTGTGTAGTGTTCCTGCACAGGCGGCGGCCACATCACAGTCCATTACACGTTTTGGTGATTGCATATTACAAGCTTTAACAAAGTAATGAAGCTGTTTTCACGGAAACAAAGGTAACTGGGAGAAAAAACCGGATAAATCATTATTACATTATTGCTCAGAAACGAAACTGTGGGCCCCTTATACCAAAATACTGAATGGTGACCCTCAACAAACTCTGAAACTTTGTCGGTGTAGTTCTGATTCACCCCGTATACTTTTCGTACCGCGTCATGTGCCCATAACGGAACCAGGCGGCATTCGACCTACCGATGGGCAATGGTCATCAAGGTTAGGTTCATCAAGGTGTCTTGTACACTTCAACCTTAACCCCGTGTTGTGCCACTCAGTGCTGAACAGCACTATTCTTTCTAGAAAACAGCAGACCCCATAGCATAGCTGCTTCACAAATGACCGCTTGAGATCACTGTGACACATACTTTTTAAAGTGAAAAATTAGAGTGTCATGCCCGTTGCTACTACAACACGAAACAATCAATAATCTGGCAGCTGTACGCGAATGACGGCACTGACACAGCAAAACACAACTTGATAGTATGCAATGTTATATTTATTTTTTAATAGGTCAAGTACCCAGGAAAGTTGTAGGACAAGTTAAGGATCTTGAATTTAAGATCAAGTGTAGCCTTAGAACAAATTTTGTGTACCGTCACGCATCACAAAAGTTATGTAAGAACAAGAATAATTGAATAACTATTTATGTTAACAAAAAGTGACGCTAGCAATGGGGGAACTACCAAATGAGAGGAAGACTGACTGGGGAATGAAGCAGCAAGATATCCTGACCTGTGCAACTCACAGATGCGAGATAGAGATACAAACTACAAACTGGAACTAAATCGGCGACTGAGGTTTCTCACCCAAAACGCAGCAGAAGCTAGCTGCTTAGATGACGGATCGCGCTGCAACGGCTTGCGATCCTGCACCTCGTCAAGGTCAGAAGAGGTGACAACCAGCTCCCGCTTCCCCCAAAGCTTGTCCGAACAAGTAGTTCCTCCTACACAACTTCCAACCTTTCAAAAATTCATCGTCGAGCTATTGCCAATGCGACAGACTAGAAATGTAACAAAATTTACGAAAACACGGGGAAAGGACTGCAGGCTTCGCACTTTTTGCATACGAGACGCACATTTTACCCTCAAGAGGTTGGCACTGCGCTGAATGGGTGTTACCTTGATTGGTCGGCATGTTTGCGCCACGCACTAAGTGGCGCCATACAGTCTCATTGGCTAAACCAAATTTTCGGAGCGAAACGGAACCGACGCTCCTGCGCTAGCCAAGCGACACCGCGGTGTCTGCGCCTTTGAAGTTAATTCAGAAATGTAAAAATGCTGAGCTCAAGTTATCCAAAGCAGATGGAAAGCACATGGGCACGCACCGGCCATGTTCACGGAATAACAGCAGAGCTTCCCACAGCCGGGCTTCCACGAAGGTTGTTCAGCACCCCAAGAACTCTTGATTGCCGTAACGACAGTCACAGACTGCCCTCTGCAGACAAAGGAGTTCCAAGAGTACACCGCGGACCATCTGAACTGCTAGGACTGCGCAAATCTTCCTCCCCAAATACACATGTTCCATCTCAGTGCGCACAAATGAAACTGCTAAATAAGAATTGAAAAATGAACTGATATCACATAGCGATATATTGCAGTAATTTTACAACTGAATTATGTCTCCTATACGGCTCTGAACATTTTCAAATGATTTACAGTTGTTCATTCAGTGGGAAACATAAATTCGGGGCCAGAAGCCACTACAGAAGTATACGTTGGAGCAAATAAAATGATTCACACAGAAAATTTTCTGGAAGTGTCTAGTAATTAATATCATGAACCGATCCAGCCCTTAAAAATGAAATTCTTCTGACTTGCACACTTATGAAGACCAGTGTGGGAATGAGTGACAAACCCCTAGACATTCCAGCATGCTATGACCACCACACGCCGTTCTCAGTCCGTTTTACCTCAGAAATTTACATTTGCTAGCAAGATGCAGGAACACTCGCAAACGGAAGTGATTTTCCCAGACAGATTATTGGGAGCAAACCAGCGTAACGTTAACGGCTCCGCCACAGGTAGTAGCAAGTTTTGAACTGTTCGTGTTGAAGCGAGGTCAACTTTAGAAAACTCGTCTAAACGTCGAGTACAATGTGAAGGCTACTGCCTTAGCTGTTCTGTTATTTAGCAACTATTGATCCGTTTTTCAAGCTATCAGCTTCCTGTCAGCCAATACGCTTATTTACAAATGTTTCCCTATGTTTAGAGTACATTCAGCATTGATTGCTAACAAACTCCCAAGTCATACTCAGTTTACGTTATTAGTAAAGCATAAATGCGATGTCAAGAACTGCTTCTTTCGGTTAAAGTACTTACTGAATCGTCCAACATCTTTGAGAGAGATTCTTCTTGTCTAGATTTGCGAATGAACGAACGATCTTCGTTGCACTACGCACACATGGATGAAGGCATTCATTAACAGAATCGCAAGAAAATGTTGTCTATACACGAAAGAAGTGACCTACAAGACACTCCCTCGACTGATTCTTCGGTATTGCCCGACGACTTGGAACCATTGTCAAGTAGGATTAATAGACGAGATAGAAAGATGCAAAGTAATGAAGCGCACTGCCTTGTGTTGCCATTCAGTAACCGAGCGAGAGTTACGGACATGCTCAGTAGTGTCAGAAATCGAAGAACAGGCGTCACGTATCACGGAAAGAGCGTCAGTTCCAAGAAATGTCGCGACACATGCTACTTCTTTCACCAAACAAGCCGAAAAATCACCACAACGGGAAAATCGGAATGCGGAATCTCATGCACACTCAGTATTACCACAAACCCTCCGCCACGGATTATAAACCCAGATGTACATAGTTTTGTAAAGATTTAATGACTGTCCCTCGGAATCCCTCACCTTGTATACACAAACAAATAAAAATTGCAACATCCTCAAGAACTGTTTTCAGCGGCAGCAGAGTATAATACTTTCATACTGAGGAGTTGGGGTGTTAGTGACTCATTTGTCACAGTCATCGACAATCAGATGGCGCCCGTCTGTGCATCCTCTGTTTCGATTCTGCAAGCAGTAATTGCGCTGAGTTTAGAGGTGAACAGTGTTTGTAACATTCAATCTAGGGTACAACCATGCCCAGTCGACGAGTACATACCCCTGTTGAACGGCTTCGGCCATTTGAACTGGGTCACATTGAGGGCCTGAGAGAAGTTGGACGGACGAATCGATGGATTGCTGTATGTGTTGGGCACAGTGTATCGGTGATGTGTCGCTGCTTTCAACAGTAGTCTCTCGACCCTTAGCATACCCGTAGACCACGTTCTGGACGTCCGCTTAGTACAGATGCATGTCAAGATCAACGCATTGGGCGAGCAGCGGTAGTCGACCGAACATCATCCACGGACGGAATCCGAGCCCATATACACCCGCTGTATCACTAGGAATCGTTGGAACCATCTGACTGAATCAGGATTGAGATCACGTGTGCCTCTGGCCAGGTTGCCACTGATAAGAAGACATCGCCAAGCATCGCTTCTCTGGTGTCGAGAAAGAGAAGGTTCTGTTAGTATGCGAGTGATGGATGTTCACCTGGTGAGCCACCTATTTCTGAGTGCATTACCCAGCGACAACCCATCCCATGCTTGATGGTGTTGGGAGGTACCAGCTACAACTCGCGGTCGCATTTGGTGTTCCTGCTCGATAAAGTAACCAGTGCCGGACACATGATACATCTTGTTATCCCCGTGCTACCGCCATTATTTCGACAGGAAGGTGGTCTGCTTTTGCAGCAGGACCGTGCACGTCCACATACGGCTACTGCGATGCAACACGCTGTTTGTGGCCAATTGAACTCGTACTGGACGTGATGAAGCGAGAACTTATTCATTCTACAGGGCCTGCAAGAATCATTGCCGAATTGCAATAAAAGGTGCAATACGCTTGCGATAATCTATCGTAGGTTGCCATTCGACACATTTATGACCGTTTGAATGAGAAAATACACTCCTGCGTTGCCGCTGGAGGGGGTTACTGTGTACTGATGTGCCTCTGTCTTTGATGCGACTTTTTGGACCTCCTTTATTTTGGCGTGGGTTTCATTTTGGTAAAAGTGAAGTTGATTTTCTGAGGCGTATTCTTATTTCTGATATCGAAATATAAGGGTACAGTCAGTTATGCCGCTTGAAATAATATGTTTTGCCACAGGACTCAAGCCCGTAGGCTTATTCTGCCAACAAGTTTCAAAACAGAGCACATTCTGCTGCACAGTGAAATTATTAATTCTGCAAGGAATCCCTAGGCTGTGGTGGACAAGTCTCCGCAACACCCTTCCTTCCAGGAGTATGCAAGAGAACTTGTGTGACGTTTGGAAAGCAGGAGAAGAGGTACTGGCAGAAGAAAAGCAGTGAGGACGGGTTCTGGATCGTGCTTGTATAGCGCAATCCATGTGGCACTTTCCAGCGATTCACAAAGTACAGGGATCGAGTCCCAGTCCGGAGCACATTTTTAATCTGCCAGGAATGTTCAAAACAGACGAAGACATCAACTTCGAAACTCGTCGGTGCAACACAGCAGTATATATGCTATGTACAACTTCGACGCGGGGACACAGCTGTGACTCATTCCAGGCTGCCGATCGCTTAATTAAACGCGAATGAGCGAAACACGCCGCTTGGCTGAAGCCCGCAGTCGTGTTACTAAACTGATAACTGTGTCCTAACCACAGGCCCATACGAAATACTTGTTATGACAGCTGGCTGGGTAACATTGATCTGTTCGACCACAGTCTCTTATCTGCCGTCTGTGGAGCATACTGCGATAGAGTCTTCCTTCCTGTTTCTTCCTCCCTGTTACTCGCAGCCTGCCGCATCTCTACCCCTCACAATTTTTTTTCGTAACGCATATATTCTTAACCTTTAGAATTTTGTGACTACATCATATCAGTCAACATCTCTTTTACGCACACTTTTGTACTACATAGTCTCTATGACCCTACGCTAGAACTTTGTAAGAAATGTATTCCATGTAGGTAAAAGTTCTTATTTTGTGCTCGTAGCCGTGTATTCCCAGCGCTGAATAACGTCCTAATTACCGTCAAAGTACGTCCCAACCCAAAACGATGGATGTCACGCAGAAATTCGAACTACTGGATTCCGTATTCTGAAATTCTTTCAGCTCGGAAGTTCTCCCTTTCTACCACCGTACGAACGCAGAAATAATAGATATTCATAATCATGACCATGTAATATAATATCAACTACAGTCGCTCAGGAGGTTCAAAGAAACTTCCTGACAGCAAAGGTCCCAAGTTCGAGTCTCGGTCCGCCACACAGTACCAATCTGCCAGAATTTTTCATATCAGCGCACACTCCGCTGCAGAGTGAAAATTTCATTCTGGAGATTCAAAGAAGTTGCGATCTGGTGGGGCAGCTGCACGATTCTATACATATTCATCTCCTTAAAAATTATTTTTGTTTTTATTTATAATTACTATGGGAAATTAAAATAAAAAGAGACATTTTCCACAAGGCATACTCATACCCACAAATTAATTAAAATTCAGCATCATTGCCCAGTGATGAGTAAGCATCAGAATATATGATCAGAATTATGGTAGAGCATTACAGTCTGATTTAAAACAAACACAAAGCAAAAACACTTCTGAGTTTTGAAAAAATCTTCACACAATGTGAACCCGTACTTTTACTCGTTCACCGTGTTCTGTGAATACCATTGTGACGGAGATTCTTTACATATTGCAAACAAATGAAGGTGTTGTTGTTGTGGTGTTTAGTCCTGAGACTGGTTTGATGCAGCTCTCCATGCTACTCTATCCTGTGCAAGCTTCTTCATCTCCCAGTACTTACTGCAACCTACATTCTTCTGAACCTGCTTAGTGTATTCATCTCTTGGTCTCCCTCTACGATTTTTACCCTCCACGCTGCCCTCCAATGCTAAATTTGTGATCCCCTGATGCCTCAGAACATGTCCTACCAACCGGTCCCTTCTTCTTGTCAAGTGGTGCCACAAACTCCTCTTCTCCCCAATTCTATTCAATACCTCCTCATTAGTTATGTGATCTACCCATCTAATCTTCAGCATTCTTCTGTAGCACCACATTTCGAAAGCTTCTATTCTCTTCTTGCCCAAACTATTTATCATCCATGTTTCACTTCCATACATGGCTACACTCCATAGATATACTTTCAGAAACGACTTCCTGACACTCAAATCTATACTCGATGTTAACAAATTTCTCTTCTTCAGAAACGCTTTCCTTCCCATTGCCAGTCTACATTTTATATCCTCTCTACTTCGACCATCATCAGTTATTTTGCTCCCCAAATAGCAAAACTTCTTTATTACTTTAAGTGTCTCATTTCCTAAACTAACTCCCTCCGCATCACCCGACTTACTTCGACTGCATTCCATTATCCTCGTTTTGCTTTTGTTGATGTTCATCTTATATCCTCCTTTCAAGGCACTGTCCATTCCGTTCAACTGCTCTTCCAAGTCCTTTGCTGTCTCTGACAGAATTACAATGTCATCGGCGAACCTCAAAGTTTTTATTTCTTCTGCATGGATTTTAATACCTACTCCGAATTTTTCTTTTGTTTCCTTTACTGCTTGCTCAATATACAGATTGAATAACATCGGGGAGAGGCTACAACCCTGTCTCACTCCCTTCCCAACCACTGCTTTCCTTTCGTTCCCCTCGACTCTTATAACCGCCATCTGGTTTCTGTACAAATTGTAAACAGCCTTTCGCTCTCTGTATTTTACTCCTGCAGCCTTTAGAATTTGAAAGAGAGTATTCCAGTCAATATCAAATAAAAGTACATATTTAAAAAAGGATAGCAGAACTTAGAAATTACCTATGTACGCTGTAACTGTGACGATACACCTTATTTCTGCTTACACAGGCAAAATGTATGACCTCAAAACAAACAAGAAAGGAGCTACTTTGGGAAATTCTGTTGCTTCGAAGTTTTGCTGAGAATGCCCAGAAATATTATAACAGTTTCTCTCCTTGTTCCGTTGGTTCTATTTTTTTCCAGCTACCAATAACCAAGCATTTTCAGCTTTGTTGAACCCACATTGTGGAAGAGTTTGGAACTGTTTATTTTCCGTTCGAGCTAATTGTTAGATGTTACTCTGGGAGAAACAACGCAAGGGGACAGATTCATCGGATGATCAATATGTTGAGCCAGAACAAGCTCACCTTCAGACAGCGACATACTGATTTGCAATTTTACAAGTTTTTCTTTAAAAAAGAGTAACACAGACATCACAAACACAAAAATTAATTAACTAAACTGCATATAGTTGACGAAATTGTGACTGGTTGCAAAGCTTCCCCATTACCATATTTCTATGCAGTCGCAAAGTTCTTAACTTATCGTGGACAAAGTATTATCACTAACGGCAATTTGGCGAAACGCGTGCCAATGCAACGCATGGTTAGCCCAGACTTTGTAACTTCGGGGCATTACTAAATTCTCTTGCAGGTCAGCAAACAGAACATACAAAACCAAAAATGGTCTCTATCTATTCGCCGGCGTGCTAGAAGAAACGAGAAAACATCTACGGACATTCATCAAAACGTGGTAGGAAATCGTAAGGCAGAAACCGTAACGACGGAAAAAGGTTCTCCTGTGATGTACTGGCAATCACTCCTTCAGACAATCAGTCTCTCCCTCAAGTTCTCTCAAATGGCAATGCATCGTATTCCAGCACAAATTATATCGATCATCCATGAATTCTGTTGTTAGACTTAGTTTTGAGCACAAATATAACAAACCAGCAAAAGCTCTGCACTTCAAGGGAAAAAAATTCGCGCAGATCTGTGTCTAGTTTCAGCGGGTACTGTAGTTTCCAGATGAACTTGACACAGCTTTAGCGCTCTCACATTTTGGTTACTTGAGAACAAAAAGTCTTCAGATGCCTAAGATTGAACACACGCAGACACCCACCACACCACATATAAACGCACACACACACCCATCCACCCACAACCTATACACAGAACCGACAGGGACGGATTCCTGATTGGAAATGGAACATGTGTCTGGAGACGGAGAGCGTGCGTGCAACAACAAATCGTCCCGGAACACAGTACACAGCTACGTCGCATCCACTTCACCAGATACTCGGTGTGACGTTTTTGGGATGCAAAACACGCGTTCACAATTCGCGCCGTGGATTGCCACCCTCTTTGGCATATTACGGCCTCTCTCCGTGTGGCGTCACAAGCGTTGTGAACACGCTGTTGAAGTGTCTGCACATCAGGAACGGGTTCAGCGTACAAAACGCATTTCAGATGTCCCCAGAGAGTAAATATCCAGGTAGTTTAAGTCTGAAGATCAAACAGGCAATGCCACAGGGCCTCCACGTCCTATCCAACGTCCGGGGAAGATGTTGAGGTGTCGGCAAACTGTAATGCGGAAGTGGGGTGGTGCTTCGTCACGCAGAAACCACGTAACCTGTCGCATTGCCAAAGGAACGTACCCAGGCAGCCCAGGCAGAGTGTTCCGCAGAAAGGCCAGGTACGTTCCTCTGTCGCGGCATTTGTGATGTAATAAAATAAAAGTGATCTTGTTATTCAGTGGAAAAGTTGGAATTTGAGATTTCGTTTACTGTTTTATCAATCTCAATTGGTGTAAGAATCATGGATTGACCGTTGTCATATTATATTGCATTATGAAATATGAATAGTCTTTACTTGCAGTTTCGCGTGGCTTGAGGCAGTCACACCTAGCGTGTTATTTCCAGAATGAGATTTTCACTCTGCAGCGGAGTGTGCGCTGATATGAAACTTCCTAGCAGATTAAAACTGTGTGCCCGACCGAGACTCGAACTCGGGACCTTTCCCTTTCGCGGGCAAGTGCTCTACCAACTGAGCTACCGAAGCACGACTCACGCCCGGTACTCACAGCTTTACTTCTGCCAGTACCTCGTCTCCTACCTTCCAAACTTTACAGAAGCCCGAGTTCGAGTCTCGGTCGGGCACACAGTTTTAATAGCGTGCTATTGATTAAGAAATTCAATTATCGTCTTTTTAATTACTTCATGATAGTAGATACGATCATACCCGGTTGTGAAATTATTGTTATGACGAAACAATTTCCTAAGGGACCAGAAAGTTCTTAAGGACGCAAAAACAACTGTAACATCACACAAAAAGGGAATTCAGTATTAAAGCTGATGTAACATGCGCATTGGACTGCTTATCTTGGTGTCTGCAATCTTAGGAAAATGCATGATTAAAATGAAAATAATACTGCGGAGATGATAGGAGTGAGTACTGCTAAATGATACAATATTTCCAGAACAAATATTTATTAAAACTAAGACATATATCGTACCTTATGCGTAGTACAACAATGACGGTAGAATTTTATGTCCGTTTTATGTCCATTGAGCGCTCTTTTATATAGCCATTGTCCTCTTGAGTCGCCCGTGCGTCGTCACGATAAGTTGTAACAGTTCTTCTTTTTGCACTTCACTCAAACTTGGACGCTACACGTTTTTATACATTTGTTGTTGTTGTTGTTGTCTTCAGTCCTGAGACTGGTTAGATGCAGCTCTCCACGCTACTCTATCCTGTGCAAGCTTCTTCATCTCCCAGTACGTACTGCAGCCTACATCCCTCTGAATCTGTTTAGTGTATTCATCTCTTGGTCTCCCTCTACGATTTTTACCCTCCACGCTGCCCTCCAATACTAAATTGGTGATCCCTTGATGCCTCAGAACATGTCCTACTAACCGATCCCTTCTTCTAGTCAAGTTGTGCCCAAACTCCTCTTCTCCCCAATCCTATTCAGTACCACCTCATTAGTTAAGTGATTTACACATCTAATCTTCAGCATTCTTCTATAGCACCACATTTCGAAAGCTTCTATTCTCTCCTTGTCCAAACTAGTTATCGCCCATGTTTCACTTCCATACATGGCTACATTCCATACATATACTTTCAGAAACGACTTCCTGACACTCAAATCTATACTCGACGTTAACAAATTTCTCTTCTTCAGAAACGCTTTCCTTGTCATTGCCAGTCTACATTTTATATCCTCTCTACTTCGACCATCATCAGTTATTTTGCTCCCCAAACAGCAAAACTCCTTTACTACTTTAAGTGTCTCATTTCCTAATCTAATTCCCGCAGCATCGCCCGACTTAATTCGACTACATTGCATTATCCTCGTTTTGCTTTTGTTGATGTTCATCTTATATCCTACTTTCAAGACACTGTCCATTCCATTCAACTGCTCTTCCAAGTCCTTTGCTGTCTCTGACAGAATTACAATGTCATCGGCGAACCTCAAAGTTTTTATTTCTTCTGCATGGATTTTAATACCTACTCCGAATTTTTCTTTTGTTTCCTTTACTGCTTGCTCAATATACAGATTGAATAACATCGGGGACAGGCTACAACCCTGTCTCACTCCCTTCCCAACCGCTGCTTCCCTTTCATGCCCCTCGACTCTTATAACTTCCATCTGGTTTCTGTACAAATTGTAAATAGCCTTTCGCTCCCGTTATTTTACCCCTGCCACCTCCAGAATTTGAAAGAGAGTATTCCAGTCAACATTGTCAAAAGCTTTCTCTAAGTCTACAAATGCTAGGAACATAGGTTTGGCTCTCCTTGATCTATCTTCTAAGATACGTCATAGGGTCAGTATTGCCTCACGTGTTCCAATACTTCTAAGGAATCCAAACTGATCTTCCCCGAGGTCGGCCCCCGGCCTCTACCAGTTTTTCCATTCGTCTGCAAAGAATTCGTGTTAGTATTTTGCAGTCGTTGCTTATTAAACTGATAGTTCGGTAATTTTCACATCTGTCAACTCCTGCTTCCTTTGGAATTGGAATTATTATATTCTTCTTGAAGGCTGTGGGTATTTCGCCTGCCTCATACATCTTGCTCACCAGATGGTAGAGTTTTGTCAGGGCTGGCTCTCCCAAAGCTATCAGTAATTCTAATGGAATGTTGTCTACTCCCGGGGCCTTGTTTCGACTTAGATCTTTCAGTGCTCTATCAAACTCTTCACGCAGTATGATATCTCCCATTTCATCTTCATCTACATCCTCTTCCATTTCCATAATATTGTCCTCAAGAACATTGCCCTTGTATAGACCCTGTATATACTCCTTCCAACTTTCTGCTTTCCCTTCTTTGCTTAGAACTGGGTTTCCATCTGAGCTCTTAATATTCATGCAAGAGGTTCTCTTTTCTCCAAAGGTCTCTTTAATTTTCGTGTTGGCAGTATCTATCTTACTCCTAGTGATATGATCCTCTACATCCTTTCATTTGTCCTCTAGCCAACCCTGCTTAGCGATTTTGCACTTCCTGTCAATCTCATTTTTGAGACGTTCGTATTCCTTTTTGCCTGCTTCATTTACTGCATTTTTGTATTTTCTCCTTACATCAAGTAAATTCAATATCTCTTCTGTTACCCAAGGATTTCTACTAGTCCTCTTCTTTTTACCTACTTGATCCTCCGCTGTCTTCAAATTTTCATCTCTCAAAGCTACCCATCCTTCTTCTATTGTATTTCTTTCCCCATTCTTGTAAGTCGTTCCCTAACGCTCTCCCTGAAACTCTCTACAACCTCTGGTTCTGTCAGTTTATCCAGGTCCCATCTCCTTAAATTCCCACCTTTTTGCAGTTTCTTCAGTTTTAATCTACAGTTCATAACCAATAGATAGTGGTCAGAGACCACATCTGCCCCTGGAAGTGTCCTACAATTTAAAACCTGGTTCCTAAATCTCTGTCTTACCATTATATAATCTATCTGATACCTTTTAGTATCTCCAGGGTTCTTCCATGTATACAACCTTCTATCATGATTCTTAAACCAAGTGTTAGCTATGATTAAGTTGTGCTCTGTACAAAATTCTACCAGGCGGCTTCCTCTTTCATTTCTTAGCCCCAATCCATATTCACCTACTACATTTCCTTCTCTCCCTTTTCCTACACTCGAATTCCAGTCACCCATGACTATTAAATTTTCGTCTCCCTTCACTATCTGAATAATTTCTTTTATCTCATCATACATTTCATCACTCTCTTCGTAATCTGCGGAGCTAGTTGGCATATAAACTTGTACTACTGTGTTAGGTGTGGGCTTCTTATCTATCTTGGTCACAATATGGCGTTCACTATGCTGTTTGTAGTAGCTTACCCACATTTCTATTTTTTTATTCATTATTAAACCTACTCCTGCATTACACCTATTTTACTTTGTATTTATAACCCTGTATTCACCTGACCAGAAGTCTTATTCCTCCTGCCACCGAACTTCACTAATTCCCACTATATCTAACTTTTAACCTATCCATTTCCCTTTTTAAATTTTCTAACTTACATGCTCGATTAAGGGATCTGACATTCCACGCTCCGATCCGTAGAACGCCAGTTTCCTTTCTCCTGATAACGACGTCCTCCTGAGTAGTCTCCAGAATGGGGGACTATTTTACCTCCGGAATATTTTACCCAAGAGGACGCCATCATCATTTAACCATACAGTAAAGCTGCATGCCCTCGGGAAAAATTACGGCTGTAGTTTCCCCTTGGTGTCAGCCGTTCGCAGTTCCAGCACAGCAAGGCCGTTTTGGTTAATGTTACAAGGCCAGATCAGTCAGTCATCCAGACTGTTGCCCTTGCAACTACTGAAAAGGCTGCTGCCCCTCTTCAGGAGCCACATGTTTGTCTGGCCTCTCAACAGATACCCCTCCGTTATGGTTGCACCTACGGTACGGGTATCTGTGTCGCTGAGGCACGCAGCACGCAAGCCTCCCCACGAACAGCAAGGTCTATGGTTCATGGGGGGGGGGTATACATTTAGTAAAAATTATATCAGACCGCCACAAATCTGCGTCCGTCTTACTTAAGAAAAACAGTACAAGTGTTTAGCGCTCAAAGCTTCGTTTGTTCTCCAGCGAACAAAATAGTGAAGGATCGCATATCGATCCGTATTCTTCTCAGTTTATATTGCCGCTCAAAGACGACGAATTACATTATTTAGGAAATTCCACCGTCGCCATGCGACGCCTTATTATACATTACTCATTCTTTATAAACAAGTACTCGCCTTCTGGCTGAAGTTGTTAACTATTTGCTGTTTTAATGAAGCCAAAAATAGCGAATAACACACATTGTGGAATAATAAGCGGTCCAGGTATGTAGTCGCCAAGAATCCCTGCTCAGACATTGATGCTGAACCGATGCTGACGAGACACCCCAACCATTCCCCGAAGATTGTCTGTAGCCCGCAGATGACGATTATGCAGACTGATGATGCCAGTTCCGGTAAAGTTTGCTTCGTCGGTAAAGAGGACTGGTAACAGAAATCCCATAATTGTGATGGTCTGGTGCAAAACCATCGACAAAATACTTCCCGTAGACGGAAATCTGCTGCTGATAATCCTTGTACTTGTTGCCGGCGGTAGGGGTAGGAGCGGTTGTCATGCAGGATACACATCGTCGTACTTTGGCTTACACCATGTTGGCAGACCACCTGCCTGGAGCTTGTACTAGGTTTAGTCACAGTATCCTGTAGAAACTGGTCCTCCAATCTGATGTAGCCACAATCCGCCGCAGCTCTACGTATTCGTCTGTCTGAAAGGGCCCTTGATCACTCAAACTCGTAAAAAGGGCTGGAAATGTCGTGTAATGTGTTTAATGTCTGTGAGGGTACTTGTTTTGGTAAAGCCGTGCTGCCTCTAGACCGTTTCCATCTGCTTGGCCGTACACAAACACCATCTCGGCTTGTTCCCGGCATGAATACTAGACCATTCTGATGCTTACAGTACGCTACATCAACTACACAGTCTGCGAAACACGAGGAACACACGGCACGTGGTCGAGAAACTTTCATTCGTCAGCTTCTGCTGTGGCAACGATTCATTTCCGGACACGTGTTCGTAGGACCTTTTTCCTCCATTTCTAGTTAGGAATTCGTCCCTGAATGGTTCAAATGGCTCTGAGCACTACGGGACTCAACTGCTGTGGTCATAAGTCCCCTAGAACTTAGAACTACTTAAACCTAACTAACCTAAGGACATCACACACATCCATGCCCGAGGCAGGATTCAAACCTGCGACCGTAGCGGTCGTGCGGTTCCAGACTGTAGCGCCTGTAACCGCTCGGCCACTCCGGCCGGCTCCGTCCCTGAAGTTTGTTGGTTTTATTAATATGTAATTACGTTTATGATTATGATAAGGTCTTCCCTAAACGTCGTAACCGTAGTCCGTTTTCATAGCTATATTACACATAAGCCCCAAAAAAAGTGGTATAGCCATGCGTATTCAAATACAGAGAGATACTGGTATCGTAGTACTAAAACAGACGAATCCAACGGTGTTTCACTCTTACAGATAAGATCAGTAGTTTCGGAAGAATTACAGTATGTAGAAGTAAGGATTTAACCGAATACTCTCTTACGTGGAAGTTCGGGTTTTCATTCGCAAATAAGGAAATAGTTCACATCATATAGGATGAAAACACAGGTACACTGCCTCGACTCCGCTATAAAAGCAGCTCAGAGGAAACGTAGATTTCATTCTCCACGTCAACACAGAGTAATTAAAGTGCGCCGTCACATCTGACCGTTTACAGGTAATTTTACGTCTCGACGCCGAAGTGCTCAGAGCCATTTGAACATTTTGAGAAGTCACAACAGCCACTACGTACACGTCGATGCTGTCCCTACTGCGTGTCGCAATTACAGAAAAGAACAGCATTCGTCGGGAGTGGCAGCCGTCCCAACGAGAAGCATTGACACGAAGAACACCAACTGCTAACAATTTCAAGAATGTGTCTAGGCTGGTGTGGTGAATTATCCCGAGCCAACAGACGAAGGAATTGACAGAGCGCTGGAACGTGTTGCAATCAGTGTTCAAGCAGGTCTCGCTCATGAGAAGTCACAGCCGGCCGTTGTGGCCGAGCGGCTCTACGCGCTTCAGTCTGGAACCGCACGACCGCTACGGTCGCAGGTTCGAATCCTGTCTCGGGCATGGATGTGTGTGATGTCCTTAGGTTAGTTAGGTTTAAGTAGTTCTAAGTTCTAGGGGACTGATGGCCTCAGATGTTAAGTCCCATAGTGCTCAGAACCATTTGAACATTTTGAGAAGTCACAACAGCCACTACGTACACGTCGATGCTGTCCCTACTGCGTGTCGCAATTACAGAAAAGAACAGCATTCGTCGGGAGTGGCAGCTCACTGGAAATCCTGCAACGACGCGTCTGCTCAACCGCTTGCGCCGAGAAATACATAAAGAAATGGACGATCACAGGAGCCAAATACGGGCCGGCAGAGTTTACATCGTCAAACTCAGCGATAATTCCGTCTGGAAGGATACAAAACGCTTTTGTAATATAATCTGGCATTTCATAATATGTGACGGGTGTGCGAGAAATTTTTCATGCTGCCCATGTGCTCACATCAGTGTAAGTCATGACACTTACATTATGAGAGTCGCCCAGAAAGTAATGCACCGGATTTTTTCTTCAACAATTCTTTATTCAAAATAATGGTAGTTACACAGACGAAAGAATGGTGTTTTATCTACACAGTCCCACTTACTCTCCATCCCAGTCTATGACTTCCTCCAGCGCGATACAAGGACGTGTATGTCCTGTCGGTTCCAATCCGTGTCTTGGTGGTGGAGCTAGTGGTTCACTGTGTGAATCACCTCTTCATCGTCCTCAAAATGTCTTCCACGAATGGCATCCTTTAATGGCCAAAACAACATCAGCTCATTACAACACGTCAGGTGTGACAGCTGTGGATGGTCTCCCCGACTGCTTCAAATCGTGGATCTCCACCGAACTGCCTTTTGATGACCTCACCCTCCATGCCCAGTGACTGTCTGTACTTCTGCTGACAGCAGGTGCTCCATAGACTTTGCACAAGCGTTTCTGAATATTCCCCACAGTTTATTTCTCTGCAGTGAGAAATTCAGTAACGGCACGTTGCTTGTAAGGTACACCACCCACAGACGCCATTTTGAAACTGTCGTGCAGCTACGCTATCTGTCGGAAGTGGCGGAAACGGCGCGCTTACTCGGGAGACTTCAAATAATACATTCGTAACCTTTCGCATTCGTATCATTGTTCTCTGCCTGAGAAAAAAAATGCGGTGTACTACTTTCTCGGCAACCCTCGTAAGATGTAATTCATGTCAAAATTTTGATGTGCTAAACAACATTTTTGTTAATTGTATTAACGGGCTTTGGAGTGGTTTTGTTGAAAATGTAATACACTGGTGCTTTCTTAGTTTTAGTTTTCATAAAATAAGGTATAAGCGTTAGGTCTAAGTGGCCTTCCGTGTGGACGGTCGTGTGCGAAAAGCGCGAAAAGGGGCAGGGATAAAGGAAGCCGTGGGCAGACGTCGGAGGGTCGTTGTGGTGGACGCAGGTGTGTGAACGCGACTGACATCTATTCTTGTGTAACAAAGCTGAGAGTGCCTTTTGAAATCTGAGTGGCGTCAAGACTGAAGATTCATTGTTTGGATGATAGGATGATAGGAAAAGTCGTCCCCATAACGCAAATGATCGGGTTGCAAGAACATCTGACTGAATTAATTCTTACACTTTATCTTTATGTTAAATTATTTCTTTATGTCTGTTTTTATCCCTCTTTGTTTATTAAATAATTGTTGATGACTGGTTCAGTATTTGATTTTTTTGTCAAGTTTTGTTTTTATGATTTGTGTATATTTGAGAGAGGACAAGTTAGTCTCTTACCTATTTTTCGCATACAGAAAACTATTAAAGATTTTATTACAACCTGATGCAAGTTGAGCGAGACTCCAGAAAGTTACAGCCCTCAGCCAGCACTTTCATACTCGCACCAGAAATGAACCTCTGTAAATAGTCTAACTATAGTAACACCCACATCGCGCATCTAACGTATGAATTACTGAAGTACTTAATTCCATTTCAGTTTTAATGTACCACTTCGATATTCAAATGAATAAAAGACAACTTTCACATCTTTCGCTAGGGGCGCAGTGTTGCTTCATGACGTACCACCCCCCCCCCCCCCCCGCCCTATCCCTAGAATGCTGCTCTCCTATTGGCTACTGCACTAGTCACCTGACTCTACGTCATAGAGCCTATATAAACCAGACCACAGCCCAACTCACCCTCACTCTGCTCCTATACTTCGTTCGATATATGTGTGTGTGTGTGTGTGTGTGTGTGTGTGTGTGTGTAGACGAGGTTGTGCATTCAATCAGTATGAAGCGTACAGGCAGCACCAGCAACTGTCTCAGTGGCAGCAGCAAACGATCCTGCGTTGAGGAAATTCCATTACCTTTTCGATTTTCATTGCTCCGATATCTGCATCCTTTAACTCAGTGTATGTGTCTTACATACCTTATCGATCTCGCTCTATACAGAATGCTTCGTCCTTTAACAGATTGTATTTGTCTATATGTACTGTGTTACGTGTTATATCTATTTTGGACCTCGCTCTATACACTTTGCCATGTCTTTTAACAGACTGTATGTTTGTATATGTTCTGTGTTACGTGTTATATCTGTTTTGGACCGCTCTCTATACAGTTTGCCAGGTCATTTAATAAATTGTTTGTGTGGTATCACCGCCAGACACCATACTTGCTAGGTGGTAGCCTTTAAATCGGCCGCGGTCCGTTAGTATACGTCGGACCCGCGTGTCACCTCTATCAGTGATTGCAGACCGAGCGCCGCCACACGGCAGGTCTAGAGAGACTTCCTAGCACTCGCCCAGTTGGACAGCCCACTTTGCTAGCGATGGTTCACTGTCTCATTTGCAGAGACGACAGTTTATCATAGCTACGTCATTTGCTACGACCTAGCAAGGCGCCATATTCAGTTACTATAAGTACTATGTGAACAGATAATATGGTGACTCATGTACCATCAAGAGCGACGTTCATCATTAATGAATTAGAGTTAAGTATCAAACTAATTACGTCCGCTTTCTGAATTCTAATTCCTTGTCGTGTTCCAGCCCTGATGACAGTATAGTTCTTCCCTCCTCAGGCCAGCCTGCGTGAGCTAAAAACGCGTGCATTTCAGCCTCCCCTCGTAAAACGGTGTTGGCTCTTCTGCCAACACAACAGTTTGTCTATACGTTCTGTGTCTCTATGTTATATCTGTTATGGAGCGCTCTCTATAAAGTGCATGAGGGCTTAATTAAAATGCAATTACTCGCTATTACATGTTTTGCTTACACTCAGTGCTTTATATTTTAAGATAAGAAAATGAACTGCTATAATTCTACAAACGACATTGGTACAAGAAACTTCATTGAAGTCACATGAGCTGGATGTTTTATGGAAGCTATGTAAATTTATGCTAATAGGAAGGAAGCTAACGACATGAAATACCAACACTAAGTTTACACCATTGACAGTTATTACACTGCATTCTTCGTGAGCAATTGAAATAGCAAGTGACACTTGACACAAAAAAAAATACTCCACCTGTTTGCTTCTGTTTTTCCATGATTCTTGAAGTGGTGTACACACTGTGAAATATTACGATTGATTCATTCAAAGTCTTATGTGATCATTCATATTCCGTACTCATACTTACTCACTGAAAGTTATGCAAACTTTGGCTGTTAGAGGTCATGTATGCATTTCTTTTATTTAATGATGCACAAGGTAACCAAAATGTATTTTATAATTCATAATGAGTAGAAGATTTGGGTCAGGTGGATTACACAGAGGTTGTGTGTGGACATTGTGTCTTCGGGTTGTATGGGATGATGAATTGAAGTTTGCACTAGAATTTTATCTGTACTTGTTCGATGAGACTGACAGAGGAAAGAGTTTTTACGGAAGTGAAATGATATTGGTGATAAGGTTTATATGTATCAACGTATTGAAGAGGTATTATTGAGGTATTGACATTGTGTGAAGTTGGTGATTATTGGACAAGAGGTAAGGTAAATGATATTGATGATAAGGTTTATATGTATCGATGTGAGAGGTATTATTGAAGTATTAAGATTATGTGATGCTGATGATTATTGGAGTTTTGGTGGATAAGAGGTAAAGTAAGTGGGGAGCATTTTTTTTTTTTTTTTTTTTTTTGTTTATATGGAACAAGGAGGATGAAGATGGCAGACTAGAACACTCAGGTGGAAGGAAGATTGTCTACACACACACTTTGTTAAATCAATAAGCAATATATACTCTTTTTTGGAGAGAGGAAGTATTTGCATATCTTGGCACACTAACAGTTGTTCAGCAACCGTACATTTTGATTTGGCTTGGCAAACATTGGTCTTGACATGATGACTATGGATGTAGCACAATCCCTATAACGAGGCTCTGCCAAGCGAACAATCTATAATTAACACCATACTGTTGCCTAAACTCCATGTTCGTACACAGTATATCAGCATTTCTATACACCAAATTAAAGAGTAGTTATGACAACAAAACAGAAATGTGTAAATATGCAATCCATATGCAAAGCAGCAAGTATGTATCTTACATAATAAACAGGTCATTAGCATCATATTAGCATAAGCAAATAAATGTTCATATGTAATCTTAATAAGTAAACATGAAGGCGCAAGCACATAAATCACAAAGTATGACTTACATACATAACCATATCAGCACAACTAATCAGGTGACAATTATAATTTAAATAAATAAGCACTGCAGGCACATAATAAAAAAAATATGACATCAGCGAAAAAGTAGAGCAGCCAAGCGATGCATAATATACATAAGTAACAATCCTGTTCATTAATCATTGTCAAAATCAGTTAACACAAAGTATAAATCACGTAATCGCAAGCAGCAAATTACGTATAAAGTACACACCTAAGTAGAAATATGTTACCTGAAAAATAAACTCAATAGTTACCTTTTTAGTTTATTACTTTCTTCTTCGAAATTACATTCTTCCTGAAATTTGCTCGACAGCAAGTCCTCTTAGCGTCGGACACACACCGAATTTACCTGAAGTTCTTAAATATTTTATTCAACTGTATCCTGAAAAAAAACTGAACGTTAAAAACATAATTTATCAAGTCACTATAGCTTTATATTGAATTTAATCGGAGAAATTAGACTGTGTATTTGTTTACGGCTGTCAGTGCGTTCGCACTGAGCGCTCGATCAGCTGTAGGTACGCGTGACGTAGGAAGTAATTGTTTGCGGTCAACGACTGCCTTGTGCGGCGCGCAGACTTGACTGTTGCTTTGAATATGTGCCGCCGCCGGAACACGGCGCGGTATCCTCGCATTCTCTGTGTGTTTACGTGTAACTGTTAATTTCTCGAAAGTATGTCATTCCACAAAAATTTTAACGTTCGATATATGATGTATTCCCTTAGAGCGCCGTGATTTAAGAGTTTCTACTTCGATAGTGTTATCATGAATAATTTTGCGAACTCTATATTGATCATTATAAAGCAGAAAAAAGCGACACAAGCCTTTTCCTTTGTGAGACAAACGATGAGACTTAATTAACACCTTTTGACCAACTGACAAGGTTTTTAAACGACCAGGACGTTTAGCTGATTTCTCTCTTCTAGCAGCCGCAGATGCATTTTGTAGGGCCAGGTTGACAACTTCAGAATGCCGCAGTTTCCGTGTAGGCGGAAAAGGAACGATTTCAGAAATGCGATTTGTCGGTGCTTTATTTTTTATTATCAATATAGGCGGTAAAGAAGTTGAATCATTAGTGAGTTCATTCAGAATGTTTTGAAAAATATGAAGATACTGATCCCACGTTCTGTGATTCTGATGACAATAAAGACGACACAATTTGTTTATTTCCTTCATCCATCTCTCTGAAGCGTTAGATTGAGGGTGAAAAAGTGAAATGAAAATTGGTTTAATCTTACGACGCCGTAGAGTACGAAGCCAAATTTTAGAGCGAAACTGTGATCCATTATCTGATATAACTTCATCAACATGACCCACTTCTTTAAGAAAATGTTTGATGAAAGCATTAGACACTGAACGAGCTGTTGCTTTGCGTAAATGTGTAAAACACACATATTTTGATATCAATTCCACTGCTACCAAAATGTATGCAAAACCATTAGTAGAACGAACCACTGGACCGAACAAATCGACTGCAGCCATCTCCTTTAATTTCGCTGGAATGATAGGAAACAACGGTGCTCTGTGAGAAATAGTTGGCGGCTTAGCCTTTTGACATAATTTGCATTTGGCAAGAACAAATCGAATACGTTTTTCCATATTACTGAAGTAGCAATTTTCTCGTAATTTATGAAAGCATTTTCTGGTACCAAAGTGTGGATAACTGAAATGTGTATACCTAATCAATTTATTAACCCACTCATCAGGAATGCAAACTAACCAATCAGAGTTGTCAACCGATTTTCGTTTAAAAAGAATATCATTGCGAACTAAATAATACTGTCTAATCACTACGCTTTCCTTTGTCATAAGGCTGGTATCTATTGTCCTGTCTGTTTCGTCTATCATTTCCAAAATTACCGTTATAATGTCCGTTCCGATCATTATCCCTTTTCTCTGAAAATCTATAGTGATTACCGTTACTGAAAAAATTACAAGAAATTCCGTCTTCGTTGTCATACTCAAGTTCTTGTAGCAAAGTCTTAAAAGTTTCAATGTCATCTTTACATCTTCCGGCTAAAGCAATGTGTCTTATCGACTGTGGCAGCTTTGTTAAACAAATGCGAATTAATTCAGTCGGGCTATAAGGGCTGGAAAGGAATTGATTCTTTCGAATCATGTCTTCAAACTATTCTGCCAGCGTGCGGAACTCAGACTGTTTAAAATTACGCTGCATAATAAGACTATGTTTGACTCTGTCTTGCGTGTTTTCGGACCAATATGCCGATAGAAATGCATGATAAAAATCATTTAAATTATTACAATCTCTAATAAGTGCGCGCATGCGCGTCGTCGGTTCGTTTTTCATCAATATCCTGAAAACTGTCATTTTTGGGTAAAATAGTCATACCGGTTATTCTTTACTGACTCCTTTTCTAGATAGATTGATAGTTTAAGAGTTGTTTTGATAGATACAAAGAATAGTAAAAGAGTAGGCAGCAGTGCAGAAAACTAAAACGGAAATAGCACCACTACAGCTCGGGGCCCTGTGCACGCTACGGCACATATTCACTTAGTGTAGTGAATCCCCCGAGGACCTAAATAGCCACACATAAATTCCAGTTTGTGACTTAGTGGCTAATTTGGTGGAAGTGCGTACATAAATTGATCTAACCATGAACATGGATGTATGTCATTATTAGAATTGCGAAATATCTTAAATTTCCGAACAGTTAAAAAGTGTTATAGTCAAAGTTTTCGCCTCGTCCCTTCAGTCGCGCTATTCATCTGTGTCCTCGGTGGCTCAGATGGATAGAGCGTCTGCCATGTAAGCGGGAGATCCCGGGTTCGAGTTCCGGTCGGGGCACACATTTTCAGCTGTCCACATCGAGGTATATCAACAACACCTGTCGGCAGCTGAGGTTTTCAGTCAGTCATCATTTATTCCAGGGAAAAGCTGCACGGTCATCACACTAACTGTTCTTTCTAGAACAAGTTACTGTCTTCGTACAAAATCAGTATGATAATGCTTGTTTTGCATGGTCAGCCCTGGCTTGTCAGAGAAATTACAATTACAAAGATCATCCTGCGTGTCCCGGAAGTTACAAAGTCAAAGATATTAAGAGACAGTATAACTTTGAGGCTCAGAATTCCAGGACATCGGTTCACGTTTATGGCCTTGAGAAGAAAAAGGACAAGTCAGATGAGCAAGACAAGCACACAGTAGTCAGTCCCCTCCATTAGTCAAAATTTGCAGGTGAGCGAGAGATGCATGTAAATATGCTGCTCTTCTCTGAAGGTGATAATTATCACTACGTCTGGATCAAAGACATGTCCCAGCTTCTTTCCTCCCAACTATCAAAACATAACGATGAAAAGCATATTTGATTAAGGTGTTTGAATTATTTTTCATCTGAAGCGTTATTAGCGATACAGCTATTAGATTATCCTTCCAATGATGTGGTACGTGTGGTTATGACCACTGAGGAAAATAACTTCATTAAATTTCAAAATGCTCACCACCAGCAGCGATGTCCTTTTGTAGTGTATGCCGACTATGCACTGCACATGCCTATAAGGTATGTTGCTTTAAAACAATGATTTCTGAATGACACGCGTTGGTGTGCGTCCGGCGGCGGCTATCTGGCGCACGCATCACCCATGAGCTGTCACTTTCAGGTCCAGCAGCCACGTGCACACGGCTGGTACATGACGCATCGCATCTGAGCTGTCACTTTGAGTGGCTTTCACGCAGGTGAGGTGGAAGCTCGTCTATTAATGATGCAGGTAACCTTACTCATCAGTTGAAACCGCACTCAGACAGTTCCAGTGGAATGTGTCTCAGGTACAGCATAACAAATAAACTTACTTGCTATGGACGTGGGTTTCACAGAAAGAAAGAAAAAAAGCATTGTTATGGAACAATAAAATTATTTATTGCTCATCCACCTTAAAAGTAATTTTACATTCTCATATGCAAATACATTAGCACTTTTCTGATAAATGTTCTTGAGTCGATGGATAGATGGACAGCTGTAGATTTCCAGGTCTTGAATAAAAGCAAATTTAAATATTCGTCGCATCCAGGAGATTTTGTCCTTTCCCTTAACGTAAACGATGGCGTCCATGTGATCGAACAATTTAAGTGCAGTCACCATATATTTATAGGGTATGCCAGGATAATCCCAATCAATTCCATGATAGAAATGAGTTAACCACTTTGCGCTCTTCCAAATTTTAGAGCACATCACTTGCTTGAAGGGTCTTAGTGATTCAATTTTAACTGCGAAAGTCTCAATTATTCCAGCGTCTTGTGTGTACACTACAAATGCAACATCCTTAAATATGAACTGTCGAAGCTCGCAGTCATAGAATCATTGAACGTCTGCAATGATGTTCACTGCGTGACACACCATCGTCAAATGAACTATATACGGGGCAGTACTTATTCATTTATACAGCTCGCTGCACAACATCTGTGAGCGGACAGCAGTTGATTACATGATCATGTAGAACTAAAGCATATACTGCAGTGTGTTCTGGGAAATTTGTGGATGATTCAAATTCAATTCGCACATCTATAGGTCCAGAATTACCTCCTTCTGTTTAGAACAGTCTATTACAATGATAGGTGAAAGCCCTTTGAAGTTACGTGGACCTAGTAGACACACCCCTCCCTCTCCTTCAGTAATTTCATAGTAAGAAGGACAAAACCTTGCATATATGTCATATGCTAGGCTGTATACATTTTGATTCCATTGCAGGTGTAGATTGTCATATGGCTAGAATTCTGAATGGAGGTAGACTTTGGCATTAGTTAACTAGCAGTTATCGAAAACGGTGGAATCATTTGATGTATTTCCTCTTCTGTCAGTCTGAAAAGCAAGTATGATGAATCTGTGTGTTTCTACATGGCTGGAGGTCTTAATAGCCCATGTTTGTCTACTCGCGGTCGGTAACACTGGGTACTCGAAGATCCCCCATGAGCGGAATGTCAGTGACTGAAATGTACCTGAATTCAGGACTTTTAAAAGCTTCAAACGCTCCTCGTCGGATACACTGATGAGAGGCATTTTCCATATTATCTTGTTGATTGTGATCATATTCTCTTCTTGAGCTCCCTGAATGTATGAGTTATTGTCCGTCGCACTCCGCCCCAGAATGAGTTCTTGTTTGGCGTTCATAATAATCTGCCTCATATCCTCAAAGTATCCCATAAGCATTTTTAGAGGTATGGATGCAGTAAATCGCTTGTATTCTTGAGCTGCTCTGTCCTCTGGCTCGTCTACGAACCATCCTGCATTTTCTAAACTATGCAAATCTGCTGGTGACGCCGAGACGTATGTTTTAAGGGTAGATGTTATGCCAAAATTGCATGTACGGTCGATCTCAGAGCCATTCAGTTCATAGCATATCTCTTGGAACATGAATGGTAATGCTTTCCGTGTCAGCTTGGATCCCACTGTTTTGGTGCTGTCAGTTTTCTTGAATGACCCCTCGAGATATATGAAACTCCTGCACGGAAGCGTGAGTGCGTCTTGGTGCTGGATGATAGTGCGGATTTCATCATTTTTGTTAAACGTGGTTGAAGCGTAATGTTTATGAGAGAAGTATTCCTGACGTATTATTCTCTCATCATACTCTACTGGAGTGGTTGTATTGAGTGATCATACCATTGCGCGGCTTCAGACCAAATGATTTAAGAAACTCGTAGTTCGTAGGTGTTACAACTTTGCTGTTCGGTAGCGAAGAGCCGTGCTGTGGATTGTGTGTACTTATTTTATACCGCACGCCCATCCTGTCTTAGGTATAATCGTACAATGATTTCCTCACCACGAAAGTCAACAAGTTGATTATTCTGGTCCACAATACGCAGATCCAAATAGTCCAATGTCTGAGCTGTCACTGGAAGGTATATTGCATTGACAGGGGTCTAAACAATCTTATACCCCGTTGCAACTGATAGAAAGAATCCGTAAACAGTCTGAATGAGAGTATCGTTGAGATAGGAGCTCGTTGCAATTTTACACTCGACACGTATTGTGCCAACTGGGAGTATGTCCACTGTCTGATTGGACTCGTAAAATTTACTTGGATCCTTCTTCAAAATCTGTCCTTTCAGATTTAAGTGTACTGGTGTTTGCATGTAGTACAATACCTTTTCCGGACTGTTTTAAGACGTCGTTTAAATCGTCGATATCGTATGCACCAGGTTCTATATCCAGAATATCTTTTTCACCATTAATATCGAGATGCAGTTTATTGTTAGTCTCAGTAATATTCGGGATGCTGTTGTACGTCTCCAGTACAGTCAATGCAATATTCCATTGACCAGCACTCAAATCAATTGGCGGGAAGTAATTTGCATGCAATACAAATGATCATCCTTTCGACGTCGAAGTGTAGGACATTGCATCTGAACCTCAACAGATGGAGGAATGTTTAAAGCTCCTCCTTATATAGGCTGCTTCTTCTTCCTTGCAAACGTCAAGAGAAACATGATGCATAGATGTCCGCAGAGGTGTGTATTAAAATCCTGATAGCGCCAAAAATTGTAGAACACACGTCTTCTGCGAGTGAAGTATCGTTGTAATTCTTCTGGTGGCTGCAGGTCACCAAATGAGTCGACATAGTAGACGGTATCCTCGTCTCTCATAACGTATGCCACCTAGTGGGTGCCGGGACCTCCGGGAACATCCAAATTCACAATACCGCATTTACCAGTTTTCCACATAGCCTTCGGTAATGTATCCCGCATAAACACACCACGGAATCTTGGTATTTTGATTTATCTCTGACAGATTTCAGAAGATCTGTATTTGTGAGTGGTCGATCTGGTAGGACCGCTAACAGACTTTTTTTAAATTTATGAATAGGCCAAGACCCTTCCTATACGGCTTCTGGTAGAGTCCTTTACCGATGGCTGTGGCTTCCATCATGCGGTTATGTCTTCTCGCCTCTTCTAACTGCACTTGGGAGTTTTGCGCGTTCTTGACCGTTCGAGCAATAGCTGCGGCACCACCGGCGAGGGACCCTACCGCCGAGCCGGCCGCTGGTGGCCGAGCGGTTCTGGCGCTACAGTCTGGAACCGCGCGACCGCTACGATCGCAGTTTCGAATCCTGCCTCGGGCATGGATGTGTGTGTTGTCCTTAGGTTAGTTAGGTTTAAGTAGTTCTAAGTTCTAGGGGATTTATGACCTCAGCAGTTGAGTCCCATAGTGCTCCGAGCCATTTGAACCATATGAACCACCCTACCGCCGAGAGCGCGGAGAGGGCCTGGATGAGAAAAGGAATAAAACAGCCGGATGTCTTGGATATTGGTAGAACTCGAGGTGCTTTAACCGTTCCTCTTCTTCTTGTTCGGGGATCTTTCTGCGTTTTTAGCTGCATACATTGCTGTCAGGATACAGTTCTTCAAACAATCCTTCTTGTTCTTCTTCTTCTTGTTTAGTGCGCAACATGCAGCGTTCGTAAGTCTGCTGAAATTCATCACTCCTAACCCAACTTGATTTTTCCACGCATGGTTTTATCAACTGCGAATGCTACGGTGCGTTGACCTTTACCAATATCCTATCTTCTCCGTATGGCCTTAGCCTTATCAGCTAAAATCATATCTGCAATGTGACGACTTGATAGATCTTTATTTGCTGCGTATGCAATGTCGTGATCCATACACGCTTCGTCGAGCAGATTGACCCCCTTATCACCAAGCGTCTCTGAAGCTTTCTCCCAGGCACACAGTAGTTATACCCAGGGATGCGTAATTCCACAGGTAGTTTGTCTAGAACATCACAACCTCCTCTAATGTGTCTTGTAGCGCGCATGTTACGCTACTGTGTTGGTTGTGGACAATGCACGCTCATTATATAGCAAATCGTCGGCATCAATCCAACTGTTTTGTGTAGCAGGAAAACCAAGCCATTTGACTAGTGCCGTATTTCCCCGTCGTCTTATGACTCTCTCCACGAGAAAAACATCTGGTTCTGAGCTTTTCTGCATCTCCTCAGAGTAGAAGGATCCCGCAATTTCTTCACCTTTACTGCCCTTCAATACATAAGTTCTAGGATTCGTTCGCTGCACCTTTGAAACTGTTGACCAGTTCGGTAGGTATGATTTCTCAAATGCAGTCTTGTGTTTTGAGATACGCACCAAATCGTCTACAATAAATTTCTGTTTGCGTGGATCCAGCACCTTAATGCGAGAGTACACGGATCCATGAGTCCATTATCACGAATATTGATTGGCCGCATTTTGATTGTGCTATGTTTGGTTCTGTTATATTGAGCAATTATTTGTGGGAGGATATCTGTCCATTTGTATGAGCCGCGAAGGTTAAAACGCATCCACATTCGACCTTTTATTGTTCTGTTCAAGCGCTCCACGATACTCGCCTGCAGGTGAGTGAATGTCGAGTAGTGATGTATTCCATACTGTTGCATCACTGCGTTGAAATATCTATTGTAGAACTCCCCACCATGATCGGTCTGGAGATTGTCCGGGCATCGATTCGTTCCTGTCTGTAGCAAACGCTGAAAAACATCAGCAACATTTCGAACGGTTTTTGTTTGCCCAGACAAATTTAGAGTATGTATCAATAACCATTAAAATGTATTTCACTCCATTATTCTCATGTGAATATTGTCGCATATCTACAAGATCAGCTTGCCACAAGTAATCCAGTCCTTTAATCATAACATGCCTGCGATGTTATGTTTTGCGTGCTGGCTTGTGCAGTTCTCGAACTACTGTCTCCATACTTATTCGATCATACTTCTCTCTCGAAGCTCCAACATTATGGAAGCAACATCATTCGAATGAACTGTATTACCTGCAGCATCTGATGCCATTAGCAGCCGTAGTCGATCTGTTATCTCGTTGGGGTCGTCATAATATATATACTGTGGGATTCGATTGTTCACGGCTTTATGTTCAATGTCAATACCATCACCGCTGCTGCCACCGTTGTTGATGTTTTCGCCTTCAAGTATTGGCTTTATAACGGTTTTATATTTCTTGTTGCTCAGGCGTTTCGTGATCTTGTGCACACCAGTCATGTGCAGTATTTCACGGTACGTTTCCCTATCATTAACTGAATAATTTATAGGTTTTTTGTTAGGTCTTAGGAAAATAAGATTCATTAAGCTGGGTGTTCTGTCAAACCGTCTATCGCCGATCAGTATTTTGTCTTCAGTTACAGTTATGGGATGCGCACCCAACATGTACGGTCTTCCCCTGCTAACGCCCAATGTTCTATCCTCTCTAACCTGGAGTGTGACTCATAATGAATTCATCAATGGCAAAACCCTCGTCATCGTGTGGTTTTGTTTTTGCTGGGAGCTGTCGGAGACATTCAGTAACAGGCTTAAAGGTCTCTCTTAGTATTTGCTGCCGATCCATATGTCCTAACCTCAGCAGCCGCAATTTCTCTCGAACTGCTTTACGCGCCTGAATCACTTTCTGCTTCGTCGACATCTCGGCATATACAAATCACACATCTCAGCGGCGTGAGTCTTTATATATCCAGTCATTTTCTTCCTCCTCTTACTTTGATCCTGATCACCCTTCTCAATAACAAGGAAGTCTACGTCTATTTTCCCCTGAATAGCATCGACCTTTTCAGTTAAGTCGGTTACTTACTTACTGACTTGATTAACTAGCTCATTTAACGCATTCACCATCCTCAGAAGAGTTCCCTGCGCATACTTGCAACTTTATGCAACATAGCCTGAATTTTCGCACCCAAGTGCAATCGAATGTTCTGTCTGTGTATATCCATCCTCTCGGATTGAGAGGTAGAGATACGCGCGAATTTGTCCATGCTGTAGCGTAGACTGCTGTTCTAACATCTCTTACCGTGCTATATATGCAAAACTCTTGAAAGTTTCGCCTGTACCTACCATCATTCAGTTTTCTTGTTTCATCAATAACGAGAAACCCATACTGTGAATGATTCCATCAATCTGCACATATCTTTACAAAATCATTGAACGAACTGTCAGTTGCGACATGTGACTGTTAAATGTGTTTTAAATTCAGATTGTCTTGTTTGAAAGCTATAATGAGATCTGCGTTATCCCTAACAAGCTGTTTGGGGATTCTGGAATATGTTTGACTTAGATAAAATACATCAGCACCCATATGACGACCGAAACAGAAATATTTTCGAATTTGGTCTTCGTTTTCGACGGCAACATCGTCAAATATGAACACTGTATTTGGTTTTGCTTTTTTAGGTGGGGGTATATCACCGCTTTCACTGAATGTCGTGTATGTAACACCATATCCACTGCACAGTATCTCTTGCAATAGCTGATACTTGGGTTGAAACAGTGTTTTTGAGTGCCGGGCGAAGTGACTGAGGGGTTCTAGGCGCTACTGTCTGTAACCGTGCGACCGCTACGGTCGCAGGTTGGAATCCTGCCCCGGGCCTGGATGTGTGTGATGTCCTTAGGTTAGTTAGGTTTAAGTAGTTCTAAGTTCTAGGGGACTGATGACCTCAGATGTTAAGTCCCATAGTGCTCAGAGCCATTTCAACCAGTGTTTTTGAGAATACACAAACATGTTTTAATCGGACTGCGTCTACATGCGGTGGCAGAGTCATGAGGACATTAGTCTTTCCGCAACTGGATGGGCCTACAATAATTGCTCGTACATTATTGGGAAGGACCAGTCACCGACAACAAAGTCCTTGTGGCGAGGGTGCTTCACCCAACCTGCCATGATACTAAATGCGTCAGGTACAGATATGTAGTTGACCTATATATATATATATATATATATATATATATATATATATATATATATATATATAGAGAGAGAGAGAGAGAGAGAGAGAGAGAGAGAGAGAGAGGAAATACACCTGAAAGGATAATAATAATAGTATGTGGGTAGCCAGTGTAGTTCCAACACTTAACCGATTGAGCTATATTGACTACACGAAGAAAAGAAGTATATATTTTACTCTTGAAGATTAACATTATCATAATCTCAGTAAGTGGTTAGCATTGAAAAAAATAATTGTAATAGTTTGATTGTAATGAGAAAGTGGTGTGAAATAAAATAGAAATATTGTTTGAGATTAGAGATAAATTATTTATTTAAAAATAGTACATTGGATGTAGTATTTCAGGGCTATCGTTACAATTGGTATGTATCTTCTTAGCACCTGTACAATATCTACTAAATAATGCTTTTTGTTGGCAATAAATCGAGCACGAATCTCACTCAAGCCAATAGGTGACTCGCAGTATTCTGGTTTTTGACGCACGCATTTCATCTGCTTGTCTTTAGATTTAGCGGTCATGTGCGAACGAAGGTACTGCTTAAGATCGTCAATATGTATACTATTCACACATAGGAAGATTACCACTTCACTGTATGCGGCCTCTATGCTAGGCAACCAACGATTCAGTCTCTCCAGCTTATGGCAGAGTCTAGATCGTATAACTTCGTAACTGACAGATGTCTTAGATAGATGCAGTTGTCACCTGATTTCACGCATAAGGCGCAGTCATCATAAATGGTAGTAATAGAAAGTGTCGCATCAGTACGACGAATGTCTGGTGGGGATTCAGTTGGACAATATTCGGTGGTCATCTGCTGATTGATGTAGCGCTGTAGCGCTCTGCACCACACATCTCATACCAGACGAACTCGGAAATTTGTACTTTAACACACTTAATTACATTTTCAATCTCCATTCTAGCTTGGATCCCCCAAACATGATGCACCTCTATAGCAATGTTCAAACGTTTGGATCCACTGGAGGTTAAATTGTATGTGGTGGTGAAAAGCGTAGCTGCACTAGACGTATTCTTCTTATCTACGGTACCTAAACGTCTGGGATGAGTGATATGTTGGCGCCCAGTACTTACCTCCATCCTGTTGTTGTTTAACACCGCCAGCATTCGATGTCATGTGCAGGTTGTGTATCCTCATCACACAAGTCGATGAGTGGGACAGAGAGGAGCAACTTCTTGTCCTGCTCCAACAAGTGGGCTATGTGCCTACAGGATCCCACTTGGCCGCTACTGGTTCAGATGCGCCGGGGGCTGTTACTATAGGTCTCGACAAGATGGGTGTTGCGGCTAATGCAGGTCCAGACGTGTCTGCGTAGCTAGGCATGTTGGCGCTCGACCTTGTTGAACAAAGACGAGGTAGCATTACATATGGTCCAATAAGTGAAAAGTTTGAAAAATAATAAAGATAACCAGAGAAAGAATAATGTGATGAGTGATACTTACTTTTCCATTTAATCCTATTCTGCATGACTGTGCTGGAGTTAGACTGCTGCTGCTGTTGTTTCATGGTTCTTCTTCTCCTGCTGACACTAACTGAACAAAACTGAGGCGCTGGAGCTGCTGAGCTTCACCTATATTTCCTACAATGACATAATCAGATACTTCAACCCTATTGGCCGCCATCTTGGATGACGTCATCGCCGCCATTTTGGATAACGTCGAACATGTGGCTCTATTAAGGGCTCCTATTGGTTTCCACCATTTACCCCCCCTTCCAGAACATCATCAGCTGATGGCGGCGATATGAACTAGATCCACACCACATGGTGGATGCACACTATATACGGCCATCTTGAATAACGGTTTTTGCGTCATCACGCCATGTTCCAGTAGAGCCCTCTGGCGGCACCGATATGAACTAAGCCAGTTGGAGTCCAGCCCTCGTGGCAAGCACATGTGCTTGAAATTGGTTAAATAATGAAGACGAGTACCTTTTTTCCCGCCATTTTCTTTGCTTAGTAAAGATAAGTGTGGTGTGATGCATTAACATGTTGGAATTTGAACTTTGCGCCATTTTTATGGGGGAGGGGGCGTGTAACTTTCCCGCCAAAATTCAAACTTCCTGCAAAAGTCCGCCATCTTGATTGATGTAACGACCGCCATCTTGATTGACGTCACAGCCGCCATCTTGGATGACGTCATCACCGCCATCTTGGACAAAGGTACTTTGGACTGGTGCCCACCCTGTTCCAATACTCCAAACAAGTTATCTTTCATATTAAAATGCTGATTTGAATATAACTGGATATTATTTTGATGTTGATTATTTTTCTTTTTGTTTCATTTTGTTAAGTTTTTGGATTTGTTCATTAATGGCGTGCCCATAATTATGGCGTAACAGCGTCGAAATGCACAAAGGGGTACACGTGACAATGGCTACCAGTACGGAGTACATTATGCAGCCGCCATTCCGTCTCAATTAATGTGTCTCTACTTGTAACGACAATAGACAAGGCAAGAAACTCTTGTTAAGTAACTTTCAGATCTGGCCAGAAAACCGCCAGTCAGTAATTTCAATTTCTGATCAATTAAGTAGTAATATAGAACAAGTTATTGGGAATCTTGTAAAGCCGGCAGGTGTGGCCGAGCGGTTCTAGGCGCTTCAGTCTGGAACCGTGCGACTGCTACGGTCGCAGGTTCGAATCCTGCCTCGGGCATGGATGTGTGTGATGTTCTTAGGTTAGTTAGGCTTAAGTAGTTCTAAGTTCTAGACCTCAGATGTTAAGTCCAATAGTGCTCAGAGCTTTGAACCATTTTTTTTTTTTTTGAAATCTTGTAAAGCTCTTTCACCTTAAACAACATTCCTTTTTCCCAAAGCAAATTCAGTTTAAATGCCAGTATTAGTATTCAAGTTTCTTTGTAACACATTAGAAGGACAAAGACTTGTCCTCTTATACATCGTTGCATTACAATCTTCTACGCTGCTTCAGAACAGCACTATTAGCGCAAAGACAATATAATCGTCTTTCTATAGCTCAACTGCATAAAATTATCTTTCATTTAATTCCAAAAGTTATTGCAAATAATTATTTAAAGGTAAAATCAATTCAGTGGATTAATAGCATGCGTGCGAAGCATATCACAATTTTACTTCAGTTTTCCATTCGCATCTGAGTACACAGAGAAATAAAATTTCGTTCACAGAGATTAACTTTATTGTCAAACAATATGTCAGTAAAGCCATCTAAAGTTTGCTAAAATTGATTCAAGTTTGAAATGTCAGTACGTTCACGTTTCTTCCAAAAATGTGGAAGAAAATTTGCTCCTTCAGAACTGGCGACCGACATTTGTAGAATTAGTCAGTTCTTTGCAGGGGATAACTCACCGTAAGTGATCAATGTTCTCATGGGGTCATCCTGAGGTTGTCTGCTGTTACGGCCATTGACTGGAATCCAAAACGCGCAGGATCGAGTGTCATGTAGGAAGTGAGACTGTGTACAAAAAGTAGGGCAGTGTTCCATCTAGGATTCAATCCCCAATCAACGCTGTGCTTCGATGACAAAGCTCGATTTGCAGTTTATTTTGTGCCTTATCCAAATTAAATATTTTCCCTAGGAACACATGGAAAAAAATTTATTATTTGTAATCTAGTAACTGTCCGAGGTAAAGTGTGAATATTGTGGGCAGCATTTGGCTCATGCTCAACTGAGCAAATGGGAGTAAAATACGTCGTAGAACGCACCGAACAAGGAGGGGGGCGTGCGGTTTTGTGAGTGCCGTATGGTTGGCCACGGCAGCAAGAAAGTGATGAACACGCAGGTGTAGAAGAAGTGTGTGAATGCTGACTCTAGCAAAATTATCAAATTAAAATTTCAGTTGCTCATTAAATTTCGTCGCTGCTAGCAACAGTAGGCAGTTGTACTTGACTTTAGAGAGACTGAAATTAAGTAAAAGTCACTTGCATTGTAGACGAAAGTGACATCAAAATAACAACACACAATCAATGGGGCTTGAGTTCGTCGTTCAGGGTACATCTATTTACATCCCAATTTTAACTATATTAGCGAATCATTTTTGTATCATTGCCCTTACTCCGCAAAATAACGAGGATTTCCTCACTTCACGTGGGAATCATGCTAGCCAGCAAGCCCGATGCAATGGCCAACGTCTTGGCAGATGTCTTCGCCAACGATCTACAGCCAATACACGATCCGATAGCCCGAGCACATGTCGATTTTGTTCACCAAAGACTGCCAAAATTCCTGGAACAATGCGTAAAAGAAGAAAGAAGCAATTATTGCTGAAGATATCTGCTGCTGCCTTCACTTCTCGCTGGGGAGATGTGCCACATCTCTAACGTCATTCATCTATACCTGCCCCCGCCGTGTGTTGACCACCCAGCTGCCGTTTTCAGTGCAATAATAAGAACTGGAATTGCCCTCCAGTATGGAAGCATTCGGAGATCGTGGCCATCCCCAAGCCTGAGAGAGGTGCCCAATCCCGGCAAAGCTATCTGCGATAATCCCACTCTCTGGAGCATTCAAGGTGTTCGAGTATCTCTTCCTGCGACGTCTACCCGACCATGTAGAAGCCGAAAACCTTTTACCAGACGTCCAGTTCAGATTATGGAAAGGAAATTCTACAACCCACAAGTAGTGCACTTGTAGGCCTTGACTTGTAGGCCTTGACCACCACAAGTTTTTTTGAGCCCTGCTGCTGGATGTCACCAGAGCTTTCGACTCTGTGTGGCATGACGGACTACTGTATAAGTCTTGAAAATAAATACTGACAGCCGTAACTTTATTAATTATTTTATCTGATTACCAGTTTCAGTGCCTCATTGGCACCACTTCAGGCCCTTATACAACTCGCTAGTAAGTATTCTAAACGTCTGTGCTGTTATAGGGATCACTAATTTCAACTGGCTTCCGTAGATTTCTAAAATTTCTCTGTAGACGTGGTCTCTCCACACCTCTAATGACAAGGCAAGGCAGCACAGATGTTTAGGTCACTTATCTGGCCAAGTGGGTAGGAACCTGAAGACAGTGTCAATCAGGTACCGAAACTAGTACTCACATAAAATAATTAATAAAATTACGGCTGTCAGTGTTTATTTTCCTCACGTCTTTGACCAGCTCCAGTCTCATTCTATTTACAGAAGGTGGAACTGCAAATACTGTATTAGTTATAATAAGTGGAGTCCCAACACTACATGGAGAATACTGCACCACTACTTCAACGGATATACCTCCTGTGTATGTGTTGCCAATGGAGTGTACCGCGTCACTTCACTGCCATCATTGCCATCCGTATTTGGTCCAATACTACACACATGCTCATAAATTAATGATAATGCTGATAGATGGTGAAACAACGCTCTGGTGGGCGGTTTGCGGGTTTAAATCACCTCCTGGTATGACCATCTACATCTACATCTACATTATTACTCTGCAATTCACATTTAAGTGCTTGGCAGAGGGTTCATCGAACCACAATCATACTATCTCTCTCCCATTCCACTCCCGAACAGCGCGCTGGAAAAACGAACACCTAAACCTTTCTGTTCGAGCTCTGACTTCTCTTATTTCATTTTAAAGATCATTCCTACCTATGTAGGTTGGGCTCAACAAAATATTTTCGCATTCGGAAGAGAAAGTTGGTGACTGAAATTTCGTAAATACACTCCTGGAAATTGAAATAAGAACACCGTGAATTCATTGTCCCAGGAAGGGGAAACTTTATTGACACATTCCTGGGGTCAGATACATCACATGATCACACTGACAGAACCACAGGCACATAGACACAGGCAACAGAGCATGCACAATGTCGGCACTAGTACAGTGTATATCCACCTTTCGCAGCAATGCAGGCTGCTATTCTCCCATGGAGACGATCGTAGAGATGCTGGATGTAGTCCTGTGGAACGGCTTGCCATGCCATTTCCACCTGGCGCCTCAGTTGGACCGGCGTTCGTGCTGGACGTGCAGACCGCGTGAGACGACGCTTCATCCAGTCCCAAACATTCTCAATGGGGGACAGATCCGGAGATCTTGCTGGCCAGGGTAGTTGACTTACACCTTCTAGAGCACGTTGGGTGGCACGGGATACATGTGGACGTGCATTGTCCTGTTGGAACAGCAAGTTCCCTTGCCGGTCTAGGAATGGTAGAACGATGGGTTCGATGACGGTCTGGATGTACCGTGCACTATTCAGTGTCCCCTCGACGATCACCAGTGGTGTACGGCCAGTGTAGGAGATCGCTCCCCACACCATGATGCCGGGTGTTGGCCCTGTGTGCCTCGGTCGTATGCAGTCCTGATTGTGGCGCTCACCTGCACGGGCCAAACACGCATACGACCATCATTGGCACCAAGGCAGAAGCGACTCTCATCGCTGAAGACGACACGTCTCCATTCGTCCCTCCATTCACGCCTATCGCGACACCACTGGAGGCGGGCTGCACGATGTTGGGGCGTGAGCGGAAGACGGCCTAACGGTGTGCGGGACCGTAGGCCAGCTTCATGGAGACGGTTGCGAATGGTCCTCGCCGATACCCCAGGAGCAACAGTGTCCCTAATTTGCTGGGAAGTGGCGGTGCGGTCCCCTACGGCACTGCGTAGGATCCTACGGTCTTGGCGTGCATCCGTGCGTCGCTGCGGTCCGGTCCCAGGTCGACGGGCACGTGCACCTTCCGCCGACCACTGGCGACAACATCGATGTACTGTGGAGACCTCACGCCCCACGTGTTGAGCAATTCGGCGGTACGTCCACCCGGCCTCCCGCATGCCCACTATACGCCCTCGCTCAAAGTCCGTCAACTGCACATACGGTTCACGTCCACGCTGTCGCGGCATGCTACCAGTGTTAAAGACTGCGATGGAGCTCCGTATGCCACAGCAAACTGGCAGACACTGACGGCGGCAGTGCACAAATGCTGCTCAGCTAGCGCCATTCGACAACCAACACCACGGTTCCTGGTGTGTCCGCTGTGCCGTGCGTGTGATCATTGCTTGTACAGCCCTCTCGCAGTGTCCGGAGCAAGTATGGTGGGTCTGACACACCGGTGTCAATGTGTTCTTTTTTCCATTTCCAGGAGTGTAGATCTCGCCGCGACGAAAAACGTCTTTGCTTTAATGACTTCCATCCCAACTCGCGTTCATATCTGCCACACTTTCTCCCCTATTATGAGATAATACAAAATGAGCTGCCCTTTTTTGCGCCCTTTCGATGTCCTCCGTCAATCCCACCTGGTAAGGATCCCACACCGCGCAGCAATATTCTAACAGAGGACGAACGAGTGTAGTGTCAGCTGTCTCTTTAGTGGACTTGTTGCATCTTCTAAGTGTCCTGCCTATGAAACACAACCTTTGACTCGCCTTCCCCACAATATTATCTATGTTGTCTTTCCAACTGAAGTTGTTCGTAATTTTAACACCCAGGTACTTAGTTGAATTGACAGGCTTGAGAATTGTACTATTTATCGAGTAATCGAATTCCAACGGATTTATTTTGGAACTCATGTGGATCGCCTCACGCTTTTCGTTATTTAGCGTCAACTGCCACCTGCCACACCATACAGAAATCTTTTCTAAACCGCTTTGCAACTGATACTGGTCTTCGGATGACCTTACTAGACGGTAAATTACAGCATCATCCGCGAACAATCTAAGAGAACTGCTCAGATTGTCACCCAGGTCATTTATATAGATCAGGAACAGCAGAGGTCTCAGGACGCTTCCCTGGGGAACACCTGATATCACTCCATTTTTACTCGATGATTTGCCGTCTATTACTACGAACTGCGACCTTCCTGACAGGAAATCACCAATCCAGTCGCACAACTGAGACGATACCCCACAGGCCCGCAGCTTGATTAGAAGTCGCTTGTGAGGAACTGTGTCAAAAGCTTTCTGGAAATCTATAAATACGGAATCAACTTGAGATCCCCCGTCGATAGCGGCCATTACTTCGTGCGAATAAAGAGCTAGCTGCGTTGCACAAGAACGATGTTTTCTGAAACCATGCTGATTACGTATCAATAGATCGTTCCCTCGAGGTGATTCATAATGTTTGAATACAGTATATGCTCCAAAACCCTACTGCAAACCGATGTCAATGATATAGGTCTTTAGTTCGATGGATTACTCCTACTATCCTTCTTAAACACTGGTGCGACCTGCGCAATTTTCCAGTCTATAGGTACAGATCTATCGGTGAGCGAGCGGTTGTATGTGATTGCTAAGTAGGGAGCTATTGTATCAGCGTAATCTGAAAGGAACCTAATCGGTATACAATCTGGACCTGACGACTTGCCCGTATCAAGCGATTTGAGTTGCTTCGCAACCCCTAAGGTAACTTCTAAGAAACTCATGCTAGCAGCTGTTCGTGTTTCAAATTATGGAATATTCCATTCGTCTTCCCTGGTGAAGGAATTTCGGAAAACTGCGTTCAATAACTCCGCTTTAGCGGCACAATCGTCGGTAACAGTACCATGGGCACTGCGCAGCGAAGGTATTGACTGCGTCTTGCCGTTTGTGTACTTAACAACATACGACCAGAATTTCTTCGGATTTTCTACCAAATTTCGAGACAATGTTTCGTTGTGGAACCTATTAAAGGCATCTCCCATTGAAGTCCGTGCCAAATTTCGCGCGTCTGTAAATTTTAGCCAATCTTCGGGATTTCGCGTTCTTCTGAACTTCGCATGCTTTTTCCGTTGCCTCTGCAACAGCGTTCGGACCTGTTTTGTGTACCATGGGGGATCAGTTCCATCTCTTACCAATTTATGAGGTATGAATCTCTCAATTGCTGTTGATATTATATCTTTGAATTTGAGCCACATCTCGTCTACATTTGCATTGTCAGTTCGGAAGGAATGGAGATTGTCTCTTAGGAAGGCTTCTAGTGACACTTTACCCGCTTTTTTAAATAAAATTATTTTGCGTTTGTTTCTGGTGGATTTGGAAGAAACGGTATTGAGCCTAGCTACAACGACCTTGTGATCGCTAATCCCTGTATCAGTCATGATGCTCTCTATTAGCTCTGGATTGTTTGTGGCTAAGAGGTCAAGTGTGTTTTCGCAACCATTTACAATACGGTGCATTTAACCTGCGGTCGTCGCACGGTGGCGCTGTCAGCAGTCCACTTACACAGAGGTGTGTTGGTGCATGTCAGAGTACGGTGCAGCGAATAAGTGTGCGGACGTTTTCAGACGTGCTAATAGTGACTGTGTGTTGAAAACCGCTCAAAGAACACATATTGATGACGTTATGAGGGGTAGAATACTAAGCGACTGGGCGCTGGTCAAACACAGCAGGTCGTAGCACGGGCCTTCCCTGTGCCACAAAGTGTGATCTCAAGATTATGGCAACGATTTCAGCAGACAGGAAACGTGTCCAGGCGCTACAGTGTGGGACGTCCACATTGTACAACACCACAAGAAGACCGATATCTCACCATCAGTGCCCGCAGACGGCCACGGAGTACTGCAGGTAGCCTTGCTCGGGACTTTACCGCAACCACTGAAACAGTTGTCTCCAGGCACACAGTCTACAGACGGCTGAACACACATGGTTTATTCGCCCGGAGACCTGCAAAGTCGGACTATACCTGGACTCGTCCGTGAATATGAGTCCAGGTATAGTCCGAACAGTGATTCTCGTCGGGTTTTCATCTGACGTGAACCAGAAACCAGATACCAACCCCTTAATGACCTTGAAAAGGACCTGTATGGAGGTCGTGGTTTGATGGCGGTGGTGGGATTATGATACACCCCTGCATGTCTTTGACAGAGGAACTGTAACAGGTCAGGTGTATCGGGACATCATTTTGCACCAGTATGTCCGCCTTTTCGGGGGTGCAGTGGGTCCCACCTTCCTCCTGATGGGTGATAACGCGCAGCCCCACCTAGCTGCCATCGTGGAGGAGTACCTTGAAACAGATCAGGTGAATGGAGTGACCTGCCTGTTCTCCAGACCTAAACCCGATCGAGCACATGTGGGATGCTCTCGGTCGACGTTCGCTGCACAACTTCAAACCCCTAGGACACTTCAGGAGCTCCGACAGGCACTGGTGCAAGAATGGGAGGCTATACCCCAGCATCTGCTCGACCACCTGATCCATAGTATGCCAACCCGTTGTGCGGCCTGTGTACGTGTGCATGGTGATTATATCCCATATTGATGTCGGGGTACATGCGCAGGAAACGGTGGCGTTTTGTAGCACATGTGTTTTGGGACGGTTTTCTCAACTTATCACGAATACCGTGGACTTACAGATCTGTGTCGTGTGTGTTCCCTACGTGCCTATGCTATTAGTGCCAGCTTTGTGTAGTGCCACGTTGTGTGGCACCACATTCTGCAATTATCCTTAATTTATGAGCATGAGTGTATATACACTGTATGTGGCAGAGATTCCCACAACACCATGTTTGAAGCTAGCCTTATACACTAATTATGTGGCCTTGAGCACCAAGAGCCTTAATGCTTTGGTACTGGAATGAAGACTGGAAAAAAAAAAGATTCACCCACAGGGAAACAAAATGGCAACCACAGAGCAGCTCCAGCCTCCGTCTCATATTCACATGCATATAGACGTAACATGGGCTTCATTCAACGTCCTCCTGTGAGTTGGCAACACAATGCAGAGGTGGTTTAAGATAAAGCCAGAGCTCATAAATAACGATTCAGCTGTGTAATTCACGCATCTTTTACATCGACTCTGCTACGTACTAGAGTTCGTCATTCTCTTCAACTTGTTCTGCTGTGAATTAGGTTAGGGGAAGGATCTCCAGTTTGGTACAATTAGGCGGTAACAGCCCTCCCAATACTGTTCTTTAAACAACTGATGTGATAAACTAAATATGCAAATATTATTGAGTCATAACAGCAATTAACCCCCCGCCACCCAACTGCGGGAGATTTTCTGATTTTTCTGCATAGAATCTGGGAATAATTTTATTCAATAATTACGATAGTTGTTAGGACTGTACAAAAGTAAAGCAGCAATAGAACAAAAAACTGAATTTAGAAGTGACTTTTAATTGACCTTTATAAAGTAAATAATGCGAAATACGCGAATATCGCTTTCTACGCTATAAACGCAAGATAAACTTACTGATAATTCTTCTGAGTGTTTGTAGCATGGCAGACTGTTAGAACAGTGGCCATTTTGTGGCTTCCTTCGACGCAGAAGCAGAGAGACACGCGATGCAACCAGCACCGCCCTTTTACACGAGACTGCCACCGCGACGTTTATAGGACAATTCTCAGTTTAGTCTAAATCATCGCGATAGATGCGTCCGTGTTTGAATGCTCCGAGGACGATCGTTACCAGATTTTGCTCGCCAGTCTCATCTTGAAGCAAAGTTACGAACACGAGCTCGCGAAAGTTGTTACAGAATTGCTGGTGTGACGAGAAATACGCGTAAGTGTGCGGCTGAGGCGTGAGGAGGAGTAAAATGCGACTACCGATGTTCCAGAGCAACATAAAGACATTCGACGGATAATAACGACTTCCAGTGTACAAATAACCCAGAAGTTACAACTGATATAACAACAGCACGCCCTGCGGAACATTACGGAGAGCTGGACACACGTATGCGGCTGAATGGTTAGAAAGCGAATATCAGCAGCAGAGGGCAACCGCAAAGAACAGCTACATGTTAGAAAAGGCCATCTGAACCATACAACCACGAGGGCTAGCGACAAGGGTGCTCGGTTTTACTTAGGTGATTAAATAAACCTTTTATATTTATCCCCCCGTGTCGTCATAAGCGCGCGGAACCCAGCCTTCATTTCCAGAATGACACTTAACAAAACGCAGAACAGGGAATCAGTGGTCATAAGGCCGTTGCAGCATCCCTGAATAGGGAAGTAAATAGGAATATAAAAAAGGGAGGAATGTTTATCTGTTATGCAAGAGTAATAGAAGGCAGATTTCAGACTACCTAACAAATCAAAACGAAAATTTCTGTACCGACACTGACAATATTGAGTGTTTATGGAAAAAGTTCAAGGCAATCGTAAAATGCGTTTTAGACAGGTACGTGCCGAGTATAGCTGTGAGTAAGAGCCTACGAAATATCAGACCAGCTGTGTGGCTGGACTGAAGAGTTTTTAGCAAACAGAACACAGCATGTTGCTCTCAATTGGGAGACGTCTAAAGACGTTAAAGTAACCTCTGGCGTGCCACAGGAGAGTGTTATGGGACCATTGCTTTTCACAATATATATAAATGACCTAGTAGATAGTGTCGGAAGTTCCATGCGGCTTTTCGCGGATGATGCTGTAGTGTACAGAGAAGTTGCAGCATTAGAAAATTGCAGCGAAATGTAGGAAGATCTGCAGAGGATAGGCACTTGGTGCAGGGAGTGGCAACTGACCCATAACATAGACAAATTTAATGTATTGCGAATACATAGAAAGAAAGTTCCTTTATTGTATGATTATATGATAGCGAAACAAATACTGATAGCAGTTACTTCTGTAAAATAATTGGGAGTATGCGTACGGAACGATTTGAAGTGGGATGATCATATAAAATTACACTACCGGCCATTAAAATTGCTACACCACGGAGATGACGTGCTACAGACGCGAAATTTAACCAACAGGAAGAAGGTGCTGTGATATGCAAATGATTAGCTTTTCAGAGCATTCGCACAAGGTTGGCGCCGGACGCGACACCTACAACGTGCTGACATGAGGAAAGTTTCCAACCGATTTCTCATACACAAACAGCAGTTGACCGGCGTAGCCTGGTGAAACGTTGTTGTGATGCCTAGTGTAAGGAGGAGAAATGCGTACCATCACTTTTCCGATTTTGATAAAGGTCGGATTGTAGCCTATCGCGATTGCGGTTTATCGTATCGCGACATTGCTGTTCGCATTGGTCGAGATCCAATGACTGTTAGCAGAATATGAAATGGTGGGTTCAGGAGGGTAATACGGAACGCCGTGCTGGATCCCAACGACTTCGTATCACTAGCAGTCGAGATGACAGGCACCTTATCCGCATGGCTATAACGGATCATGCAGCCACGTCTCGATCCCTGAGTCAACAGATGGGGGCGTTTGCAACACTACAACCATATGCACAAACAGTTCGACGACGTTTGCAATAGCATGGACTATCAGCTCGGAGACCATGGCTGCGGTTACCCTTGACGTTGCATCACAGACACGAGCGCCTGCGATGGTGTACTCAACGACGAACCTGGGTACACGAATGGCAAAACGTCATTTTTTTCGGATGAATCCAGGTTCTGTTTACAGCATCACGATGGTCGCATCCGTGTTTGGCGACATCGCGGTGAACGCACATTGGAAGCGTGTATTCGTCATCGCCATACTGGCGTATCACCCAGCCTGATGGTATGCGTGTTGCAGGTCCTGTAGGGGCCTTTCTGGATACAGAAAGTATTCGATTGCTGCCCTGGCCGAGCAACTGGCTCGTCACAATACGCCAGACACTACGCTTGATGAACTGTGTTATCGTGTTGAAGCTGCATGGACAGCTGTACTTGTACACGCCATCCAAGCTCTGTTTGACTCAATGCTTAGGCGTATCAAGGCCGTTATTACTGCCAGAGGTGGTTGTTCTGAGTACTGATTTCTCAGGAGCTATGCACCCAAATTGCGTGAAAATGTAATCACATGTCAATTCTAATATAGTATATTTGTCCAATTAATACCCGTTTATCATCTGCATTTCGTCTTGGTGTAGCAATTTTAATGGCCAGTAGTGTAACTGTTGGTAAGGCGGGTGCCAGGTTGAGATTCATTGGGAGAGTCCTTAGAAAATGTAGTCCATCAACAAAAGAGGTGGCTTACAAAACACTCGTTCGGCATATACTTGAGTATTGCTCATCAGTGTGGGATCCGTAGCAGGTTGGGTTGACAGAAGAGATAGTGAAGATCCAAAGAAGAGCGGCGCGTTCCGTCACAGGGTTATTTGGTAAGCGTGATAGCGTTACGGAGATGTTTAGCAAACTCAAGTGGCAGACTCTGCAAGAGAGGCGCTCTTCATCGCGGTGTAGCTTGCTGTCCATGTTTCGAGAGGGTGCGTTTCTGGATGAGGTATCGGGCACGTAAAGTGCCCTCCGCCACACGCCGTTCAGTGGCTTGCGGAGTATAAATGTAGATGTAGATGTAGATACTACGCCCAACAAATTATGAAAAATAATAAAGCACAGATTTTATAATTAACCAGGTATGTAATCTTTTCCTTTCGAAATAAATAAATAACACACAAATCAACACTTAAACTCAGTGGTTACATCCGTTAAAAAAAAAATACAATACATACCTTTTGATTCCGTCGTAGTCATGCGCTGTTGTACACTGTGCTCTCCTTCAGGATCACATGCGACACGGGAAAGATTTTCCACGATGCACAAAACGTTAACAGGGCGCAACCAACTTACAGAAATTTCATACTGGCGTTATACGTTGATGTGGATGCGGCTCACAAATCTTAAAACGGATGAGAGAGTAGATGCGGTACTACTGAACACTTTGGCTATACCGCACCGCACCAAACAGCAGTACGGTGGGGTAGACAAGAGACAAATCAACAACTGTTGCAAGGCAATCTCAGCAAGGCAGTAAGAAAATATTTCGGACTTTAAACTCATGGAAGGGCCACACCAGACCACAGAATGACGTCCCAAGCTAAATTATGAAAATACTATCGGCGATTTCGCGATAAGTAGAACCGTAAAATACCACAAGAAGTGAACTGCAATTAACACTATTCATAAGGGTCCAACTGAAAAGCTCCACAGTCAATTTTTCCCTTATTGCAAACACTTAACAGTACCTCCAAAGTTCGCTCGTGGACACTACTAGTGTCAATTACTCTCTTTCTTGTGGGGTTCTTACAGCTGTCGCCGCATCCCACACATCTCTCGCCAGCTCTCAAGCTCCCTCATCTTCTTTTTCTCGTGGCCTCCTTTATCCCATTTAAACAGGCAACCTTCGGTCTTCTTCTTCTTCTTCTCATTCTTCCCTGTGAGTGGTACATCAAGATCTTCTTTGGCTACATGGCTTCGGTCATTCGCGTCGTACGTCCACACCAGCCGAGCTAACGTTGTATCTGTGATGCTTCCTTGAGTCTGGGTCATTTCCCCAATCGTTGTACTTTTTAAGTGGTCTAGCCGAAATATTCAACACGATCTTCTGAGGTAGCCTATTTACAAACCTCAATTAGATTTTATTTTTTCCAGGAAGTTCCTAATGCTCGTTAGGCCGTTATAAGCTCTACAAAAATTGCTATAGAGCATCATATTTACTTTCCAGTGTAATTTTGGAAATCTGTGACGTAATTTTATACCCCACTTTGATTGTGTACTCTGCAAACTTGTATGTGTTCCATATACTTCTAACATATGTTTTTTAAGTCTCACTCCCCCCCAGGAATTCAGTTTCTTCAGCGGCGCTGTCTCGAACGCCTTCTCGGGGTCTATCAACACCAGACGGCTATTCACATTCCTTTCCAGTCTCTTTGCCATTAGTTGCCTTGAAATAAAAACTTTGTCATTGCAACATCTTCCCTTCCGGGATCCACATTTCTCTTCAACGTCTATCAACATCTCCTTATCTTGTCTTTTAGGACCTGGTCATACAATCTACCAACAGAGTTTGAAACACTAACTCCACGACAATTTCCACATACCTTCTTGCCACATTTCTTGTCAATGTGACTTAGAAATGCCAAATTCCATTCTTAGGACACTTCTTCTCCCTTTAACGTGCAAGCATTAAAAAAACATGCTCAAACTTCCGGACCACATTCGACCCATACTTTACTAAGTCTGTTGGTATGATTCCTGGCCAAGGAGATTTTCCATTTCTTTTACAGATTCTGCTGCTGTTACTGGGTCTACATTTTCCACAGATAGTTCGTTCTCGAAATCCAGTTTTATACCTTTATATCCGGTTCTCTCTTCCATTATCAGTGTCTTGAAATAATTTTCCCGTTCTCTAATGTCAATAGGTGTTATATATGACCCTTCTTTCACACATCTGCCGGCCGGAGTGGCCGAGCGGTTAAAGGCGCTACAGTCTGGAACCGCACGACCGCTACGGTCGCAGGTTCGAATCCTGCCTCGGGCATGGATGTGTGTGATGTCCTTAGGTTAGTTAGGTTTAAGTAGTTCTAAGTTCTAGGGGACTTATGACCACAGCAGTTGAGTCCCATAGTGCTCAGAGCCATTTGAACCATTTCGCACATCTGCTTAAGCTTTTCATTGTTTTCCATGCTTCTGTTACTTTTGTAGCCCCCATACAGCTGTCTATCTTCTCTCATCTCTTTCCCCATATCTAATTTTTCCTGTTAATAATTTATTTTATAACGTCCCCTTTTATTTCCATTATTTCTACCCTCTTGTCGTCCTCAGCCAACTGTCTGAGTCTATAAAGAAATTTCGTACTATTACCTCTGAGAGTAGTTACGTTATAATTAACAACATTTAGAACTTTAATAGTCACATTGTCGTGCCGACGAACTCTTTACCCCCATGGTGGAAAGACAAACTTTGTTCCCAGCAGGAAGTGGTAGGATGGATCAGAAAGTGGTTGGAGCCACATTCTGTGCCGCTGTTACCCTTATGTCATTTGCCCTAAGTCCAGAATATTTTTGTATAACATAATCTATGATTAGTCTCAGAACTCTTGAATGACTTTATGTATCCATTTACGGGGGAAGAAACCGCTTAAAATTTAAAATGTATTTGCTTGACTTTCACCATTTTCGTTTACGACATTCTCTAAACTCTTCCCAGTACTTCATTTTCCACCTCTGAACCTACTCTTCCAGTAAAGTCTCCCATAAGGCCTGTCTGCATTGGAGGCTTCATCTCTTCCGGGACGCTTATCGATTCCTCATAAAATTCATCTTTGGTTTTACTATCAGAGCATTTGTTGAGACATACATTGCCACTAATATTCACTAAAGTCTACAGTTATAATTTTTTCATTTATTTATCCCAACCCTTAATGGTATTCTTACGCTTTTTGTGGATCGCAACTGACACATCTCTGTTGGCCCTCCCCTCCTTCCCGACGCCACTGCAGAAATGAATAAAATTTTCCATAATTTCATTTCGCTTCTCCTTTTCTTTGTTCCTGTTAACGCCCCCACACTAATGTTTAACGTTTCCAAGTACTAAAAAACTTCTTTTCTCTGGGTATTCAAGCGCTGTACGTTCCTAGTTGCCATGAACAAAGTCGTTTTCCGTATCCATGTACATCTGCACAATGTTCCATTTTTCACCCGAGGCTTTTGACAGATATACCGAACCGTCTATCTGCGTTTTGGGGAGCTGGCCCAACGATTCAACCCCCGCCCCGGGAGCGGGCAGTATTTCGGGTTGCCGTATCCTAGGCAGACTGCCTTCCAGTTACACTCCCGGAAGAAAAAGCAACGCCAAGAGGGAGTTGTGCGACATAGATGAAAGTTGGCAGGTATGTTTCTATGCAGAAAGATGATATCTATTCAAATTCCACGCCAGTCCCGTAAGAGTGGCGCTAGAACCGCCACTAGAGGGTGCAAATCAAATTTGCTTTAAACACGGTCGTGGGCGTTAGTTATCTTTGAGATTGGACGTGGTGAGTTGATGTTAGTCAAGAATGCCTTTAAGACGACAAAAACGCCATTACGAGCACCTCACTCAATTTGGACGAGGTCGTTTAATAGGGTTATGAAACTCCATGTTCCTTCTGCGATAACGTAGAAAGATTGGCAGGAATGTAGCCACTGGACACGACTGCTGGCTGTGGTGGTCATGGGACCGGATGATCGCAAGAAGACAGGACTCTGGACGGCCACACGCAACTACCGAGAGGGAAGATCATCGTGTTGAGCGTACGGCACGTCATACTGACCTGCAGCAGCAGTTTGAGCACCAGTTGGCACCACACTTACACAACGAACTGTTGCGAATTAGTTACTTTAAGGACAGCTCCAAGCTGCACGCCTTGTAACGTACATTTCATTGACCCCAAACCACCACCATATTTTGTGACTTCTACATCTACATCTACATTTATACTCCGCAACGGGCCGGCCGGTGTGGCCAAGCGGTTAAAGGCGCTACAGTCTGGAACCGCGTGACCGCTACGGTCGCAGGTTCGAATCCTGCCTCGGGCATGGATGTGTGTGATGTCCTTAGATTAGTTAGGTTTAAGTAGTTCTAAGTTCTAGGGGACTGATGACCTTAGAAGTTAAGTCCCATAGTGCTCAGAGCCATTTGAACAACCCAACGGTGTGTGGCGGAGGGCACTTTACGTGCCGCTGTCATTACCTCCCTTTTCTGTTCCAGTCGCGTATGGTTCGCGGGAAGAACGACTGCCGGAAAGCCTCCGTGCGCTCTCGAATCTCTCTAATTTTACATTCGTGATCTCCTCGGGAGGTATAAATAGGGGGAAGCAATATATTCGATACCTCATCCAGAAACGCACCCTCTCGAAACCTGGACAGCAAGCTACACCGCGATGCAGAGCGCCTCTCTTGCAGAGTCTACCACTTGAGTTTGCTAAACATCTCCGTAACGCTGTCACGCTTACCAAATAACCCTCTGACGAAACGTGCCGCTCTTCTTTGGATCTTCTCTATCTCCTCCGTCAACCCGACCCGGTACAGATCCCACACTGATGAGCAATACTCAAGTATAGGTCGAACGAGTGTTTTGTAAGCCACCTCCTTTGTTGATGGACTACATTTTCTGAGGACCCTCCCAATGGATCTCAGCCCGGTACCCGCCTTACCAACAATTAATTTTATCTGATCATTCCACTTCAAATCGTTCCGCACGCATACTCCCAGATATTTTACAGAAGTAACTGCTACCAGTGTTTGTTCCGCTATCATATAATCATACAATAAAGGATCCTTCTTTCTATGTATTCGCAATACATTATATCTATCTATGTTAAGGGTCAGTTGCCACTCCCTGCACCAAGTGCCTATCCGCTGCACATCTTCCTGCATTTCGCTACAATTTTCTAATGCTGAAACTTCTCTGTACACTACAGCATCATTCGCGAAAAGCCGCATGGAACTTCCGACACTATCTACTAGGTCATTTATATATATTGTGAAAAGCAATGGTCCCATAACACTCCCCTGTGGCACGCCAGAGGTTACCTTAACGTCTGTAGACGTCTCTCCATTGATAACAACATGCTGTGTTCTGTTTGCTAAAAACTCTTCAATCCAGCCACACAGCTGGTCTGATATTCCGTAGACTCTTACTTTATCAGGCGACAGTGCGGAACTGTATCGTACGCCTTCCGGAAGTCAAGGAAAATAGCATCTACCTGGGAGCCTGTATTGAATATTTTCTGGGTCTCATGAACAAACAAAGCGAGTTGGGTCTCACACGATCGCTGTTTCCGGAATCCATGTTGATTCCTACAGAGTAGATTCTGGGTTTCCAAAAACGACATGATACGCGAGCAAAAAGCATGTTCTAAAATTCTACAACAGATCGACGTCAGAGATACAGGTCTATAGTTTTGCGCATCTGCTCGACGACCAACTTTCTTGAAGACTGGGCCTACCTGTGCTCTTTTCCAATCATTTGGAACCTTCCGTTCCTCAAGAGACTTGCGGTACACGGCTGTTAGAAGGGGGGCAAGTTCTTCCCCGTACTCTGTGTAGAATCGAATGGGTATCCCGTCAGGTCCAGTGGACTTTCCTCTGTTGAGTGATTCCAGTAGCTTTTCTATTCCTTGGACACTTATTTCGATGTTTGTGCGAGGATTTAGAGAAGGAACTACAGTGCGGTCTTCCCCTGTGAAACAGCTTTGGAAAAAGCTTCTGTGGTTTACAAGCGACAGTTCACTGGAGAGCAAGACGGAGGTCTGTTGTGTTTTCCGATTAAACCTGGTTCTGCCTCGGTGCCAGTGATGGCCGCGTGTTGATTAGAAGGAGGACAGTTGGGGGCGTGCAACCAACCCTGTCTGAGTTCCACGCACACAGGACCTACACCTGGTTATACGGTCTCAGACGCGATTTCGTGTGACAGCAGGAGCACTCTCGTGGTTATCTAACACACCCTGACTGCAAATTTGTACGTCAGTCTGGTGATTCGACCTGTTGTGCTGCCATTCATGAAGAGCATACTAGTTTGTTTGTTTTTTTCAAGCAGGATAGCTCTCGGCCATATACCGCTGTTGAAACCCACCATTGTCTAGAGAGTGTCGACACGTTACCTTGGCCTGCTCTATCACTAGCTCTGTCTCCAGTGGAGGACATATGGCACACCATCGGCCGCTAACTCCAGCGCCATGCACATATAGCATTAACTGTCCCTTTAATGCCCGACAAGTGCAATGGGCATCGAACTCCGTCTACAAACTGACATCCAGCAACAGTACAACACAATGCATTCACGTTTGCATGCTTGCATTTAGCATTCTGGAGGGTGCACCGGTTATTAATGTACCAGCATTTCACATCGGCAATGGCTTTTGCATACATTAATCAGAGAGTTTGCAATGTTAATCACTCAGATATGTTATCTAGACAAAGATGCTGAGTTGCAGATAGGCACAACAAGAAGATTCTCACAATTAAAGCTTTCGGTCATTAAGGCCTTCGTCGACAATAGACACATATACGCACGCACACACAAACTCATGCAAACGCAACTCACACACACAAGTCGCATTAATTGTGAGAATCTTTTTGTTGTGCCTGTGTGCGACGCAGCATCTCCGCTATATGGTGAGTAGGAACAATCCTTCTCATAATGTTGTTACATTTCATCCTGTATTTTCCATTGACTGATTTTTACCTGTGGTTGTTGTTGTTGTGGTCTTCAGTCCTGAGACTGGTTTGCTGCAGCTCTCCATGCTACTCTATCCTGTGCAAGCTTCTTCATCTCCCAGTGCCTACTGCAACCTGCATCCTTCTGAATCTGCTTAGTGTATTCATCTCTTGGTCTCCCTCTACGATTTTTACCCTCCACGCTGCCCTCCAATGCTAAATTTGTGATCCACTGATGCCTCATAACATGTCCTACCAACCGATCCCTTCTTCTTGTCAAGTTGTGCCACAAACTCATCTACTCCCCAATTCTATTCAATACCTCCTCATTAGTTATGTGATTTACCCATCTAATCTTCAGCATTATTCTGTAACACCACATTTCGAAAGCTTCTATTCTCTTCTTTTCCAAACTATTTATCGTCCACGTTTCACTTCCATACATGGCTACACTCCATACAAATACTTCAAATACTTTCAGAAACGACTTCCTGACACTTAAATCTATACTCGATGTTAATAAATTTCTCTTCTTCAGAAACGCTTTCCTTGCCATTGCCAGTCTACATTTTATATCCTCTCTACTTCGAGCATCCTCAGTTATTGTGCTCCCCAAATAGCAAAACTCCTTTACCACTTTAAGTGTCTCATTTCCTAATCTATTTCCCTCAGCATCACCCGACTTAATTCGACTATATTCCATTATCCTCGTTTTGCTTTTGTTGATGTTCACCTTGTATCCTCCTTTCAAGACACTGTCCATTCCGTTCAACTGCTCTTCCAAATCTTTTGCTGTCTCTGACAGAATTACAATGTCATCGGCGAACCTCAAAGATTTTATTTCTTCTCCATGTATTTTAATACTTTCTCCGAATTTTTCTTTTGTTTCCTTTATTGCTTGCTCAATATGCAGATTGAATAACATCGGGGATACGCTACAACCCTGTATCACTCCCTTCCCAACCACATTTTTACCTAGTCAAGTGTATTGCCGAAATTTCATTGCTCTACATTAATTATTTTGATTTTTACCTAGACAAATGTATTCCCGAAATTTCATTACTCTACATTAATTATTTTTTGTTGTTAGGATTTTTATCTCGACAGTGTAGATGGGAGGAAAAACATGACTGGATGGATGAGCGACGGGGAGTTGTGAGACGCTCTTCGTCTGGTTCCTCCTCAGAGGCCTGGCTTGCTTGGGCAACCCTGTCAGCAACGGCACCGCTCTCGATGTAGCTCTCCAGTGATTTTCCGTGTGAAAAATGTCAAACTGCACCGTGGCTCTGAGTCGAAGACATTCTGTAGACAAAATTTTTGCTAACGTTTGCGGCAAGCAGTGATCTTGCAATCTATATAAAATCAGTGAAAAAACAGTCTAGATCGCGATGGCACTTTATTAAAATGACCCGTTTCGGCCAATACTTAGCCCATCTTCGACAGCACCATCAGCTGAAGTTGGCGAAGCGTACAACGGATAGTCGACCTCAGTCGCTGAAGTCAACTGGCCATTATACACATCGTCAAATTCATCTGATGGTGCCGTCTCAAGATGGCTTAAGTATAGGCCGAAACGGGTCATTTTAAAAAAGTGCCATCGCGATCTAGACTGTTTTTTCACCGATTTTATTTGACATGTTGTAGTTTCTTCTATAACTGGCTGAACGGGTCAGAGGGCGAAGTCATACTACCTCCTACAGGACCAGGGTGCAAAGCAATCTACAGGTTGAGGACAGCCTTACTTTTTTAAGTGGTCCCCAATACGATATTTTTGAACTACTTTCACTAGTGCGATTCTCCGCTAGCGCTAAGTTGGTAACCAACCCATCAGAGACACACGAGCTACAATCTGGGGGATCCATCCAGCGAAACTGCTGATCCTCAAAATGTTTCAACGCTGTCGCCTTTATCGGACAGAGGAGGGGTTCCCTTTGAGAGATAATTGCTGGCAACGCCGCTTTGATGGGCCCAGACCGCTTATCGCCGCTTTTGATCTCGAACGAAGAGTGCTGAGCAGCAGATGCTAACCGTAAACATCCGGCCCCAAATTCTGCATCTCGGCGGTTCAGGTACGCCCGCCCGCGACTACGGCCCCTCAACGACACGTGAAAGTCATATTAATTATTACGCCAGACAGGGATATATCCCACGAATCCTTTTGAATATGAAACTGGCACCAGTATGTTACGAACGAGGAAGCGCAGTTGTTTAATCTTTGATTTGGGACGAACGGGACTGGTATCACCTTACGGACACCTAAAGGTATTTGAGGTTCCTTCTCCAACAGCTGTATTTCTATTCCTTTACACCCCTGCGAAACCTTGATGTAATATCCATAACAGCATTTCAGCTAGTCTGGTTGCATTTTAAAATGTTTTAGGATGTCACATAGCTGTAGTCATTGCCGCCACCGTACTCTGAAGGGTCACTAAATCTATCCATCTCACTTTTCGTTGTAGTTTTGCCTGAAATCCATATGCAGTGCCAATGTAGCTTTAGGAGCATGTCAGTAAAGGATTAGAATTATTCGTGTGGCCTCCAACTTGATGTAACGTCAACCCACCCGATTTGCCACTGTCCCTAACATGGGTGGTAAAGTTATATTTGACTGTGAAGTGTCAGTGGGTCAGTTGTACACGCACTTGACTTTCGTTGCAACCGTATTTATAGGGGCCACTGCAGGTCGCATCGGAAATGATACAGGAAAACGTTGAATTTGCAAACCGTGAGTCCTAGACGCGGAGGTAAACAAGCTCCTCCTGGTTACGAATAAAGACTTAACCAGTATATCACCTCACTTGGTGTCGCCTTCTTGATAGCTTCTATAATCCATCTGTAACATTAGACACATCAACAAAACACTTAAAAAGGGAACCAAAATAATGTCTATGATGTCAAAAAGTCAAGATGAACACATCAAGGTTCCACACGGCTTACATAGCCTATAATATAAGGCCACTATGATGGACATAGTCTCGACTGTAGATTGACTATATTAACCTTCCGGGCTGAGAGGTCGTGGTCGATATGTAAAACCATTCCTTAATGTTTTATCTTTAACTGCGGGAGACATCTTTGGAGATAAAAAGACAATGCATGGATGCAGTTGCCATTTTACCTCATAAGACGTCACTCGCAGACGGGGACGAAACGTCAGGAAATGGTTATAGGCATTCGTATTCAAATATAGAGATAAGTAACCAGGCAGAATACGGCGCTGCTGTCGACAACGGCTCTATAAGACAACAAGTGTCTGATGCAGTTATTAGATCGGTTACTGCTGCTATAATAACAGGTTATCAGGATTTAAGAGAGTTTGAACGTTACAGTAGGCACACGCGCAATGAGACACATTATCACCGAGGTAGCGATGAAGTGGAGATTTTCCCGTACGACCATTTCACGAGTGTATCGTGAATATCAGGAATTCGGTAAACCATCAGCTCTCCGGCATCTCTGCTTCGGGAAAAAGATCCTACAAGAACGGGACCAACGATAACTGAAGAGAATCGTTCAACATGACAGAAGTGCAACCCTTCCGCATTTTGGTGCAGATTTCAATGCTGGGCCACAGCAAGTGTTAGCGTGCGAACCATTCAACTAAACATCATCGATGTGGACTTTCGGAACCGAAGACCCATTCGTGTACGCTTGATGACTGCACGACACAAAGCTTTACGCCTCGCCTGGGCCCGCCAACACCGACACTGGACTGTTGATGACAAGAAACATGTTGAAACTTCCTGGCAGGTTAAAACTGTGTGCCGGACCGAGACTCGAACTCGGGAACTTTGCCATTCGCGGGCAAGTGCTCTACCAACTGAGCTACCCAAGCACGAATCACGGCTTTCCTCACAGCTTTACTTCTGCCAGTATCTCGTCTCCTAGCTTCCAATCTCATTCTGGAAACATCCCCCAGGCTGTGGCTAAGCCATGTCTCCGCAATATCCTTTCTTTCAGGAGTGCTAGTGCTGCAAGGTTCGCAGAAGAGCTTCTGTTAAGTTTGGAAGGTAGGAGACGAGGTATTGGCAGAAGTAAAGCTGTGAGGACAGGCGTGAGTCGTGCTTGGGTAGCTCAGTGGTAGAGCACTTGCCCGCGAAAGGCAAAGGTCCCGAGTTCGAGTCTCGGTCCAGCACACAGTTTTAATCTGCCAGGAAGTTTCATATCAGCGCACACTCCACTGCAGAGTGAAAATCTCATTCAAGAAACATGTTGCTGGTCGGACGAGTCTCGTTTCAAATTGTATCGAGCGGTTGGGCGTGTATGAGTATGGAGACAACCTCATGAATACATGGATGCTGTATGTCAACAGGGGACTGTTCGAGCTGGTGGAGACTCTGTAATGGCGTGGGACGTGTGCAGCTGGAATGATATGGGACCCCTGAGACGTCTAGATACGACTCTGACAAGTGACAGGTACGTAAGCATCCTGTCTGATGACATGCTGTCATTCATGTCCATTGTGCATTTAGACGGACTTGGGCAATTCTAACAGGACAATGCGACATCCCACACGCCAGAATTGCTACAGAGTGTCTGGAGGAACAGGAACATTCTTCCGAGTTTAAACGTCTCCGCTGGCCACAAAACTCCCAAACATGAACGTTGTTAAACATATCGGGGGTGCCTTGCAAGTGCTGTTCAGAAGTGATTTCGAGCCGCTCTTACGGATTTATGGACAGCCTTGTTGAATCGATGGTGTGTACTCCCTCCAGCACTACTTCAGACGATATTCGAGTCCAGGCCACGTCGTGTTGCGACACTTCTGCGTGCTCGCGGGAGCCTACACGATATTAGGCCGGCATACCTGTTTCTTCGGCTCTTCAGTGTACATCGACGATGACCTCTCGACCCGGAAGCTTTAACTGAAGACATCTATTTTCACCAGAGCAATTAAAGCGTTACTTCATAGTTTTAGTGTAAGTGCAATGCTTCCTTTAGCACTGTTTGAAAGTGAGTATTAGTGAATCATCATTCTTGCTGGTAGATAACATGTGGTATATTCTTCCATACTAACAAATGGGGTAAGGGCTGTATCATTTTTAATCTCAGAGCTAGGTTTAGTTTGATTTAATTTAAAAAGGTAAAGCTGCCGTCAGTCTAGAAGTTGGTTTTGAACACCACAGTTCTTTTCTAGACATGCTCCGACTGAATGTGGTATGTCGTGGACTTCCTCCAAACTTTGTTCTGACTTATCCATTCAGTTGTAGGAAGACCTCCATTTTTGATGTAGATTTAAATTAATCATAATTTCTTTAATGAACTGTAAAACTGAACAAAAGCCTTTCGGCTTTCAAACCACATCAGTTGAGCTAAAATTCTAGAGACCTGGACTGCTGTCATCTCTGACGTCTTCAGGAGTTAAATCTGCTGACAGTCGGGAGTGACTGAGTGCCCTCCTTACAGGTGGGAACCAGCAAAGTCTTCCGGAGGCTCCGAATTCACGTGTGCGCTTAGGAAGAGCGGCGCCGAGTGACGTCACAGGATGAGGGGCCTGGGCTCCCTTGGATTCCACCGTTGTCGCCTCCCTACATCAGCCTTGTTGTGTCTCAGTATCCAAACCACTCCCGAAGTCCTCAACGCGTGCCTCTGATGTTTGTTGACATTATTGCACCGCATTATCTACTCGACTGCCTTTTTTTAGAACTGAATCCAAATAAAATTACGCATGGGTCGGCATCACAATTCACAAAGTACAGCTACACGCCTAATACTTAAGCTGATTTTAACGAGGCGTAACTTCTCCAGAATCTTCACAGCTGGTCGCTAAGTAGCTCTGGAGAACACGTAACACTTCGCTGGTGGTCGCGCCGCATTGTGCAGGAAGGACTGCTGACTTTGCCTCTTCCGCTGAGTCACGCGAAGCGTCCTTCAGCAGTTGCAGACGCAGGAGCTCACAGTATAATTCTTGCCCTGACTGCCGTACTTGCACGCATGTTTTCGAATCATTAGGTCCAGACTGGAGAGGGCTGTTGTCGGTAATGACTCAGTACCATGTTGTAGTAAGTTAAAGATGGTGTTCGCATCGGTAGGAATATGAAATCTGTTTTTTGAATCATCACCGCCATTTGGCTGTAAGTTTTTAATTTTTGTTTATTTCACTATCACAGTTTCTGCTGTAGGGCAATTTTCAAGCGCAATGGTGAAAAAAGTCAGTAAAAATTGTTGCATGTGAGGTCCGCCAGTTATGCGAAAGACCGTTTTTCTCAGTGCCCAAACATGTTTCGGCACCACTTTGCCATCATCAGTGGGTTTCCGTTTTCATTTATTCTTTTACATTTGGTGTGCATGCATTTTCTGGTCAGTAAATATCAAACATTTCTGAATGACATGTCGCCGTCAAAGTATCACAAAACATATTTGTCAACGAAAATAATCAGTTTTTGAAAATATAGTTTAACTGGATGTATAAAAAAAATCTATTCACAAAGCATGCACAGAAGGACACAGCGATAAAGGTATCGAAATTTGCAAACTTTTTGAGCCAATGGCTCCTTTCTTCTGGGAGAAGAGTTGAAGGAACAGGACTGGTGATGTTTAGGAAACTGGGAGAGTCTGGAGAAGTCGGCCAGAACCCCGAGTTACACTCACCCCAACTGATAACTTGGTGGTAGTCATGCCGATGTAAAGGGACGAACAGTGATTATGTAACAGCTGGTACACGATATGTGTCGTTTCACTGTAGTTCACTCATTGGTGATACATATATTGCCAGTTACAGGTCTCGTATAGATGGTTGAAGGAGGATACACTGCGCAAGTCTTAGAGCGGGGATGTCACAGCAGTAGGAGCCATAGGATAGGGAAAAGGGTAGGAAGGGAAGTGGGTTTAAAAAAAAAAAGAAAAAAGAAACACAAGAGCACACCGTCCCCGAGAGGAGAAGCACCGTGGCGTTCAAATCATCGTCCGTTTTGTGGACAGCTTCAGCTCACAGTGAGTGATCAAACCAATTGCCTGTCTTCCGCTAGACTATTGCACTTAAGAAAGGTTGCTTGGCTTACCTCTTCTCTTCGGGTGGGATGGAAATTATTCATGAATACAGGGCGTTGCCTGAAAACGGGAAGGATTTTGCTGAAGCGAAAAAATCCCGAGGCCGCATCATTTGTAAAACAAAAATATATATCTCCGTGTTAATACTAAAACTTAAAAATAGCAATGAGCAAAGAGATATGCAACTGGTGCTCATTTGCTGCCCAACATAACTTTCTATGTTTATGGTATGCACACTCTGTTAAAGTTTCTGGGAAGCAGGTCACCAAGACGACCACAGCGAGCAAATAAAGTAAGCACTAGATAATACAAGAATACTGACTAGGGGCTCAGCTCCAGATTACGGAAGCGTTATCACCACGTCCACAACCGCCATCGCCACTAGGCACCATCGACACTGATATCATCGTAATTTGTCCCCAAAGTATTATTTCGTCTAATTTGTACCTCTAAACACTTCGAAGGGTGGACAATACGTGTGGCGCTCTCCCGCAATACGTCAATAAAGGAAAATGTGTCCAGTGTGTCAATTTACTAATTGGCGTGTCCCTCTTCTTCTTCTTCCTGAAACATCTCTGCTTATGCGGGTCGCCGTGCGGGATTAGCCGAGCGGTCTGATGCGCTGCAGTCATGGACTGTGCGGCTGGTCCCGGCGGAGGTTTGAATCCTCCCTTGGGCATGGGTGTGTGTGTTTATCCTTAGGATAATTTAGGTTAAGTAGTGTGTAAGCTTAGGGACTGATGACCTTAGCAGTTAAGTCCCATTAGATTGCACACACATTTGAACATTTTGATATGGGCGTCGTTCACAGAGACTTCTCTTTTCTCGCACAGTCCATTACTCAGCACCTCCTTTCACTGCAGTCCTCCACGGTTCACATCATCCTTCACACGGTCTCTCCATCTTATTAGTGGTCTTCCAATTGGTTTTCTCTCCACTCTAGGCTGTTCTTGGAAATCTTTCTGGTGTCATTCTTTTAATGTTGCCCAATCAGTGAAGCCTGTTTCCTCCCATGGATTCTTGTAAGTGCTTGATCTGCAGGGTGTTTCGTATCGTTTCATTCCTTACCTGTCCCTTCTCGTGTTACCCAGAATCTCTCGCAGAAAGTGCATCTCTGTTACTTGTATTCTCCTCAGGCCTTTCTTTGTCCAAGTCCAACATTCTGATCCACAGGTCAAAACTGGCTGATATTATGGCTTGTATATCACGATGTTTGATTTCGCAGGTATTTTTCAGTCTCCATTTATGTGCGATAGACAATAATAAAATTTCGAATAATTTTCTATTCTCTCCGAAATTTCATCCTTTATTTTTCCTTCTGTGGTTAGTTTTGTTTCTCGATAACTTGAAACCATCTACGTCTTTAACAATTTTTCCGTTACAACGTATACCCCAAATTTTCCATTTTTCCTGCTGATTTTCATTATTTCATTTTTTGTTAAGCTTATTTCCAGGCTTACTTCTTAAATCACGCTATGCTAGGTAACTGGTCTTTCCTCCAACTCCAGCTTATTTTCATCCCAAATTATCACATCGTCTGCATATGCTATGATTTTCGTATTATCTGCTGTTGACCCTTGGCGAAATTTCCTTATGATTTTGTCCATGTCTGTATTAAAAAGCATTGGTGTGTCCCTTAATCTTGCAATCATCCTTATGGTCAAAGTAGCTGACTCTAATAATAAACACAATAAGAACTTGTTTTTTATTTGTCGTTCGTACTCTACATTAGATGAAGGTGAAGTTTTTTTCCCAATATAAAACAGGAGGAGCAGTGACTACCTATATTTAAAGTTAGCCCGTGTGTAAAAAACCAATTAAGAACTTCTACATAAACATCATTGGCTGTTTTTGCTGTTAATACTTCGATCTTCTGAAATTTTGTGTGCATCTAAAAAGATATAAACGGGAACTCATATACAGGGTCGCCAGAAACAGTTTGAAAAGCTTGTAAAGGTGTTATAGAATAAGCAGTGTTGGGATATAATTGTTAAGAAAAAATTCGATACGTTGCGCCGTTTCCGAATTAATCAGCATTGAAGTTGCGCGCGCAAAATCGAGCGGTCTGCCAGAGACGGTGTCGCCAAACATGCTGTTAGTTTGGTTTCCTAAAACTCAACAAGAGAGCGGTACGAAAATTTTTGGGGTCTGTAGTAAGGATCGAGCCTGAGCCAACGAGAACAAGTGAAACTAAGCTGTACCTGGCGAGCCGCTTGAATTTGCACGCAACGGTCTGACTGACTAACTTCGATGCTAATTAACTCGGAAACGGCGTAATGTATTGAATTTTTTTTAACAGTTATTTCTCAGCACAAACTCCCTTGCAACATCGTCACGAGCTTTTCACACTGTTTCTGATTGGAAAGTTCTCTTCAAAATACGTTAGACCCGAACAATGGTGCTGACTGAGTGAGTAAAAGTTGTAAGTTTAATGAGAAAGAAAGGAGAAAGAGAGGCCAGCGGAAGGAAAGTATATCGGAGATTTGAAACAGAACGGTCAGCGGCTTAAACGACTGGAGGCTAGAAACGGCTGAACCTAAAATATCTTAAAATCTCACCTGTACTGTTGACGTCGATCTCAGTAACAATGCCGTAAGTAAGGTGCGGACTTCTACTCTAGAATACTAATTATTATTTTCATTCTAAGTTATCTTCATATTTCTTCAATGCCAAACGTTGATGTTTACGTAGCTTCTAGCTAATAAGATAAGTAATCGCAGCCACTTGAGAAATATTATCTTGGGCTTTTCCACATTAGAATGGAATCCGCGTCGTTTGCAGCTGCGATCATCATCACGTAAGGGAAAAAAATATCATCATCCATTTTTCGTTCAAACAATTTACTTGGGACTGAACTAAATCTGTGCGTACGCCAGCTCATGTGTTGTGTACACACGACCCATCTTTGTTACAAGATCCCTAAGTTAGCATTCGGCAATAAACAATTATTACTTGCCAGCACTGGTTTCAACCTTCTTCTTGCTGATCAATAACACATCATTCTGTCAGGTTTCGGTCGTGTATCCGAGATATCATGATTTATTCTTCTTATAATTCGGCTGAGAACTTTCTAGTCATTGTCAAGATTTACACCTGCTGTATACGCTTATTCTGCAATTCACACTTCATTGTTGGACAGAGAGTTCAAAGAACCACTTTTATAGTATTTCTCCGCTATTCCACTCTCGAATCTCACGTGCCGACAATGAACACTTAAGTTTCCTGCGAGAGCTCCGCTTTTTTTTATTTTATCACGACTTTCATTTCTCTCACTGTACGTAAGAGTCAACAAAATATTTTGCCATTCGGGGGAGAAAGTAATTTTAACTTCATGAAAAGATTTCGCCCCCAACGAAAAACGTTTTTATCTTAATGATTGCTACCCGAACTCACTTATCATATTGATAACACTTTCTCGGCTACTTCCTGATAATGCGAAACGGGCTGCTCTTTTTTGAACTTATTCGATGTTCTTCGTTAGTCCTGTCTGGTAAGCATCCCACACCGCGTACAATGCTTCTGGCAACAGAACGCAGTCTTGGTTTGTCTTCCTCACAATATTTTCTGTGTGATGGTTTCAAATTTAGTTGTTCGTACTTGTAATTCCCAGATATTTATATGAACCGACAACCTTTAAATATGCTTGATTTATCGTGTAATCGAAATTTAACGATTTTTTAGTGCTCATGTGGAGGATCTGGCAGATTTTTTTGTTAAGTGTCCATTCTCATTTTTCACACCGTCTAGATATCTTTTGGAAACCATTTTGTAATGCGTATTGATCATCTGACGACTCTACTAGACGCTAAACGACAGAAAAATACCTGCAAACAGTCCAAAACAGCAACTCAGATTGTTTTCTAAATCGTTTGGATGGATTAAGAACGGCAGAGGGTCCATAACGCTTCTTTTGAGATCACCAGAAATAATTTAGGTTTCACTAAATGACTTCACGTCAGTTACAACGAACTATGACATTTCTGGTAGGAAATCACAAATCCAGACGCAAAGCTGAGACGATACTTCATAGGCAAGCTTTTTGATTAAAATCTGCTTGTGAGGAGCTGCGTCAAAAGCCTTCTGGAAAGTTAGAAATATGGAGTAAACTAGAGATCCCCCGTAAATAGCAGTCATAACTTCGTGTGAATACAGGGACAGTTGAGTTTGAGAACACTATTATTTTCTGAATCCGCGCTGGTTATGTGTGAATAGATCGTTATCTTCGAGATCTTTCATAATATTGGGAAACAGTATGTGTTCCAAAATCCTGCCACCAATCTACCTCCACAGTTCAACGGATTACTTCTGTTTACTCTCTTGGGTTTTGGTGTCACTTGTGTAAGTTGCCGGTCTTTAGGTACCGATCCATCGTCCAGCGAGCAGCTGTACACGACTGCTAAAAATGTAGCTATTTCGTCAGCATACGACGAAATAAACCTAATGAGTACACGGTCTGCAGCGGAAGGCTTTCCATTATTACGTGACTCAGTCGCTTCGCTGCACAGAGGGTATCTACTTTCAAATTACTCATGTTGGCAGATGTTTGTGATTCGAATTCCGAAATATTGTGTGTCGAAGAAGACGGAATATTCTTTCTCCCGGCCGGTAAAACTTGAAGAATCGCATCATGAATGTGCACCAGTGGCGCAACTAGGCTAAATGGACTCGGGGCAAAATTCGTCAAACGTTAAATTCCAAACTACTAGCCAAGAAAACCGTCTTCATTTTTAAGTTGTTCTGGAATTGCTATGAAGCGAAACTTAAATAAGTAAGAATAATAAATCAATTATTCTTATTGTTTGGCTGTTTCAAACTGCTGCTTGGTTATCCGTCATTTAATAACAAGAAGCTTTAAAATTTAAGTTGTGTTCCTATAGAGAATAAATAGGAAAAAATTCAGTTTTTAAAATTAGTTTGTACGTTGTTTTAGCTCATAGAACAAGCACTTTCAGTATTAACCAGGGAAAGTTCATTGCACCAATTTTGTGCCACAGGTACTCTGAGGTACGAAACTATGAGCGAAGGTTTGCCAAAGGACTTCTCGCAGCTAGCGATGGAGACGGCGACTAGTCGGCTACTCCTAAATTCTGGAAGACAGTTTCAAAAAAGAAAAAAAAAGGTTCAAATGGCTCTGAGCACTATGGGACTTAACTTCTTTGGTCATCAGTCCCCTAGAACTTAGAACCACTGAAAACAAACTAACCTAAGGACATCACACACATCCATGCCCGAGGTAGGATTCGAACCTGCGACCGTAGCGGTCGCGCGGTTCCAGACTAAAGCGCCTAGAACCGCTCGGCCACAACGGCCGGCAAGACAGTTTCGTTATCATATTTAAGGAGGAAGTGAAAGTATCATTCCGGTCTCGATTGTATGATGGAATTACAGCTTGACAGCAGTATCGTACAGTCCGAAGTTTCTGCCAGTAGTTGTTCACTGTCAGTATCACGGTTGTAAACTTTGCCAAAACTTCCGTATTTGATCTTCAGGTCCTCCTTGTCAGCAGTGCAGCACAATCCTCCTGTGTCGAACAGAAGTCGGAACTTTTCGTGTGTATTCAGGGAGGAGAACCCTCTAGATCTGTATTTATCCTGCAGAGGCTGCCTCACGTCGTCTTGCTAGTGCACTCTTCTCTGTGTGCCCAGCCTCACCTTGCCCCTTCATTGTTCCCGTAGCTAATGGTTAACAGGGAGAACGCTTGTTGCTATGCTCCTGCGTAAACTCCAGTCTTTCTGACTATACCAACAGTGGAAAATTGTACTGAAATGCAGGAGGATCTGCAGCGAATTGACGCATGGTGCAGGGAATGGCAACTGAATCTCAATGTAGACAAGTGTAATGTGCTGCGAATACACAGAAAGATAGATCCTTTATCATTTAGCTACAAAATAGCAGGTCAGCAACTGGAAGCAGTTAATACCATAAATTATCTGGGAGTACGCATTAGGAGTGATTTAAAATGGAATGATCATATAAAGTTGATCGTCGGTAAAGCAGATGCCAGACTGAGATTCATTTGAAGAATCCTAAGGAAATGCAATCCGAAAACAAAGGAAGTAGGTTACAGTACGCTTGTTCGCCCACTGCTTGAATACTACTCAGCAGTGTGGGATCCGTACCAGATAGGGTTGATAGAAGATATAGAGAAGATCCAACGGAGAGCAGCGCGCTTCGTTACAGGATCATCTAGTAATCGCGAAAGCGTTACGGAGATGATAGATAAACTCCAGTGGAAGACTCTGCAGGAGAGACGCTCAGTAGCTCGGTACGGGCTTTTGTTAAAGTTTCGAGAACATACCTTCACCGAAGAGTCAAGCAGTACATTGCTCCCTCCTACGTATATCTCGCGAAGAGACCATGAGGATAAAATCAGAGAGATTAGAGCCCACACAGAGGCATACCGACAATCCTTCTTTCCACGAACAATACGAGACTGGAATAGAAGGGAGAACCGATAGAGGTACCCAAGGTACCCTCCTGACGGTGTGTGGCGGAGTATGGATGTAGATGTAGACTTTTCCCGAAATATACGTTGGAGGAAGTTTAATTTTTTTTTCCAAAAAAATTAAAAACCTCTCTCATACCGGTCTGATTTAGCTTCACTGATCAGGATAGTAAAAACATGCGTATGTTAAGGGAATTTTCATTCACAAAGCAGGCTTATCACATTCACAAGTTCAATACTGTTCTATCCTGGTTAAATTGAGCTTAACTTAAATTCCATAAGGCAGTGAAGCAATTTCGAAGTCTCGGTGCGACGAAAATTGTCAGTCGATCTCCTGAAAACATTTGTAATAATTATTAACTTTCGGTGATCACATGGGGAAGACCGGAGATCTGCTGGTAAGACCATGTTAGCCCATTTATTTGAAGTAACTGGATATCTTGAGCTTACAAAACGGCAGGTTCGTCCAGTGTAAATCAGACGTTCCCCACTGATCCCGTGCAACACAGCGTAGTAAGCAGACACTGTCAATAATAATCAGTTAAATAACACGCGAACACACTTACTTTAGTTTAGTTCATGTATTAAATTCCTTCTCATACAGTATCTCATCAAGATGGCGACTAGCTCAACAATACATGTATATACATCCTGCTTCTTTCACGGCTAATCGGCAAGCATTGCCTCATTCTTTTCATAAGAGAAAACAGATAGCAGAGAAGCTATTCCATGGAACAAATGGACGCTCCAAGGAATAATAGGGCTTGAAACTATTTTGCATCGTATATTACAGTTTAGAAATTGGTAAGATAAGAAGAGATATTTCGTGATATGTACTGAGTTATATAATTTATAAAATTTCTGAAAATATCGCGGAGAGACCGCTGCAAGAGACATTACAGAAGCAATAATCTGGTTGATTCTTCTAGAATTTTTTTTTCTTTTTCGCTTCGTCAGTCTTGTGACTGGTTCGGTCCCGCTTGCCACGAATTCCCCTCCTGTGCTAACCTCCTCACCTCAGAGTAGAACTTGGACCCTATGCCCTCAGTTACTTGTTGGACGTATTCCAATCTTTGTCTTCCCCTACGGTTTTCACCCTCCACAGCTCCCCCTAGTACCATAGATGTTATTCGCTGATGTATAAACACATGTCCTAACATCCAGTCCCTTGTTAATATTTTCCATACATTCATTTCCTCGTCGATTGTGCGGAGAACTTCCTCGTTCCTTACCTTATCAGTCGAATTAATTTTCAACATCCTTCTATAGTATCACATTTCAAACGCTCTGCTTCTCTTCTGTTCCGGTTTCCCCACAGTCCATGACTCACTACCACTCAATGCTGTGCTCCGAACGCACATTCCCAGGAATTTCTTCCTCAAATTAAAACCTATGTTTCACGCCAATAGACGTGTTTTGGCCAAGAATGACCTCTGTGTCTGCGCTAGTCTGCTTTTTATGTCCTACTTGCTTCATGTGTCATAGGTTATTTTGCTTTCAATGTGAAACATCCCCTTTGAACAATTTATATAGGACTGTGCTTAACCTGACACACAATACTTTGTTAGCGCAACGCAATCTGACTTTCAAAATTCCCTACAAAAGAATGGCCCTGACTAACATTAAACTATACCTTTCACAAATCACTTACCTCACAAAAATCTTCGCTGCTCAAGCTACTGCAATACAGCAAGCGCCACTACTGCCAGCTAAATAAAAGATTCAAACTACTAAAGGCACTAACTACTGATAGGGATAGTTAGCAAATGAAAGATATTAATAGAGAACAAACAACGTATTTACCTTAATATCATCACAAGTCATAATATATATATCAGTTCATGACAAATTGCAAACCTCCGCCATCTCTCTCCCCACATCCACCACTGCTGGCGGCTCACCTCCAACTGCGCAACGCTACGCGCTGTTCACAGCCAGCTGCCTAACACTACAATGGCGAGTATTACAACAATGCAAAGCAGACACAGACTGCCCACAGCACAGCCAGTGATTGTCATACAGAGGTGGCGTTACCAATAAAAAACCTAAACAGCCTACTTACATAGAGAAAACATAAACAGCCTACTTACATAGAGAAAACATAAACAGCCTACTTACATAGCCCCCATGCTCCCCACAAAAATTTTTACAAATGGTGTTGGGCACTGGCCAATACAGATTTGACAAAAATTTTTCACAATTACAGTAACAAAGATATAAAATGCACACACTTATTAATATTATGTTGGTCAAAAGATCAAAATTTCTCACAGTCCATAAAGACAGTCCACATTGTTCATCACAGTAAAAATGCAGAGTTTTTCTCAAAGTCCAAGCAGTAAAAGAAAATGCACATAGAAGTAGTGGATTTCCATGCAGTCTTGAAGAAGTAGTGTTGACCTTCCAACGGAAAGACAGTGCTGACTCTCGACATGCAGACAGGTAATGGGCCACAACAGAGCAAACCCACAGCAGAGTCATTCGAAGTTTGGAAGAATATTGGTAGGTAGGTCATCACAGAGCAGACCCACTGGAGTCCTGGTAGAGATTGTGGTATTGGTGGGCCACCAGAGGTGCAGACCCACTGCAGTCCTTGTAGAAATAATGGCGTTGGTAGGTCATCATAGATGCAGACCCACTGTAGTCCTTGTAGAGATAATGGTATTGGTGGGCCACCAGAGGTGCAGACCCACTGTAGTCCTGGTAGAGACGGCCAGCAGCCATCCGTTGCGACTGTGCAGGTGCACAATCACCATCGAAGATTCTTGCAGAGAATATAGCAAGTCCATAAACCACCACTTGTGCACTCAGAAAGTTTTTCTTTTAATTGTCCTTAGAACCAGCAATGCTGTTATCCAGTCCCTTGCTGAATTACCAACACACGTGCAAACACTATCAGTCCCTACTTCTCACATATTGTCCATATACTATGACCAACAGAAACGTGTGCAGTGAAATGGAACTTACAAGTTAATAATATCATGAACTGGTGACAATTACAATTTTATAACAGAAGAATACAATAACAAAGGTACAAAATACATCATTAAAGAACATAACAATACAGATAACATTTGTAGTAAAACAGGCGTTACAAAAGAATAGAAATAGACATATACGTCAGTGTTACAGGAATTATGACATGAGTACATACATAAAAGATCACAATAACTTTTGAAACATCAACTTCACACATTAGCATTAACACAAAACAGAGTAAATAATGTCTAAACATCTTTACAAAGTAAATAACATATTATTAATGCCAATTATATTCGAGGATAACAGTATTCCTCATCATAGTGAATGTAGCTTAATATTAAAAGAAGAAAAAATTCTATGAAACTACACAGAGACAGGAAGAAAACAAATACTCAAGGGTACACAAACACATAGTGGGATAACACAAAAGGAAAGGACAGGGTTCGTTTTCAGTGTAACATTTGGTACTGCAGTCCATCCCAAAACTTCATTCTATAGATCTTTCGTCTTATTTCAACCTTTGCTTCCACCAAAAAAATCTTATCCAAGCATGCTTTCTGTATTCTGTTCATATTTCTTTCAAAATAATTATTTCTGATTGTACAATACTCATTTGGGCCCAAATCCTTTTTATATAACTTCGCAATGCATTCTTTACCTATTCTCCATAGTCAGTTTCTCATATAGTCTACCCCCTCTTAAGCTAACTTAAATCTACTGAGCTCAGATGCTAAACTAAGGGACGAGGCAATGCAGCAGCACAAAACAATTAACACAAACATCAATGACAAAAATACAAATGCCAAAGCAATTGCAATATTACAACTCATATAGGGCACTGTGCAGCAAAAAAAAAAATAAATCTGGCTTAGCAGAGTAACACAAATTAAAGTTCAGTAGCACTATGCCTGGCAAACAGCAGCTTATATCGAAACATGACATAGCTCAAGTAGAAAAAATAGTACACTAAAGATAACAATGCAGATAAGGCAAATGTATAATCACATCTTAATGTCTAAGTAATTAAAGTGGTGCACCACAAGAAGTTATTCTACCAAAAAGTTACCAATTACTTGAAAAGAAAATTATGAATGCAGTTACTAGTTCCTTCTTATTGTTCTTTCCTTTCCAAGTGCTTCTTTTTTTAAAGAATGTGGATCATAAAATAATTATTTAATAGATCTGTTGACAGAAAGTGTTCACATTAGCAAATGCATTTTATTTTATAAAAGCAATGCTGCAACACAGCTGGAAAACAGATGTCAAATGAAATAAGCAACTATGAAAAGCAAAGCATAAAAATATCATTCAGTAGTCATGTGACATTTCGTAAGTTAGTAGAAATTCTCTCAACTCTCATAGAAAGACGCTTGTCATAATCAGGTGTGCAGATGTAAAAATATTTCTTGTCATTTTATTAGGCATTTCAGTAAATATCGTAAATTAAGAGCTAGTGTAATCATATGTTTTCAAGTTCGACCGTGTCGTTTTTGCGATGCTTTCTCTAAAGGAATGACAATGGCCAGGATAATGGCCTTCCCTTTCTTTTTTTTTTCTTCCTGTGCTCTGAAAGGCACGCGCTAATGACTTTTTCTCCAGGCGTCTGACACAGCTGGGTGCCCGCGACGCATTACATGCAGGTGGTCACTTAACTTTCGTACGGAAATATTTACGACAGCAATTTTCGCTAAAGTGACAGTCTCACATAAAAATACTTCACAGGTCAAGAATTAGCGTTGCAAATCTGTAGAAACAAAATCCTATGAATATAACAGTGTCCAAAAAATGTTCAGTGGCATTGTGATACATTCACACATGATTCACACATGTCATAACTCTTAAAGTACGATTCTTGGTTTCCAACATCCTTTTTCACAAGTCAAGAGTCCCTACCCACTATTCATTACTCCTTACCTCATTATACATATACATGTTCGTCGACACTTCTTCAATATTTCATCGTGAGAAATACGTAGCATAATAAACATTCCTCAACAACATAATACACATCGTCGTCGTAATAATAACATCATAACACTTCAGTCAAATCTCAAAATCGTCGTAACTTCCTCCAATAATTTCTAAGCCTAAAATAATTCTCTGCTCATGTCAAAAGTGTCAGCTGCCTCAAACGTACTTTAAAAATCATGATCTCATACCAAATACATCATTCAAAGCTCTCATAGTATCACAATGATTCCGAAAAAATATGAACAGTTTACAAAGTACAGACAAAATACAGTTTCATAAGTGTGAAGTTATCCAACGGTGTAATTGCGTAAACATCTGTCACTGATGTAGTAAAAAACATGTTTATCTCTCAGTTAAATGATCAGATAGCTGTGTAATTTGTGTGTTAGAGAAATATGGTACCGATGTGTAAAGTTGTATAAGCAAATACCATATTAGCTAGGGCTCCTTGTGCTTGCCAAACACATGGTACACAAAGTAAGCGTGTACCCCCCTGAGGATTAATGTAATTATACCCTCAGGTGTTACAGATTACAGCAATGAAATGAAATGTATCACTGAAAACTTTCTTTGTAATTCAAAAATCTTTAAAAATAAATGTTTTAAGTACAAAATTAATCACTGAAATGCGTGTCCTGTAGCGCTAAATGTGCATATTGTTGTAAGATAATCTCTGTGAAAGTGTCGTAGTTATTTTCCTCCAAAAGCTAAGTTCTGCAGAAGCCAATGTACTTACCTCATGATAAACAAAAGTGAAATGCTTTGCGTAGAGATATCTTAGTTATTACGCTTATAGTTGTGATGATGAAAGTACTGTGCTGTAACGTATTGTTGTGCTATGGAAAAGGCTGTCTCCTTGTAGCTATACCACAAAAGTTACTAATAAAACATGTTTTGATTTCCAGAAGAATTCAGAAAACTGTGCAGATATAAAACAGATACACCGCAAAAGCAACATTGTAAATTGTCACTCATTAGTAGCGTCGTGATAAAAATCGTGTAGCTGTCACATAAACTAACCTCTGTGTCATCTGGTATCTCTCAGAAAGCACTTTAAATTCAGAATGTATTTTCAAATAAACCAAAATGTTGCATTAAAATCTCATTAGCAGTACTGGTAAATGTTCTAAGTATGTGAGCCTTATAGTCGTTACGTAATCGTGCAACAAACAAGCAAGAATGTACACACACAATAACACTGTGACGTCTGTTTACTATAACAATGCATTCGTCATTTCTGTTTAAATAAGTTCTCTTGGTTCTTGATTGGATATTTAACTTCAAACATTGTTGCATGGTAACAGTTTCTAAAGCATACTAGTAACGTGAAGTGAAACGTTTTATGGCAAAGACAAAGTTAAAAGGCAGATTATCTGTCAATAAATGCTTTTACATGAGAAATGTGGTGTAAACCTTTACTCTTCCTAGTACGCAGAGTTTCAACTTCAACGCAATTATCATGTGGTATACGTCGGATTCTGTAAGGTCCATTGTAAACTAGAAAGAATTTGTGACTCAAGTGTTTCTTCTTATGTGACAATGAATGAGCTTTAATCAGAACTTTCTGACCAATATACAATTTCTTTGCATTTGCTTTACCGTGTAGTTTTCTCCTTTTGTCTGCTGCAGATTTTATATTTTTAAGAGCCAAATCAATTATGTCTTTGTGTCGAAGTTTACGTGTATTCGGGAAAGGTACAAGCTCTCTGATTCTGTTCGGTGGTTCTTCATTCTTCAGTACAAGAGTAGGTGGTAAAGCAGTGGAGTCGTGAGGCATTTCATTCAGCACGTTTTGAAATAAGTGTAAATATCTGTCCCAATGCTGATGCTTTCTGTGACAATAAAGTCTGCAAAGCTTATTGATTTCTTTCATAATCCGTTCAGACGGGTTGCAATGTGGTGAGTACAATGAAATAAAAACAGGTTTGATTTTATGGTTGCGAAGCATGCGTGACCAAACAGCAGATCTGAATTGCGGTCCGTTATCTGAAATGACTTTACTAACGTGTCCAACTTCACGTAAGAAATTTTTAACAAAGGCGTTGGATACAGACCGTCCAGTGGCTTTACGTAACGGAGTGAAAGAAACAAATTTTGAAGTAAGTTCAACAGCGACTAGAACGTACGAAAATCCATTGGATGTTCTGACAAGCGGTCCCAAGAGATCAACAGCAGCAAATTCTTTTAATTTAGCAGGAATAATAGGAAACAACGGAGCACGATGTGAGACAGTAGATGGTTTCGCCTTTTGACAAAGTTTGCAAATAGACAAGACTCTTCGAATTCGCTTTTCCATATTGTTAAAATAACAAGTCGTTCGAAGAATATGATAACATTTTCGTGGGCCAAAATGTGCGTAGCTGAAATGAATGTACCAAATGAGCTTATTAACAAAATCGTCTGGAATGCAAAGTACCCATAGCTTGTCATCAACAGTGCAGCGTTTGAAGAGTGTGTTGTTTCTAACCAGGTAATAATGCCGAATCTGTGTGTGTGTCTCTTCATGCCATATGCTCTTGATGTCTTTCCAAATCGGATCTTTATCTTGTTCATGAGCAATGTCCTTTAAAGATGTGGTGATGAAGTTTTCAAAGGCGACTTTCTGAATGTAAAGAATACTGAAATTTTTCTCGAGGTTGCCTTCTGTGGTACTTTTCTCAAGCCCAGCCGGTGCGCGTGACAGTGCGTCCGCAACAATGTTCTCCTTGCCGGGAATGTAGACTATTGTGAAGCGGAATTCTTGCAGAAACAATGCCCAACGTTTTAACCTGTCATGATTTAATTTTGAAGACATAAGAAATTGTAATGCACGATGATCACTGTATACTTTTACGTGCTTACCAGAAAGAAAGAAACGGAATTTGTTAAATGCCCAAACGATAGCTAAAGCTTCTAATTCAGTAACGGAATAATTTTTTTCAGATTTTGTTACCACTCGGCTAGCAAAAGCAATGGTTTTCTGAACGGTAGTGTCATTTTCTATGGCTTCTTGAAATAAATGGGCACCAAGACCGACTTTAGAAGAATCCGTACTAAGGCAGAAATCTTGTGACAGATCAGGATGAGCTAGTATTGGCGCGTGAAGTAACGCTTCTTTCAAAGAATTGAATTCCAACTGTGCTTGTTCGTCCCAGTTCCAAATAGTATTTTTTCCAGTGAGAGAACAAAGTTTTGGTGTAACTAGAATTTGCATATTCAGAAAACGACGGTAAAAATTTACGAGACCTAGAAAACTGCGGACTTGTCTTTTTGTGGATGGAACTGGAATGGCTCTGATTGCTTCTAACTTTTCAGGATCCGGCTGAATGCCTTCAGAAGAAATAATATGTCCCAATAACCTCACCTTTGACCTACCGAATTCAGACTTTTCCAAGTTAACTGTAATTGCAGATTCTGCAAAAATACGTAACAGACTGTTGAGGATGCGATTATGTTGTTCCCATGAAGCTTCCGCTATTAGAATATCGTCCACATATAAGGTGATGTGACGTTTTAAGAACTCAGGTAATATGGAATTTAGCCCGCGAATAAATGCTGCTGAAGAAATGTTCAAACCAAAGGGAAGTTTCCGAAACTGATAACAAACGCCGAAACAAAGGAAAGCTGTGTATTTTCTGCATTCTGGATGAAGTTCGATCTGATAAAAGCTGGATCTGAGATCAATGGAAGACAACACTTTTACACCATTAAAATTTTGAAGAAGTTCTTCCATCGTCTGCGGCCTGTCTGTTTCAGGAATAATGATAGTATTGATTTGTCTCGAATCTAAGACAAGTCTGATCGATCCATTTTTCTTTTCAACAACATGTAATGGATTGTTGTATGAGCTTACTGCAGGCTCAATAATGCCCTCGTCAAGCATAGATTGTATTTCTGTTCTAACACGGTCCCTATAATGTGCTGGAATTACATATGGTCTAACACAAAATTTAGTATGCTCACGAACACGAAATTGGTATTGAAATCCCTTGATTGTTCCTGTTTTATGAGTAAAAACTGTGGAATGTGCTTGTAAAATCTCAAAAAGGTCCTGCCTATCAGTGTCATTACAATTCTCAATTGTTTGAATTTTATTCTGAATTAACTTATTAATGTCAAATGCGCCGTCGATATCATCCCTGTCAGTACTTGCAGAGTGATTGTTAGTGTCTAGTTCCGTAGAAAAGTCCGAACTGTTGTCTAACAGAAGGTAAAGCCGATTAATTTCCTCGTCATGGTTTGAGAGCCAATCTTCAAATTTCAAAGCTATTGACTTACATTCTTTCTCTAAACTTATTTCAGCATCGTGAAAGCTTAAGATTGCTTTGTATTCATTCAAAAAGTCTACTCCCAATATAATTTCCGTCGACAATAATGGAACAATAAGAAAGTTTATAGAGAAGCTGTGGCTTTGACAAAAGAATTCTAAATTGGTTTGCTGGCGTACATCTACACTTTTTCCAAAGATTGCACCTTGTAATTTAATCTTACGTAACGGAAGTGTAGGGCAATCGTTCGATTTGTTACATTTGCTAAAGGCTGTTTCACTAATTACTGAGATGGGACTGCCAGAGTCAAGTACTGCCGTAAATTTTACGTCATTTACTGTAATGTGAATCACAGGATATGCAATATTGTTATGTTTTATGTCGTGTTCCTGGAGTAAGATGTCCCTAATGTCTTCCATTTTTACGTAATTACTAGCTACGGCAGCTGCGTCGTTAGTGTCATAAGAACGTTTTGTGGCTGCCATCGGTGTGAGTCATTGCCTATTGTCTCTTTGTTGGCGCGCGTCGTTATTGGGATTTGGAGACCTAACTTCTACAAATTCACCGTGACGAGAGGGCCCTGCTCTGTTTGAATCCCGCCAGTTCTGATGCAGTTCAGGTCTATCGTTACGATCATATCGTCTGTCGTCATGTCGGTAGATGCCATAGTTTCTTTCTTGTCGGTCACGTGGTGGAGAATTTCTCCCTGAATCGAAACTGCGCGCTGGACCGTTGCGTCTAAAGTTATTCTGTCTCCCTTGATAATATTTATTTTGGTTCCCATATTGTCTGTTTCTCTGATTGTCTCTGTGATAGTCATTACCACGGAGAGGTGATCTTTCCCTGTAGTTATTACTACTCTGCCAACGGTTGTCATACGGGTGTTGTCTATTTTGGTCACGATTTGTGTTGTGAGAATAGCCTTGTCGTGTCCAGTTATTACTTCTTTCATCGCGGATTTGCGACGGATGTGACCTGTAATTGTTGTGTTCCTGGTTTCGCGTTCCGCGATTGTCAGTGTCAATTTCTAATTCTTGTAACAGTCCCTGAAAAGCTTCAATGTCGTCTTTGCAACGTCCTGCTAAAATAATATGTCGTAAATGTTTAGGCAGTTTGATTAAGCAAATGCGGATGAGTTCTGAGGGGCTGTATGGGTTTGACAGGTATTCATTCTTGTGCAACATGTCTTCAAAATATTTCACAAGACTGGAAAATTCAGATTGTTCGAAGTGTTTCATCATTATGATGTTATGTTTTACACGGTCTTGTGTAGCTTGAGACCAATATGCTGAGAGGAAGGCATGGTAAAATTCACCCTCACTGTGGCAATCGTGAATGACCGATCGCATTCTTACAGCTGGTTCATTCTCTAAGTAGCCACACATAAATTCTAATCTGTGTTCTAACGACCAGTTGGGAGGAAAACAATGAGAGAATTGATGGAGCCATGCTTGTGGATGAATGTCGTTGCCAGAATTCTTAAATGTTTTGAATTTACGTGTAGTAATGAACAGCTTATAGTCAAAATCATCATGTCGGCGAGTCGCATATCGGTCATTGTTAGGTCGTGTCGGCCGTTCCATCTCAAAATTCGGTGCACATTGCCAATTTCTTTCATAACTTCCGAAATGCCCTGTGTTATTATTTTGTGTCTGTTCCGTATTTGTATGTTCCTCTTCCCGTATTGGGGCGCGAGTGTCCTCAGAAATACGTAATTCTTGTACTACTTGTGCCAACTGATCTTGCACTTCCCGGATTTCTCTTTTGTACTGTGTATTGATTTGATTTTGATTTTGTTTGAATTTTCTAATTTGTTCATACTCTTCAGTGTCCATGAAAGCTACAGGTGTTGTGTCATTCAGATCATCATCTACCTTTGTAGATAAGTTAGTGAACTGATCTGAAAGTTTGGCTACTTTATCCGATAGTGAAATCATTTCCTCTCTATGTTTTTCTGAACCAAGTTTCAGAGTGTCCATTTGTGTTGCAATCGTGTCTACTGTGACCTTTAAGTTTTCCTGAGTTTTTGCAAGTTGCATAACCGTATCGGTAGATGCAACTGAGTCAAATTTTGCTTGCAAGGTCTCATGATTTTCATGAACAATAGTTTGCAGTTCTTTTATAGCTGCTTCGTGATTCTGTAGTGCATTTTCATGACGCGAAAAAATAGGTTGGAAATGCTCACAAATTTGTGTTTTTACGTCATTACAGACTTTTTGACATTTCGATTCAATGTGATGTAACTCAGCAGTTAAATCCTCACGTGTTCATTCAAGAGTTTGCTCCAATGAGTCTAACTTTTTAAGATTTTGTTCCATTGTGTCTAACTTTTTGAGATTTTGTTCCACTGTGTCTAACTTTTTAAGATTTTGTCCCATTTGTCTCTGATTTTGTTCCATTTGTTGCATTAATTGCAATAATAATGTATTAGTGTCTGGGATCTGTTTCTCTACGCTTTTCGGCATTGCATTTGCACCGGCAACATTCACATTTTGACAAGCAGAAAATGCGTCTTGACTTATTTGAGAAAACGGTGATAACCCAAAACCTGAATCTACAGTATTTGCGAAATTGTGTCCTGTCATTTCGGATTCCTGAGACGAGCTGTTGCCGACCGATCGATCGATAATGCTTCCCTCTTCACTAATTGTTTCACTGTCCGTGCCATTGTTTGCCGCCCGCTCCATTTCCCTATGCACGATTACCAAATTACTACTTTGAACATCAGTTAATTCATTACTCTGCGGCGCTAACACACTGCCTTCGTCTTCACTGTCATTTCTCAGTTTACTTTGGAGCCTAGTATTACGTTTTTCACACGCCATTATTGTCACAGTATTTCACACGACAACACAGAAAAACACAATTTGAAGAGCAAAATAAAATAACGTAGCAATGGAAATAATGTCTAGTTAATTGCAGCTTCGAAATACTTGGTGCAAATCTACATGCATGCCACAACTGTTTTACTCTACAACAATGAAAAACTACAACTACAAAGGAGATTCTCTCTACAATTACGCGCTAGCAATAAACAAAAGCTACACTAAATACACAAACTACAAGAAAAAATCAGAAGATTCCAGTGAGGTATCCTCGGCTAAGGGTCGACATATGAAACATCCCCTTTGAACAATTTATATAGGACTGTGCTTAACCTGACACACAATACTTTGTTAGCGCAACGCAATCTGACTTTCAAAATTCCCTACAAAAGAATGGCCCTGACTAACATTAAAGTATACCTTTCACAAATCACTTACCTCACAAAAATCTTCGCTGCTCAAGCTACTGCAATACAGCAAGCGCCACTACTGCCAGCTAAATAAAAGATTCAAACTACTAAAGGCACTAACTACTGATAGGGATAGTTAGCAAATGAAAGATATTAATAGAGAACAAACAACGTATTTACCTTAATATCATCACAAGTCATAATATATATATCAGTTCATGACAAATTGCAAACCTCCGCCATCTCTCTCCCCACATCCACCATTGCTGGCGGCTCACCTCCAACTGCGCAACGCTACGCGCTGTTCACAGCCAGCTGCCTAACACTACAATGGCGAGTATCACAACAATGCAAAGCAGACACAGACTGCCCACAGCACAGCCAGTGATTGTCATACAGAGGTGGCGTTACCAATAAAAAACCTAAACAGCCTACTTACATAGAGAAAACATAAACAGCCTACTTACATAGAGAAAACATAAACAGCCTACTTACAAATGTACAGAATCTCTTAACTTCGTCTACTTCATGGTCCCCATTTTTTGCCGTTAAGTTCATCGCTAACCTCATTTCTGCTGCTTCTTCCAGTTTACTCTCGATCCTTAGTCGTTACTCATTCGATTGTTCATCCCATTCGACAGATCCTGCAATTGTTCTTCACATCCGCTAAGGATAGGAATGCCATCAGCGAATCCTACCGTTGATACCCCTTCATCCAGAGTTTTAATCCCACTCTTGAACTTTTTTATAGCTATGATTTCTTCTCCGTTGTATAGATTGAACAGTAAGGGCAAAAGACTGCATCCTTGCCTTACACCACATTTTAATGCTATCACTTCGTTCTTGGTCTTCCATTCTTATTGTTCCTTCTCAATTCTCATACATTTGTAATCACCAGTCTTTTCCTATGGTTTACTAACACTTTTCTCAGAATTTCGATCATCTTGCAGCGTTTTACATTGTTGAATGTTTTGATACAGGATGACAATTCACCAGCTGCGACATAGTTGCGTATATGAACAGTGATCCAATGATCTCTTTCCTTCAGCTGTCATATAGACATTTTATCTGTCGTAGGTAATTTATAGGTTGCTACAGGCAATGTATTACGTGCATTAATTTTTGACCGTAAATTCACCATAAAAGTGTCAGACCTATTATCTTTATATATTTCATTTTAATAATATTATATGGCTAACTGTATTCGTTTTTTACAGTATCACAATTGCTTTCTATAATAGTTATCAATATTTAAAAGTCTGCTACATGTATTTTACCGCCAGCCTGTGTGGCCGAGCGGTTCTAGGCGCTTCAGTCTGGAACCGCGCGACCACTACGGTCGCAGGTTCGAATCCTGCCTCAGGCATGGATGTGTGTGATGTCCTTAGGTTAGTTAGGTTTAAGTAGTTCTAAGTCCTAGGGGACTGATGGCCTTACATGTTAAGTCCCATAGTGCTCAGAGCCATTTGTATTTTACCAAATGTGTTTTTATCAGATTATGTTTCTTACGTAAATGATGACTACATCTAAGCCCACAGTAGCGACATCTATGTAGGATGTAAGCAAACATATTTCTTGTCGCCACTGTACATCAGTACCCAGTTGCAAAACTGACTGTATGGACGCTGTGGCCTATACTACATCTTTGTGACGATGTTGTGCTGAGTATATTTACGTGTTCTGACGATGCCATTACGGCCTATCACTTTTGGATGTGGTGTAGAAAAGGTACGTTTTACCGTGTTTGATCTGTACATTTCCCTGGTTATATGATAGTATATTGTGATATGTAATACTGTATTGTGTTGAAAGACACATTGCTCACTAGGTGTATATATTTTTATATTGTAGATCTGAGGATGGTCATTACTGATTGAAACCTTTCATCCTCAAATGAATTGATATTGTGGTCAAAGACTGGAATAAAATACAATCGAGGGTGACAATTATTGAACTTTATGAAAAAACGTAAATTTGTCACAAACTACGCCGTGCACACACTTTATTCAACATGTAACGCCGCCCGCGGAGGTCTGGCGGTGCTAGGCGCTCAGTCCGGAACCGCGCGACTGCTACGGCCGCAGGTTCGAATCCTGCTTCGGGCATGGATGTGTGTGATGTCCTTAGGTTAGTTAGGGACTGATGACCACAGATGTTAAGTCCCATAGTGCTCAGAGCCATTTGAACCATTTTCAACATGTAAACATGTAAACGTCACTACAGATATTCGGATTTCGGTTATGACATGTTCAATATGCCTGCCATCATTGGCGATGATGTGGCGCAGACGGATAGAGAAATTCTGCATGACCCGCTGAAGTGTCGGAACATCGACGCTGTCGGCCACCTCCTGAATGGCTGTTTTTGGCTCAGCAATGGTTTTGGCCTTATTATTATACACCTTGTCTTTAATAAGGGCCCACAAAAAAGAGTCGCGTATGTTCAGATCCAGAGAAAATGGCGACCAATCGAAGCCCACGCCAGTGGCCTCTGGGTACCACAGAGCCAGAATGCGAACCCCAGAGTTCGCCTCCAGGACATTAAACACTCTCCTGCTTTGATGAGGTCGAGCTTCGTCTTGCATGAACCACATCTTGTCGAAATCAGGGACACTTTGGATAATGGGGATGAAATCACCTTTCAAAACCTCCACGTACCGTTCGGTAGTCACCGTACCACCAAGGACCGGACGTTGCACACCACACAGTCACCCGTTGAGTCAAGAGACTTCTGAATCGCGAAATGCGGATCCTCAGTCCCCCAAATGCGACAATTTTGCTTATTGACAAAACTTATCGTAATGGAAGTGGGTTCGTCGCTAAACCACAGCATAAATTCCAGTCATGCCCCGCGGTCAACAGTGCAGTTTGTACGACCTAACGCATACCGTCCAGAAGTTATTACGACTTTATCTCATGTTGTGTTGTTGTGGTCTTCAGTCCTGAGACTGGTTTAATGCAGCTCTCCATGCTACTCTATCCTGTGCAAGCTTCTTCATCTCCCAGTGCCTACTGCAACCTGCATCCTTCTGAATCTGCTTAGTGTATTCATCTCTTGGTCTCCCTCTACGATTTTTACCCTCCACGCTGCCCTCCAATGCTAAATTTGTGATCCACTGATGCCTCATAACATGTCCTACCAACCGATCCCTTCTTCTTGTCAAGTTGTGCCACAAACTCATCTACTCCCCAATTCTATTCAATACCTCCTCATTAGTTATGTGATTTACCCATCTAATCTTCAGCATTATTCTGTAACACCACATTTCGAAAGCTTCTATTCTCTTCTTTTCCAAACTATTTATCGTCCACGTTTCACTTCCATACATGGCTACACTCCATACAAATACTTCAAATACTTTCAGAAACGACTTCCTGACACTTAAATCTATACTCGATGTTAATAAATTTCTCTTCTTCAGAAACGCTTTCCTTGCCATTGCCAGTCTACATTTTATATCCTCTCTACTTCGAGCATCCTCAGTTATTGTGCTCCCCAAATAGCAAAACTCCTTTACCACTTTAAGTGTCTCATTTCCTAATCTATTTCCCTCAGCATCACCCGACTTAATTCGACTATATTCCATTATCCTCGTTTTGCTTTTGTTGATGTTCACCTTGTATCCTCCTTTCAAGACACTGTCCATTCCGTTCAACTGCTCTTCCAAATCTTTTGCTGTCTCTGACAGAATTACAATGTCATCGGCGAACCTCAAAGATTTTATTTCTTCTCCATGTATTTTAATACTTTCTCCGAATTTTTCTTTTGTTTCCTTCACTGCTTGCTCAATATACAGATTGAATAACACCGGGGAGAGGCTACAACACTGTCTCACTCCCTTCCCGACAACTGCTTCCCTTTCGTTCCCCACGACTCTTATGACTGCCATCTGGTTTCTGTACAAATTGTAAATAGCCTTTCGCTCCCTGTATTTTACCCCTGCCACCTTTAGAATTTGAAAGAGAGTATTCCAGTCAACATTGTCAAAAGCTTTCTCTAAGTCTACAAATGCTAGAAACGTAGGTTTGCCTTTCCTTAATCTTTCTTCTAAGATAAGTCGTAGGGTCAGTATTGCCTCACGTGTTCCAACATTTCTACGGAATCCAAGCTGATCTTCCCCGAGGTCGGCTTCTACCAGTTTTTCCATTCGTCTGTAAAGAATTCGCGTTAGTATTTTGCAGTTCTGCTTTATTAAACTGATAGTTCGGTAAGTTTCACATCTGTCAACACCTGCTTTCTTTGGGATTGGAATTATTATATTCTTCTTGAACTTTATTTTATATAGTTCAATAATTGTCAGCTTGTAAGTCGACAAATCCTATGAAAGTGTCTTGATATTTCTGAACTCTTGTTTCCATTATCGAGTGTAACGTCATCATCTTTCGTAAAGCCGACCTGATCGTCATCTATCAGATCGTCAATTTTCTTTTCCATTCTTCTGTTTATTATTCTTTAAACCAACTTGGATGCGTGAGCTTTTGAACTGATTGTGCGATAATTCTCGCACTTATTTGCACTTGCTTTCTTCGAGTTTGTGTGGATGATGTTCTCTCACGTCGTCAGACAGTTCCTCCCGCTCTTCTGTGTACTCTTTCTACCTATCTGCTCTCTCCTTTGCGTTCAACAGGGGAATTCTCATTGCTGGACTCTTACTGTTGCCGCCCTTGCTTTTTTTACTTTTCTAGATGCTGAAGCAGTCCTTCCAACGACATTTCTTTTTCGATTTGTTCAAATTTTTCCTGCAGCCATTTCACTTGGGCTTCCTGCATTTTATATGTATTACTTCTAAGTGACTTATATTGCTGTATTCCTGTCTTTTCCTAAAAATGTTTGTACTTTCTTCTTTCGTCGATCAGTCAAAGTATTTCTTCTGTTACTCAAGTTTTCTGCGCCGTTTCATTCCTTGTACCTATGTTTTTCTGTCCAACTTCCGTGATTTCTCTTTTAGAGATCTTCATTCCTCTTCAGCTGAACTGCTTTCTGTAGTGTTCCTTATCACAGTATCTACAGTCTTAGAATACTTCAAATGTACCCCATCATTCCTCAGTATTTCAATATCTCACTTCTTTCCACGTTGATCCTTCAGAACGAGTCTCTGAAACTTCAGTCTACTGTTCATCATTACTAACTCGCGACCTCACTTAAAATCCACTATTAGGAACGCCCTACAATCCCGTATCTGATTTCTGAAACCCCGTCTGACCATGACATATTCCAGGTGGAATCTTCCCTTATCTCCGGGCCTCTTCCAAACATATCTCCTCTTCTTGTCATTTCTGAACAATTTTCTTGCTATTGCCAGGTGAAAAGTATTGCGTAACTCAATCCTATTCATTCCCACTGCCAAGCCGATATTCTCCCATAATCTTTTATTCTATTCTTTCCCCTTCACTCAATATGTTTGTGACACAGCATCAAGTAACAGTCTATCTCTCTCGACACTGAAACACAATTGTAGGTTCCTAGCACACTTCGTAGCCATTTTGCACCCGAACGTTACCTGACTTGCAGCAATTTCTGCACTATAACGCAGCGTACATTCAACGCATTACACTCGACCGAAACCTGCTGGCCTGTCACGTCTAAAGTAAAACGTTGACGCGCTAAGCATTGAGATCTGTCAGAAAACACCTTCACTCTTCTGTCTCACCGGCCGTTGTGACCGAGCGGTTCTAGGCGCTTCAGTCAGGGACCGCGCTGCTGCTACGGTCGCAGATTCGAATCCTGCCTGGGGCATGGATGTGTTGAAAGGTGGCTACACTGAGCCACAGCGCCAGAGATTGCGCCAAAGAGTTTTATTCCGCCGCCTCCACTGGCAGTGCTTGTCGAGATGTGGCAGTAGTCAGTGCTTGTGGAGTAGTAGTAGTCAGTCGGTGTTGAGATGTTGTAGTACGGAGTGCTTGTTCCATGTTTTATGCAGTTGTTTGATGGGCTAGACAGCAGATGTTGTTCGAATGGAGATATTGTAATGATCAGAGTGCTTTTCGTCAATATATATGAGGGTAAAAAAATTCCCTTTTTTTATTATTTCAGTGTCTTAAATAATGCGTCATTACAGGTTCAGTCAATAATGCATCTGGCTTGTGTTCTTGTATTAGAGTGTAATTCTGGTTTCCTTACTCAGTTATAGTATTTCTATTTTTTTAATTACTTCAGTATAAATGGTATTTAAAATTTCTTGTCTTATTGACGAAGAACCGTGCCAGATGTGTACGTTGAATCACACTTCCACACACAGAACAATGACACTTGTGTTTTGGTTTCGTAGGTTTTATAGTTGCTGGGGACTTAATTAATTAATTGTGTTAACGGAAATTTTCTTTCATTCTTTGTTGTTATTCTATGCAGACAGATGGCGTACTAAAACTAGTCAGGACCAACCGTTTACGAGACCTCGTAATCGGACATACAGCTACTAAATCAAAAAATTAAAATTATTTGCATTATATATAATTAAGCCCCCATGCACGTGGCGACCGCTGCTTCGGATCGTCCCTTGGAATTCTTCTGATTGTAAAAATAGTAGACAGTTGTATTGTTGTAGTAATTTGTAGTTTAGCAATTGTAGTCTATATTGCATGTGTAGATTTGGTAATTGTCATTCTTGTAATGGTATTTTTTTTTTTTGCAGAATTTAATTTTTGTTGTCTTGTCTATGGGTTTGACAATTTAGTGCAATTATTTCAAGTGTTCGTTAATCGTGTTTGAGGGAAACATTTCGTGTGAATGGTATTGTTGGAGATATAGTGTCATTGTGTGTAATTTTCGTATAGTGACGAGTTTTGTATATTTTGTAAATGATTACGCGATCAATGAAAAAGGCAAAAATGATGAATAGTGAGAATGACGAAATTGTTAACATGGCGAACTCGCCAACACAGGAGAACAGTGTGATGAATAATGAAGTTGAAAACGATTTAATAAGTCGGGAAAATAGTCCAGAAACAGTTCAAAATTTTTCACAATCGAAAATTTTCAGAATACTTGGTTAACTACAGAAGATATGGAGCAGTTGATGAGTGCAATATTAAATTTGGGATCTGAATTAAAAACACGGTTAGACTCACTAGATTCACAAATAGGAACAATTAAAACAGAGATGGGAACTTTGGCAACACGTTTAGAAACTGATATGGGAACAATGGAAACATGGTTAGACTCACTGGGATCACAGTTGGGATCACAAATAGGAACAATTAAAACAGAGATGGAAACAATGGAAACACGGTTAGATTCACGAATAGGGACATGTTTCAAAAACATGAAAGATGAATCAAAGAAAGAAATTAGAGAAGAAGTACAACCGATTTTGAATGCTCACAATAATAGATTAATTGCAGTAGAGATTAGACAAAGGGAACAGGATAGACAACAGGAAGAAAGAGATCGCGTGATAGTACAGAAATTTTCAGAGTTAAATTTACAACGTGCACACGATAAGGAAGAAATATTTGAGAGAATCGAGGAATCCATACCAAATGACAGAATAAATAACTTAACGCAACAGTATGAACAGTTAACTACTAAATGTGACAATACCGAAATCCGAGTCGCGACACTTATGGAAGACGTAAATAAACAGAAAGAACAAATAGGTGACTTATCGGAAAGAGTTGAGGAGATTTCAGATAAATTGACAAATCTTAGTTTACATGGGGACAGAGATTCAGATGACATAGCACCATTGCCATTTGCAGAAACTGAAGAGTATCAGGAACATAAATAAACATGTTGAAATTCAGGGAAAATTTAATGAACGCGTGAAAAGGGAAGTGGAGGCATGGCGAAAGCAAGTCACACAAATTGAAGGCGAAATCGTAGTAAAAGACAGCAGAAGAAATTTAGAATCACAGATAGCAGAGGGCTTTGAAGAAAATAATTTATTTCATTTACGAGACGCAACAAGAGAGCGCCAGGCGCGCGAACTTGACAATAATCGATATTCGGACTGGGACAGACGCGATAGGTCTTTGTCGCCACGAAGTGAAAACTTTGACTATAAACACTTTTTAACTGTTCGGAAATTTAAGACCTTTCGCAATTCTAAGAATGACATACATTCATGTTCATGGTTAGATCAATTTACGTACGCACTTCCACCAAATTGGCCACTAAGTCACAAACTAGAAATTATGTGCGGCTGTTAAGGTCCTCAGGGGATTCACTACACTAAGTGAATATGTGCCGTAGCGTGCATAGGGCCCCGAGCTGTAGTGGTGCTATTTCCCTTTTAGTTTTCTGCACCGCTGCCTACTCTTTTACTATTCTTTGCATCTGTCAAAACAACTCTTCGACTATCGTCCTCAGGGGATTCACTACACTAAGTGAATATGTGCCGTAGCGTGCATAGGGCCCCGAGCTGTAGTGGTGCTATTTCCCTTTTAGTTTTCTGCACCGCTGCCTACTCTTTTACTATTCTTTGCATCTGTCAAAACAACTCTTCGACTATCAATCTATCTAGAGAGTCGATAAAGAATAACCGGATATGACGATTTTACCCAAAAGAGATTTCGGAAATTACCGTTTGGACTTACTGTATCTTCAGCAGCATTCATTCGTAGTTTAAACGAAATTTTGCCTGTTTATCTTCGTGACAATATTACTTCATATGCTGACGATATTCATATTGCTAAACGTTCTTGGAGTGAGCACAACAAAATTTTGGATTCATTATTACGTATTTTTGCAAGATTTGGCATTACAGTGAACTTGAAAAAATCTGAATTTGGTCGTTCTCAGGTGAAATTTCTTGGTCATTTTATTTCTACAGAAGGTATTCTCCCTGATCAAGAGAAGCTAGACGCAATTCGTAATTATGCTGTTCCTACTACAAAACGTGATGTTCGAAGTTTCCTTGGTGTCTGTAATTTTCTTAGACGCTTTGTTAGATTGGACGATTTGGCCACACCTCGTTTATGTGAACTATCTGGAAAGAATTCTAATTGGTGTTGAGATGAGGAAGCTCAGTCAGAATTTGAACAACTTCGTGATGCTTTAGTTGCTCCTCCACTTCTTTCACATCCGGATTTATCTAAAGATTTTTGTTTGGCGACGGACTCATCATACAAAGGCCTAGGTGCACACTTATTTCAAGAGATAGAAGAAAACGGAGTTGTAGTACAGAAGACTATTGCATTTGGAAGTCGTGTTCTCTCTAAATCAGAAAAGAATTATTCGATTACGGAACTTGAAGCCTTGGCTGTTGTTTGGGCTTTCACAAAATTTCGGACATTTTTGTTTGGCAGACATACTAAGGTTTACACCGATCATCGAGCTCTGGAATTTCTTATGTCAACAAAATTAACTCATGGCAGATTGTCACGATGGGCGCTGTACCTACAGGAATTTGATTTTAGTATTGTTTACATACAGGGTTCTTCAAATATTATTGCTGATGCTTTATCACGTGCACCTGTGGGTTTGAAACAAAGTGCTGAGGAGGACTGCAAAGAAAACAATTACTGTTTGCGTTAGAGAATTTTATTTCGTCTTCGCTCCAAGACATCGCTATGGAGCAAAATAAGGATACAATCCGGAAGGACATTAAGGAGAAGTGGAGGAGAAAGGAAAGCGTAGCTATTAGACAGCATTATTTAGTTCGCAATGATATTCTTTTTAAACGAAAATCGGTCGACAACTCTGTTTGGTTAGTTTGTATTCCTGATGAGTGGGTTAATAAATTGATTTGGTACACACATTTCAGTTATGCACACTTTGGTCCCAGAAAATGCTTTCATAAATTACGAGAAAATTGCTACTTCAGTAATATGGAAAAACGTATTCGGTCTGTTCTTACCAAATGCAAATAATGTCAAAGGCTAAGCCGCCAACTATTTCTCACGGAGCACCGTTGTTTCCTATCATTCCAGCGAAATTAAAGGACATGGCTGCAGTCGATTTGTTCGGTCCAGTGGTTCGTTCTACTAATGGTTTTGCGTACATTTTGGTAGCAGTGGAATTGACATCAAAATGTGTGTTTTACACCTTTACACAAAGCAACAGGTCGTGCAGCATCTAACGCTTTCATCAAACATTTTCTTAAAGAAGTGGGTCATGTTGATAAGGTTGTATCAGATAATGGAACACAGTTTCGCTCTAAAATTTGGCTTCGTACTCTACGGCGTCGTAAGATTAACCCAATTTTCATTTCACTTTTTCACCCTCAATCTAACGCTTCAGAGAGATGGATGAAGGAAATCAATAAATTGTGTCGACTTTATTGTCATCAGAATCACAGAACGTGGGATCAGTATCTTCATATTTTTCAAAACATTCTGAATGAACTCCCTAATGATTCAACTTCTTTACCGCCTATACTGATATTAAAAAACAAAGCACCGACAAATCGCATTTCTGAAATCGTTCCTTTTCCGCCTTCACGGCAACTGCGGCATTCTGAAGTTGTCAACCTGGCTCTGCAAAATATTGCATCTGCGGCTGCTAGAAGAGAGAAATCGGCTAAACATCCTGGTGTTTAAAAAATCTTGTCAGTTGGTCAGAAGGTGTTAATTAAGTCTCATCGTTTGTCTCACAAAGGAAAGGGCTTGTGTCGCAAATTCTTTCTGCTTTATAACGGTCCATATAGAATTCGCAAAATTATTCATGATAACACTGTCGAAGTAGAAACTCTTAAATGTCGGCGCTCTAAGGGAGTACATCAAATATTGAACGTTAAATTTTTTGTGGAATGACATACTTTCAAGAAACCAACAGTAATACGTAAACATGCAGAGAATACAAGGATACCGCGCTGTGTTTTGGCGGCGGCACATACTCAAAGCAACAGTCAAGTCTGCGCGCCGCACAAGGCAGTCTTTGACCGCAAACAATTACTTCTTACGTCACGCGTACCTACAGCTGATCGAGCGCTCGGTGCGAATGCACTGACAGCCGTAAACAAGTACACAGTCTAATTTATCCGATTAAATTCAGTATAAAGCTATAGTGACTTGATAAATTATGTTATTAACGTTCAGTATTTTTCAGGATACGGTTGTGTAAAATATTTAAGAACTTCAGGTAAATTGTGTGTGTGTCCGACGTTAAGAGAACTTGCTATGGAGAAAATTTCAGGAAGAATGTAATTTCGAAGAAAAAAGTAATAAACCAAAAAGGTAACTGTTAATTGAGTTTATTTTTCAGGTAACGTATTTTCACTTAGGTACGTGCTTTAGACGTAATTTGCTGCTCGCGATTACGTGATTTATACTTTGTGTTTACTGATTTTGACAATGATTGATTAATGAACAGGGTTGTTACTTATGTATATTATGCATCGCTTGGCTGCTATGCTTTTTCACTGATGTCATATTTTTTTTTATTATGTGCCAGCTGTGCTTATTTATTTAAATTATAATTGTCACATGATTAATTGTGCTGATATGGTTATGTATGTAAGTTATACTTTGTGATGTATCTGCTTGCGCCTTCATGTTTACTTATTAAGATTACATATGAACATTTATTTGCTTATGCTGATATGATGCTAATGACCTGTTTATTATGTAAGATACATATTTGCTGCTTTGCGTATGGATTGCATATTTATGCTTTTCTGTTTGTTGTCATAACAACTCTTTAATTTGGCATATAGAAATGCTGATATGCGGTGTACGAACATGGAGTTTAGGTCACACTGTGGTATTAATTATAGATTGTTTGCTTGGCAGAGCCTCGTTGTAGGGATTGTGCTGCATCCACTTGTTCACATTCTGTTCTCTACTGGTATATTTACTCGCTGTTGCATGTTTTGCTTACGCTCAGTCCCTTATATTTTTAAGATAAGAAAATGAACTGCTATAATTCGACGAACGACATTAGTAGAAGAAACTTCATAGAAGTCACATGAGCTGGAGGTTTTATGAAAGCTGTATAAATTTATGTTACTAGGAAGGAAGCTAACGACATGACACACCAACACTAGGTTTAGACCATTGACAGTTATTACACTGCATTCTTCGTGAGCAATTGAAATAGGAAGTGACACTTGACACAAGAAATACTCCACATGTATGTTTCTGATTTGCCATGATTCTTGAAGTGGTGTACACACTGTGAAATATTACGATTTATTCACTCAAAGTCTTATGTGATCTTTCATACTACGTACTCGCACCTACTTACTGAAAGTTATTCGAACTAAAGGCTGTTAGAAGTCATGTATGCATTTCTTTTGTTTAATGATGGACCAAAATGTATCTTATAATTCATAATGAGTAGAAGATTTGGTCAGATGGATTACACAGAGGTTGTGTGTGGACATTGTGTCTTCGGATTATATGGGATGATGAATTGAAGTTTGCACTAGGATTTTATCTGTACTTGTTCGAGGAGACTGACTAGAGGAAAGAGTTCTTATGGAAGTAAAATGATATTGGTGCTAAGGTTTATATGTATCGATGTATTGAAGAGGTATTATTGAGGTATTGAGATTATGTGAAGTTGATGATTATTGGAGTTTTGGTGGACAAGAGGTAAGGTAAATGATATTGATGATAAGGTTTATATGTATCGACGTAAGAGGTATTATTGAAGTATTGAGATTATGTGATGCTGATGATTATTGGAGTTTTGGTGGATAAGAGGTAAAGTAAGTGAGGAGCATATTTTTTTTGTTGGTTTATATGGAACAAGGAGGATGAAGATGGCAGACTAGAACACTAAAGTGGAAGGAAGATTGTCTACACACACTTTGTTAAATCAATAAGCAGTCCATACTTTTTTTTTTTGGAGAGAGGAAGTAATTGCATATCTTGGCACACTGACAGTTGTTCAGCAACAGTACATTTGATTGGGCTTGGAAAACATTGCTCTTGACATGATGACTATGACGTTGACTAACTATTATTGACTGTTATACATTGCTGCCACCACTACTTGATACACATGTCGAACATCAAATCTTTGACAGAATTGTAGTTACACAGTTAGCACTATTCAACTACACAATAGCACTTAATGTGGATGAAAGATGAGTGAGTGTGTTTTGTGTGTTTTCCTTTCCTAATCCCAAATAATTGGTACCGACCTATCTCCTAATCATTATTTTACTTGTTTGTTGTGGCTTGCACTGACACCCATAAATATTATAGGTTTACTGATATTTGTGAATTTGTAATAGTTAATATGACAATTACCTGATATCATTTGTGTGTTTATTATAATTTGTATGTTTAGTGTAAGAGCATTGATAATAATTTTGTAAAAGCAATTGTGTGTGCATTCAAACTGTTGTTCACACCTGCATCTGTTCAACATTGATGTGTGCCACTTAGAAATGTTTAATTTCTACTGATAAACTCTGATGAACAGTGTGATTAGTGATAGTGAATATTATGGACTGCTGTCTGCACCTGTTCTACATTACTGGGTGTCACTAGTGGAACTGCTTATACTGAAATGATGTCACTTGTTGCTGTCTGCACCTGCTCAGCATTGCTGGGTGCCACTGATGGACTGCTTCTACTGAAATGAAGTCACTTATTGGTGTCTGCACCTACTCAACATTGCTGGGTGCCACTAATGGAACTGTTTCTGCTGAATGATGTCACTTGTTGGTGTCTGCAACTGTTCAACATTGCTGGGTGCCACTGATGGACTGCTTCTACTGAAATGATGTCACTTGTTGGTGTCTGCACCTGTTCAACATTACTGGGTGCCACTGATGGACTGCATCTATTGAAATAATGTCACTTGTTGGTGTCTGCACCTGTTCAACATTGCTGGGTGCCACTGATGGAACTGCTTCTACTAAAATGATGTCACTTGTTGGTATTTGCACCTGTTGACCATTGCTGGGTGCTACTGCTGGAACTATCAACTACTTGTTTTTTTTTTTTAATCATTGAAAGCATTTTATGTGAACATTTGTATAAACTGATTTTTTGTGTATTGTGTAAACTATTATGTAAAGTCACATGTATGAAAGAATTTGTATTGCTTACTGTATTTTATATATTAGGTTATTGAAAGGTCAGTGCAAAGCCAAAATTTTATCTAATTATGTGATATTTACGTATTAATATTATCTTTTATTTTTGTCTGTATTTTTGTGGACGAATTTGGTGGTATTTTCACCACCAATGCTGGCAAAAATACCATCAAATTCTGGCCCGTGGAGGAAGGGCATATAAAAGGTGGCTACACTGAGCCACAGCGCCAGAGATTGCGCCAAAGAGTTTTATTCCGCCGCCTCCACTGGCAATGCTTGTCGAGATGTGGCAGTAGTCAGTGCTTGTGGAGTAGTAGTAGTCAGTCGGTGTTGAGATGTTGTAGTAGGGAGTGAATGTTCCATGTTTTATGCAGTTGTTTGATGGGCTAGACAGCAGATGTTGTTCGAATGGAGATATTGTAATGATCAGAGTGCTTTTCGTCAATATATATGAGGGTAAAAAAATTCCCTTTTTTTATTATTTCAGTGTCTTAAATAATGCGTCATTACAGGTTCAGTCAATAATGCATCTGGCTTGTGTTCTTGTATTAGAGTGTAATTCTGGTTTCCTTACTCAGTTATAGTATTTCTATTTTTTTAATTACTTCAGTATAAATGGTATTTAAAATTTCTTGTCTTATTGACGAAGAACCGTGCCAGATGTGTACGTTGAATCACACTTCCACACACAGAACAATGACACTTGTGTTTTGGTTTCGTAGGTTTTATAGTTGCTGGGGACTTAATTAATTAATTGTGTTAACGGAAATTTTCTTTCATTCTTTGTTGTTATTCTATGCAGACAGATGGCGTACTAAAACTAGTCAGGACCAACCGTTTACGAGACCTCGTAATCGGACATACAGCTACTAAATCAAAAAATTAAAATTATTTGCATTATATATAATTAAGCCCCCATGCACGTGGCGACCGCTGCTTCGGATCGTCCCTTGGAATTCTTCTGATTGTAAAAATAGTAGACAGTTGTATTGTTGTAGTAATTTGTAGTTTAGCAATTGTAGTCTATATTGCATGTGTAGATTTGGTAATTGTCATTCTTGTAATGGTATTTTTTTTTTTGCAGAATTTAATTTTTGTTGTCTTGTCTATGGGTTTGACAATTTAGTGCAATTATTTCAAGTGTTCGTTAATCGTGTTTGAGGGAAACATTTCGTGTGAATGGTATTGTTGGAGATATAGTGTCATTGTGTGTAATTTTCGTATAGTGACGAGTTTTGTATATTTTGTAAATGATTATGCGATCAATGAAAAAGGCAAAAATGATGAATAGTGAGAATGACGAAATTGTTAACATGGCGAACTCGCCAACACAGGAGAACAGTGTGATGAATAATGAAGTTGAAAACGATTTAATAAGTCGGGAAAATAGTCCAGAAACAGTTCAAAATTTTTCACAATCGAAAATTTTCAGAATACTTGGTTAACTACAGAAGATATGGAGCAGTTGATGAGTGCAATATTAAATTTGGGATCTGAATTAAAAACACGGTTAGACTCACTAGATTCACAAATAGGAACAATTAAAACAGAGATGGGAACTTTGGCAACACGTTTAGAAACTGATATGGGAACAATGGAAACATGGTTAGACTCACTGGGATCACAGTTGGGATCACAAATAGGAACAATTAAAACAGAGATGGAAACAATGGAAACACGGTTAGATTCACGAATAGGGACATGTTTCAAAAACATGAAAGATGAATCAAAGAAAGAAATTAGAGAAGAAGTACAACCGATTTTGAATGCTCACAATAATAGATTAATTGCAGTAGAGATTAGACAAAGGGAACAGGATAGACAACAGGAAGAAAGAGATCGCGTGATAGTACAGAAATTTTCAGAGTTAAATTTACAACGTGCACACGATAAGGAAGAAATATTTGAGAGAATCGAGGAATCCATACCAAATGACAGAATAAATAACTTAACGCAACAGTATGAACAGTTAACTACTAAATGTGACAATACCGAAATCCGAGTCGCGACACTTATGGAAGACGTAAATAAACAGAAAGAACAAATAGGTGACTTATCGGAAAGAGTTGAGGAGATTTCAGATAAATTGACAAATCTTAGTTTACATGGGGACAGAGATTCAGATGACATAGCACCATTGCCATTTGCAGAAACTGAAGAGTATCAGGAACATAAATAAACATGTTGAAATTCAGGGAAAATTTAATGAACGCGTGAAAAGGGAAGTGGAGGCATGGCGAAAGCAAGTCACACAAATTGAAGGCGAAATCGTAGTAAAAGACAGCAGAAGAAATTTAGAATCACAGATAGCAGAGGGCTTTGAAGAAAATAATTTATTTCATTTACGAGACGCAACAAGAGAGCGCCAGGCGCGCGAACTTGACAATAATCGATATTCGGACTGGGACAGACGCGATAGGTCTTTGTCGCCACGAAGTGAAAACTTTGACTATAAACACTTTTTAACTGTTCGGAAATTTAAGACCTTTCGCAATTCTAAGAATGACATACATTCATGTTCATGGTTAGATCAATTTACGTACGCACTTCCACCAAATTGGCCACTAAGTCACAAACTAGAAATTATGTGCGGCTGTTAAGGTCCTCAGGGGATTCACTACACTAAGTGAATATGTGCCGTAGCGTGCATAGGGCCCCGAGCTGTAGTGGTGCTATTTCCCTTTTAGTTTTCTGCACCGCTGCCTACTCTTTTACTATTCTTTGCATCTGTCAAAACAACTCTTCGACTATCGTCCTCAGGGGATTCACTACACTAAGTGAATATGTGCCGTAGCGTGCATAGGGCCCCGAGCTGTAGTGGTGCTATTTCCCTTTTAGTTTTCTGCACCGCTGCCTACTCTTTTACTATTCTTTGCATCTGTCAAAACAACTCTTCGACTATCAATCTATCTAGAGAGTCGATAAAGAATAACCGGATATGACGATTTTACCCAAAAGAGATTTCGGAAATTACCGTTTGGACTTACTGTATCTTCAGCAGCATTCATTCGTAGTTTAAACGAAATTTTGCCTGTTTATCTTCGTGACAATATTACTTCATATGCTGACGATATTCATATTGCTAAACGTTCTTGGAGTGAGCACAACAAAATTTTGGATTCATTATTACGTATTTTTGCAAGATTTGGCATTACAGTGAACTTGAAAAAATCTGAATTTGGTCGTTCTCAGGTGAAATTTCTTGGTCATTTTATTTCTACAGAAGGTATTCTCCCTGATCAAGAGAAGCTAGACGCAATTCGTAATTATGCTGTTCCTACTACAAAACGTGATGTTCGAAGTTTCCTTGGTGTCTGTAATTTTCTTAGACGCTTTGTTAGATTGGACGATTTGGCCACACCTCGTTTATGTGAACTATCTGGAAAGAATTCTAATTGGTGTTGAGATGAGGAAGCTCAGTCAGAATTTGAACAACTTCGTGATGCTTTAGTTGCTCCTCCACTTCTTTCACATCCGGATTTATCTAAAGATTTTTGTTTGGCGACGGACTCATCATACAAAGGCCTAGGTGCACACTTATTTCAAGAGATAGAAGAAAACGGAGTTGTAGTACAGAAGACTATTGCATTTGGAAGTCGTGTTCTCTCTAAATCAGAAAAGAATTATTCGATTACGGAACTTGAAGCCTTGGCTGTTGTTTGGGCTTTCACAAAATTTCGGACATTTTTGTTTGGCAGACATACTAAGGTTTACACCGATCATCGAGCTCTGGAATTTCTTATGTCAACAAAATTAACTCATGGCAGATTGTCACGATGGGCGCTGTACCTACAGGAATTTGATTTTAGTATTGTTTACATACAGGGTTCTTCAAATATTATTGCTGATGCTTTATCACGTGCACCTGTGGGTTTGAAACAAAGTGCTGAGGAGGACTGCAAAGAAAACAATTACTGTTTGCGTTAGAGAATTTTATTTCGTCTTCGCTCCAAGACATCGCTATGGAGCAAAATAAGGATACAATCCGGAAGGACATTAAGGAGAAGTGGAGGAGAAAGGAAAGCGTAGCTATTAGACAGCATTATTTAGTTCGCAATGATATTCTTTTTAAACGAAAATCGGTCGACAACTCTGTTTGGTTAGTTTGTATTCCTGATGAGTGGGTTAATAAATTGATTTGGTACACACATTTCAGTTATGCACACTTTGGTCCCAGAAAATGCTTTCATAAATTACGAGAAAATTGCTACTTCAGTAATATGGAAAAACGTATTCGGTCTGTTCTTACCAAATGCAAATAATGTCAAAGGCTAAGCCGCCAACTATTTCTCACGGAGCACCGTTGTTTCCTATCATTCCAGCGAAATTAAAGGACATGGCTGCAGTCGATTTGTTCGGTCCAGTGGTTCGTTCTACTAATGGTTTTGCGTACATTTTGGTAGCAGTGGAATTGACATCAAAATGTGTGTTTTACACCTTTACACAAAGCAACAGGTCGTGCAGCATCTAACGCTTTCATCAAACATTTTCTTAAAGAAGTGGGTCATGTTGATAAGGTTGTATCAGATAATGGAACACAGTTTCGCTCTAAAATTTGGCTTCGTACTCTACGGCGTCGTAAGATTAACCCAATTTTCATTTCACTTTTTCACCCTCAATCTAACGCTTCAGAGAGATGGATGAAGGAAATCAATAAATTGTGTCGACTTTATTGTCATCAGAATCACAGAACGTGGGATCAGTATCTTCATATTTTTCAAAACATTCTGAATGAACTCCCTAATGATTCAACTTCTTTACCGCCTATACTGATATTAAAAAACAAAGCACCGACAAATCGCATTTCTGAAATCGTTCCTTTTCCGCCTTCACGGCAACTGCGGCATTCTGAAGTTGTCAACCTGGCTCTGCAAAATATTGCATCTGCGGCTGCTAGAAGAGAGAAATCGGCTAAACATCCTGGTGTTTAAAAAATCTTGTCAGTTGGTCAGAAGGTGTTAATTAAGTCTCATCGTTTGTCTCACAAAGGAAAGGGCTTGTGTCGCAAATTCTTTCTGCTTTATAACGGTCCATATAGAATTCGCAAAATTATTCATGATAACACTGTCGAAGTAGAAACTCTTAAATGTCGGCGCTCTAAGGGAGTACATCAAATATCGAACGTTAAATTTTTTGTGGAATGACATACTTTCAAGAAACCAACAGTAATACGTAAACATGCAGAGAATACAAGGATACCGCGCTGTGTTTTGGCGGCGGCACATACTCAAAGCAACAGTCAAGTCTGCGCGCCGCACAAGGCAGTCTTTGACCGCAAACAATTACTTCTTACGTCACGCGTACCTACAGCTGATCGAGCGCTCGGTGCGAATGCACTGACAGCCGTAAACAAGTACACAGTCTAATTTATCCGATTAAATTCAGTATAAAGCTATAGTGACTTGATAAATTATGTTATTAACGTTCAGTATTTTTCAGGATACGGTTGTGTAAAATATTTAAGAACTTCAGGTAAATTGTGTGTGTGTCCGACGTTAAGAGAACTTGCTATGGAGAAAATTTCAGGAAGAATGTAATTTCGAAGAAAAAAGTAATAAACCAAAAAGGTAACTGTTAATTGAGTTTATTTTTCAGGTAACGTATTTTCACTTAGGTACGTGCTTTAGACGTAATTTGCTGCTCGCGATTACGTGATTTATACTTTGTGTTTACTGATTTTGACAATGATTGATTAATGAACAGGGTTGTTACTTATGTATATTATGCATCGCTTGGCTGCTATGCTTTTTCACTGATGTCATATTTTTTTTTATTATGTGCCAGCTGTGCTTATTTATTTAAATTATAATTGTCACATGATTAATTGTGCTGATATGGTTATGTATGTAAGTTATACTTTGTGATGTATCTGCTTGCGCCTTCATGTTTACTTATTAAGATTACATATGAACATTTATTTGCTTATGCTGATATGATGCTAATGACCTGTTTATTATGTAAGATACATATTTGCTGCTTTGCGTATGGATTGCATATTTATGCTTTTCTGTTTGTTGTCATAACAACTCTTTAATTTGGCATATAGAAATGCTGATATGCGGTGTACGAACATGGAGTTTAGGTCACACTGTGGTATTAATTATAGATTGTTTGCTTGGCAGAGCCTCGTTGTAGGGATTGTGCTGCATCCACTTGTTCACATTCTGTTCTCTACTGGTATATTTACTCGCTGTTGCATGTTTTGCTTACGCTCAGTCCCTTATATTTTTAAGATAAGAAAATGAACTGCTATAATTCGACGAACGACATTAGTAGAAGAAACTTCATAGAAGTCACATGAGCTGGAGGTTTTATGAAAGCTGTATAAATTTATGTTACTAGGAAGGAAGCTAACGACATGACACACCAACACTAGGTTTAGACCATTGACAGTTATTACACTGCATTCTTCGTGAGCAATTGAAATAGGAAGTGACACTTGACACAAGAAATACTCCACATGTATGTTTCTGATTTGCCATGATTCTTGAAGTGGTGTACACACTGTGAAATATTACGATTTATTCACTCAAAGTCTTATGTGATCTTTCATACTACGTACTCGCACCTACTTACTGAAAGTTATTCGAACTAAAGGCTGTTAGAAGTCATGTATGCATTTCTTTTGTTTAATGATGGACCAAAATGTATCTTATAATTCATAATGAGTAGAAGATTTGGTCAGATGGATTACACAGAGGTTGTGTGTGGACATTGTGTCTTCGGATTATATGGGATGATGAATTGAAGTTTGCACTAGGATTTTATCTGTACTTGTTCGAGGAGACTGACTAGAGGAAAGAGTTCTTATGGAAGTAAAATGATATTGGTGCTAAGGTTTATATGTATCGATGTATTGAAGAGGTATTATTGAGGTATTGAGATTATGTGAAGTTGATGATTATTGGAGTTTTGGTGGACAAGAGGTAAGGTAAATGATATTGATGATAAGGTTTATATGTATCGACGTAAGAGGTATTATTGAAGTATTGAGATTATGTGATGCTGATGATTATTGGAGTTTTGGTGGATAAGAGGTAAAGTAAGTGAGGAGCATATTTTTTTTGTTGGTTTATATGGAACAAGGAGGATGAAGATGGCAGACTAGAACACTAAAGTGGAAGGAAGATTGTCTACACACACTTTGTTAAATCAATAAGCAGTCCATACTTTTTTTTTTGGAGAGAGGAAGTAATTGCATATCTTGGCACACTGACAGTTGTTCAGCAACAGTACATTTGATTGGGCTTGGAAAACATTGCTCTTGACATGATGACTATGACGTTGACTAACTATTATTGACTGTTATACATTGCTGCCACCACTACTTGATACACATGTCGAACATCAAATCTTTGACAGAATTGTAGTTACACAGTTAGCACTATTCAACTACACAATAGCACTTAATGTGGATGAAAGATGAGTGAGTGTGTTTTGTGTGTTTTCCTTTCCTAATCCCAAATAATTGGTACCGACCTATCTCCTAATCATTATTTTACTTGTTTGTTGTGGCTTGCACTGACACCCATAAATATTATAGGTTTACTGATATTTGTGAATTTGTAATAGTTAATATGACAATTACCTGATATCATTTGTGTGTTTATTATAATTTGTATGTTTAGTGTAAGAGCATTGATAATAATTTTGTAAAAGCAATTGTGTGTGCATTCAAACTGTTGTTCACACCTGCATCTGTTCAACATTGATGTGTGCCACTTAGAAATGTTTAATTTCTACTGATAAACTCTGATGAACAGTGTGATTAGTGATAGTGAATATTATGGACTGCTGTCTGCACCTGTTCTACATTACTGGGTGTCACTAGTGGAACTGCTTATACTGAAATGATGTCACTTGTTGCTGTCTGCACCTGCTCAGCATTGCTGGGTGCCACTGATGGACTGCTTCTACTGAAATGAAGTCACTTATTGGTGTCTGCACCTACTCAACATTGCTGGGTGCCACTAATGGAACTGTTTCTGCTGAATGATGTCACTTGTTGGTGTCTGCAACTGTTCAACATTGCTGGGTGCCACTGATGGACTGCTTCTACTGAAATGATGTCACTTGTTGGTGTCTGCACCTGTTCAACATTACTGGGTGCCACTGATGGACTGCATCTATTGAAATAATGTCACTTGTTGGTGTCTGCACCTGTTCAACATTGCTGGGTGCCACTGATGGAACTGCTTCTACTAAAATGATGTCACTTGTTGGTATTTGCACCTGTTGACCATTGCTGGGTGCTACTGCTGGAACTATCAACTACTTGTTTTTTTTTTTAATCATTGAAAGCATTTTATGTGAACATTTGTATAAACTGATTTTTTGTGTATTGTGTAAACTATTATGTAAAGTCACATGTATGAAAGAATTTGTATTGCTTACTGTATTTTATATATTAGGTTATTGAAAGGTCAGTGCAAAGCCAAAATTTTATCTAATTATGTGATATTTACGTATTAATATTATCTTTTATTTTTGTCTGTATTTTTGTGGACGAATTTGGTGGTATTTTCACCACCAATGCTGGCAAAAATACCATCAAATTCTGGCCCGTGGAGGAAGGGCATATAAAAGGTGGCTACACTGAGCCACAGCGCCAGAGATTGCGCCAAAGAGTTTTATTCCGCCGCCTCCACTGGCAATGCTTGTCGAGATGTGGCAGTAGTCAGTGCTTGTGGAGTAGTAGTAGTCAGTCGGTGTTGAGATGTTGTAGTAGGGAGTGAATGTTCCATGTTTTATGCAGTTGTTTGATGGGCTAGACAGCAGATGTTGTTCGAATGGAGATATTGTAATGATCAGAGTGCTTTTCGTCAATATATATGAGGGTAAAAAAATTCCCTTTTTTTATTATTTCAGTGTCTTAAATAATGCGTCATTACAGGTTCAGTCAATAATGCATCTGGCTTGTGTTCTTGTATTAGAGTGTAATTCTGGTTTCCTTACTCAGTTATAGTATTTCTATTTTTTTAATTACTTCAGTATAAATGGTATTTAAAATTTCTTGTCTTATTGACGAAGAACCGTGCCAGATGTGTACGTTGAATCACACTTCCACACACAGAACAATGACACTTGTGTTTTGGTTTCGTAGGTTTTATAGTTGCTGGGGACTTAATTAATTAATTGTGTTAACGGAAATTTTCTTTCATTCTTTGTTGTTATTCTATGCAGACAGATGGCGTACTAAAACTAGTCAGGACCAACCGTTTACGAGACCTCGTAATCGGACATACAGCTACTAAATCAAAAAATTAAAATTATTTGCATTATATATAATTAAGCCCCCATGCACGTGGCGACCGCTGCTTCGGATCGTCCCTTGGAATTCTTCTGATTGTAAAAATAGTAGACAGTTGTATTGTTGTAGTAATTTGTAGTTTAGCAATTGTAGTCTATATTGCATGTGTAGATTTGGTAATTGTCATTCTTGTAATGGTATTTTTTTTTTTTGCAGAATTTAATTTTTGTTGTCTTGTCTATGGGTTTGACAATTTAGTGCAATTATTTCAAGTGTTCGTTAATCGTGTTTGAGGGAAACATTTCGTGTCAATGGTATTGTTGGAGATATAGTGTCATTGTGTGTAATTTTCGTATAGTGACGAGTTTTGTATATTTTGTAAATGATTACGCGATCAATGAAAAAGGCAAAAATGATGAATAGTGAGAATGACGAAATTGTTAACATGGCGAACTCGCCAACACAGGAGAACAGTGTGATGAATAATGAAGTTGAAAACGATTTAATAAGTCGGGAAAATAGTCCAGAAACAGTTCAAAATTTTTCACAATCGAAAATTTTCAGAATACTTGGTTAACTACAGAAGATATGGAGCAGTTGATGAGTGCAATATTAAATTTGGGATCTGAATTAAAAACACGGTTAGACTCACTAGATTCACAAATAGGAACAATTAAAACAGAGATGGGAACTTTGGCAACACGTTTAGAAACTGATATGGGAACAATGGAAACACGGTTAGACTCACTGGGATCACAGTTGGGATCACAAATAGGAACAATTAAAACAGAGATGGAAACAATGGAAACACGGTTAGATTCACGAATAGGGACATGTTTCAAAAACATGAAAGATGAATCAAAGAAAGAAATTAGAGAAGAAGTACAACCGATTTTGAATGCTCACAATAATAGATTAATTGCAGTAGAGATTAGACAAAGGGAACAGGATAGACAACAGGAAGAAAGAGATCGCGTGATAGTACAGAAATTTTCAGAGTTAAATTTACAACGTGCACACGATAAGGAAGAAATATTTGAGAGAATCGAGGAATCCATACCAAATGACAGAATAAATAACTTAACGCAACAGTATGAACAGTTAACTACTAAATGTGACAATACCGAAATCCGAGTCGCGACACTTATGGAAGACGTAAATAAACAGAAAGAACAAATAGGTGACTTATCGGAAAGAGTTGAGGAGATTTCAGATAAATTGACAAATCTTAGTTTACATGGGGACAGAGATTCAGATGACATAGCACCATTGCCATTTGCAGAAACTGAAGAGTATCAGGAACATAAATAAACATGTTGAAATTCAGGGAAAATTTAATGAACGCGTGAAAAGGGAAGTGGAGGCATGGCGAAAGCAAGTCACACAAATTGAAGGCGAAATCGTAGTAAAAGACAGCAGAAGAAATTTAGAATCACAGATAGCAGAGGGCTTTGAAGAAAATAATTTATTTCATTTACGAGACGCAACAAGAGAGCGCCAGGCACGCGAACTTGACAATAATCGATATTCGGACTGGGACAGACGCGGTAGGTCTTTGTCGCCACGAAGTGAAAACTTTGACTATAAACACTTTTTAACTGTTCGGAAATTTAAGACCTTTCGCAATTCTAAGAATGACATACATTCATGTTCATGGTTAGATCAATTTACGTACGCACTTCCACCAAATTGGCCACTAAGTCACAAACTAGAAATTATGTGCGGCTGTTAAGGTCCTCAGGGGATTCACTACACTAAGTGAATATGTGCCGTAGCGTGCATAGGGCCCCGAGCTGTAGTGGTGCTATTTCCCTTTTAGTTTTCTGCACCGCTGCCTACTCTTTTACTATTCTTTGCATCTGTCAAAACAACTCTTCGACTATCGTCCTCAGGGGATTCACTACACTAAGTGAATATGTGCCGTAGCGTGCATAGGGCCCCGAGCTGTAGTGGTGCTATTTCCCTTTTAGTTTTCTGCACCGCTGCCTACTCTTTTACTATTCTTTGCATCTGTCAAAACAACTCTTCGACTATCAATCTATCTAGAGAGTCGATAAAGAATAACCGGATATGACGATTTTACCCAAAAGAGATTTCGGAAATTACCGTTTGGACTTACTGTATCTTCAGCAGCATTCATTCGTAGTTTAAACGAAATTTTGCCTGTTTATCTTCGTGACAATATTACTTCATATGCTGACGATATTCATATTGCTAAACGTTCTTGGAGTGAGCACAACAAAATTTTGGATTCATTATTACGTATTTTTGCAAGATTTGGCATTACAGTGAACTTGAAAAAATCTGAATTTGGTCGTTCTCAGGTGAAATTTCTTGGTCATTTTATTTCTACAGAAGGTATTCTCCCTGATCAAGAGAAGCTAGACGCAATTCGTAATTATGCTGTTCCTACTACAAAACGTGATGTTCGAAGTTTCCTTGGTGTCTGTAATTTTCTTAGACGCTTTGTTAGATTGGACGATTTGGCCACACCTCGTTTATGTGAACTATCTGGAAAGAATTCTAATTGGTGTTGAGATGAGGAAGCTCAGTCAGAATTTGAACAACTTCGTGATGCTTTAGTTGCTCCTCCACTTCTTTCACATCCGGATTTATCTAAAGATTTTTGTTTGGCGACGGACTCATCATACAAAGGCCTAGGTGCACACTTATTTCAAGAGATAGAAGAAAACGGAGTTGTAGTACAGAAGACTATTGCATTTGGAAGTCGTGTTCTCTCTAAATCAGAAAAGAATTATTCGATTACGGAACTTGAAGCCTTGGCTGTTGTTTGGGCTTTCACAAAATTTCGGACATTTTTGTTTGGCAGACATACTAAGGTTTACACCGATCATCGAGCTCTGGAATTTCTTATGTCAACAAAATTAACTCATGGCAGATTGTCACGATGGGCGCTGTACCTACAGGAATTTGATTTTAGTATTGTTTACATACAGGGTTCTTCAAATATTATTGCTGATGCTTTATCACGTGCACCTGTGGGTTTGAAACAAAGTGCTGAGGAGGACTGCAAAGAAAACAATTACTGTTTGCGTTAGAGAATTTTATTTCGTCTTCGCTCCAAGACATCGCTATGGAGCAAAATAAGGATACAATCCGGAAGGACATTAAGGAGAAGTGGAGGAGAAAGGAAAGCGTAGCTATTAGACAGCATTATTTAGTTCGCAATGATATTCTTTTTAAACGAAAATCGGTCGACAACTCTGTTTGGTTAGTTTGTATTCCTGATGAGTGGGTTAATAAATTGATTTGGTACACACATTTCAGTTATGCACACTTTGGTCCCAGAAAATGCTTTCATAAATTACGAGAAAATTGCTACTTCAGTAATATGGAAAAACGTATTCGGTCTGTTCTTACCAAATGCAAATAATGTCAAAGGCTAAGCCGCCAACTATTTCTCACGGAGCACCGTTGTTTCCTATCATTCCAGCGAAATTAAAGGACATGGCTGCAGTCGATTTGTTCGGTCCAGTGGTTCGTTCTACTAATGGTTTTGCGTACATTTTGGTAGCAGTGGAATTGACATCAAAATGTGTGTTTTACACCTTTACACAAAGCAACAGGTCGTGCAGCATCTAACGCTTTCATCAAACATTTTCTTAAAGAAGTGGGTCATGTTGATAAGGTTGTATCAGATAATGGAACACAGTTTCGCTCTAAAATTTGGCTTCGTACTCTACGGCGTCGTAAGATTAACCCAATTTTCATTTCACTTTTTCACCCTCAATCTAACGCTTCAGAGAGATGGATGAAGGAAATCAATAAATTGTGTCGACTTTATTGTCATCAGAATCACAGAACGTGGGATCAGTATCTTCATATTTTTCAAAACATTCTGAATGAACTCCCTAATGATTCAACTTCTTTACCGCCTATACTGATATTAAAAAACAAAGCACCGACAAATCGCATTTCTGAAATCGTTCCTTTTCCGCCTTCACGGCAACTGCGGCATTCTGAAGTTGTCAACCTGGCTCTGCAAAATATTGCATCTGCGGCTGCTAGAAGAGAGAAATCGGCTAAACATCCTGGTGTTTAAAAAATCTTGTCAGTTGGTCAGAAGGTGTTAATTAAGTCTCATCGTTTGTCTCACAAAGGAAAGGGCTTGTGTCGCAAATTCTTTCTGCTTTATAACGGTCCATATAGAATTCGCAAAATTATTCATGATAACACTGTCGAAGTAGAAACTCTTAAATGTCGGCGCTCTAAGGGAGTACATCAAATATCGAACGTTAAATTTTTTGTGGAATGACATACTTTCAAGAAACCAACAGTAATACGTAAACATGCAGAGAATACAAGGATACCGCGCTGTGTTTTGGCGGCGGCACATACTCAAAGCAACAGTCAAGTCTGCGCGCCGCACAAGGCAGTCTTTGACCGCAAACAATTACTTCTTACGTCACGCGTACCTACAGCTGATCGAGCGCTCGGTGCGAATGCACTGACAGCCGTAAACAAGTACACAGTCTAATTTATCCGATTAAATTCAGTATAAAGCTATAGTGACTTGATAAATTATGTTATTAACGTTCAGTATTTTTCAGGATACGGTTGTGTAAAATATTTAAGAACTTCAGGTAAATTGTGTGTGTGTCCGACGTTAAGAGAACTTGCTATGGAGAAAATTTCAGGAAGAATGTAATTTCGAAGAAAAAAGTAATAAACCAAAAAGGTAACTGTTAATTGAGTTTATTTTTCAGGTAACGTATTTTCACTTAGGTACGTGCTTTAGACGTAATTTGCTGCTCGCGATTACGTGATTTATACTTTGTGTTTACTGATTTTGACAATGATTGATTAATGAACAGGGTTGTTACTTATGTATATTATGCATCGCTTGGCTGCTATGCTTTTTCACTGATGTCATATTTTTTTTTATTATGTGCCAGCTGTGCTTATTTATTTAAATTATAATTGTCACATGATTAATTGTGCTGATATGGTTATGTATGTAAGTTATACTTTGTGATGTATCTGCTTGCGCCTTCATGTTTACTTATTAAGATTACATATGAACATTTATTTGCTTATGCTGATATGATGCTAATGACCTGTTTATTATGTAAGATACATATTTGCTGCTTTGCGTATGGATTGCATATTTATGCTTTTCTGTTTGTTGTCATAACAACTCTTTAATTTGGCATATAGAAATGCTGATATGCGGTGTACGAACATGGAGTTTAGGTCACACTGTGGTATTAATTATAGATTGTTTGCTTGGCAGAGCCTCGTTGTAGGGATTGTGCTGCATCCACTTGTTCACATTCTGTTCTCTACTGGTATATTTACTCGCTGTTGCATGTTTTGCTTACGCTCAGTCCCTTATATTTTTAAGATAAGAAAATGAACTGCTATAATTCGACGAACGACATTAGTAGAAGAAACTTCATAGAAGTCACATGAGCTGGAGGTTTTATGAAAGCTGTATAAATTTATGTTACTAGGAAGGAAGCTAACGACATGACACACCAACACTAGGTTTAGACCATTGACAGTTATTACACTGCATTCTTCGTGAGCAATTGAAATAGGAAGTGACACTTGACACAAGAAATACTCCACATGTATGTTTCTGATTTGCCATGATTCTTGAAGTGGTGTACACACTGTGAAATATTACGATTTATTCACTCAAAGTCTTATGTGATCTTTCATACTACGTACTCGCACCTACTTACTGAAAGTTATTCGAACTAAAGGCTGTTAGAAGTCATGTATGCATTTCTTTTGTTTAATGATGGACCAAAATGTATCTTATAATTCATAATGAGTAGAAGATTTGGTCAGATGGATTACACAGAGGTTGTGTGTGGACATTGTGTCTTCGGATTATATGGGATGATGAATTGAAGTTTGCACTAGGATTTTATCTGTACTTGTTCGAGGAGACTGACTAGAGGAAAGAGTTCTTATGGAAGTAAAATGATATTGGTGCTAAGGTTTATATGTATCGATGTATTGAAGAGGTATTATTGAGGTATTGAGATTATGTGAAGTTGATGATTATTGGAGTTTTGGTGGACAAGAGGTAAGGTAAATGATATTGATGATAAGGTTTATATGTATCGACGTAAGAGGTATTATTGAAGTATTGAGATTATGTGATGCTGATGATTATTGGAGTTTTGGTGGATAAGAGGTAAAGTAAGTGAGGAGCATATTTTTTTTGTTGGTTTATATGGAACAAGGAGGATGAAGATGGCAGACTAGAACACTAAAGTGGAAGGAAGATTGTCTACACACACTTTGTTAAATCAATAAGCAGTCCATACTTTTTTTTTTGGAGAGAGGAAGTAATTGCATATCTTGGCACACTGACAGTTGTTCAGCAACAGTACATTTGATTGGGCTTGGAAAACATTGCTCTTGACATGATGACTATGACGTTGACTAACTATTATTGACTGTTATACATTGCTGCCACCACTACTTGATACACATGTCGAACATCAAATCTTTGACAGAATTGTAGTTACACAGTTAGCACTATTCAACTACACAATAGCACTTAATGTGGATGAAAGATGAGTGAGTGTGTTTTGTGTGTTTTCCTTTCCTAATCCCAAATAATTGGTACCGACCTATCTCCTAATCATTATTTTACTTGTTTGTTGTGGCTTGCACTGACACCCATAAATATTATAGGTTTACTGATATTTGTGAATTTGTAATAGTTAATATGACAATTACCTGATATCATTTGTGTGTTTATTATAATTTGTATGTTTAGTGTAAGAGCATTGATAATAATTTTGTAAAAGCAATTGTGTGTGCATTCAAACTGTTGTTCACACCTGCATCTGTTCAACATTGATGTGTGCCACTTAGAAATGTTTAATTTCTACTGATAAACTCTGATGAACAGTGTGATTAGTGATAGTGAATATTATGGACTGCTGTCTGCACCTGTTCTACATTACTGGGTGTCACTAGTGGAACTGCTTATACTGAAATGATGTCACTTGTTGCTGTCTGCACCTGCTCAGCATTGCTGGGTGCCACTGATGGACTGCTTCTACTGAAATGAAGTCACTTATTGGTGTCTGCACCTACTCAACATTGCTGGGTGCCACTAATGGAACTGTTTCTGCTGAATGATGTCACTTGTTGGTGTCTGCAACTGTTCAACATTGCTGGGTGCCACTGATGGACTGCTTCTACTGAAATGATGTCACTTGTTGGTGTCTGCACCTGTTCAACATTACTGGGTGCCACTGATGGACTGCATCTATTGAAATAATGTCACTTGTTGGTGTCTGCACCTGTTCAACATTGCTGGGTGCCACTGATGGAACTGCTTCTACTAAAATGATGTCACTTGTTGGTATTTGCACCTGTTGACCATTGCTGGGTGCTACTGCTGGAACTATCAACTACTTGTTTTTTTTTTTAATCATTGAAAGCATTTTATGTGAACATTTGTATAAACTGATTTTTTGTGTATTGTGTAAACTATTATGTAAAGTCACATGTATGAAAGAATTTGTATTGCTTACTGTATTTTATATATTAGGTTATTGAAAGGTCAGTGCAAAGCCAAAATTTTATCTAATTATGTGATATTTACGTATTAATATTATCTTTTATTTTTGTCTGTATTTTTGTGGACGAATTTGGTGGTATTTTCACCACCAATGCTGGCAAAAATACCATCAAATTCTGGCCCGTGGAGGAAGGGCATATAAAAGGTGGCTACACTGAGCCACAGCGCCAGAGATTGCGCCAAAGAGTTTTATTCCGCCGCCTCCACTGGCAATGCTTGTCGAGATGTGGCAGTAGTCAGTGCTTGTGGAGTAGTAGTAGTCAGTCGGTGTTGAGATGTTGTAGTAGGGAGTGAATGTTCCATGTTTTATGCAGTTGTTTGATGGGCTAGACAGCAGATGTTGTTCGAATGGAGATATTGTAATGATCAGAGTGCTTTTCGTCAATATATATGAGGGTAAAAAAATTCCCTTTTTTTATTATTTCAGTGTCTTAAATAATGCGTCATTACAGGTTCAGTCAATAATGCATCTGGCTTGTGTTCTTGTATTAGAGTGTAATTCTGGTTTCCTTACTCAGTTATAGTATTTCTATTTTTTTAATTACTTCAGTATAAATGGTATTTAAAATTTCTTGTCTTATTGACGAAGAACCGTGCCAGATGTGTACGTTGAATCACACTTCCACACACAGAACAATGACACTTGTGTTTTGGTTTCGTAGGTTTTATAGTTGCTGGGGACTTAATTAATTAATTGTGTTAACGGAAATTTTCTTTCATTCTTTGTTGTTATTCTATGCAGACAGATGGCGTACTAAAACTAGTCAGGACCAACCGTTTACGAGACCTCGTAATCGGACATACAGCTACTAAATCAAAAAATTAAAATTATTTGCATTATATATAATTAAGCCCCCATGCACGTGGCGACCGCTGCTTCGGATCGTCCCTTGGAATTCTTCTGATTGTAAAAATAGTAGACAGTTGTATTGTTGTAGTAATTTGTAGTTTAGCAATTGTAGTCTATATTGCATGTGTAGATTTGGTAATTGTCATTCTTGTAATGGTATTTTTTTTTTTTGCAGAATTTAATTTTTGTTGTCTTGTCTATGGGTTTGACAATTTAGTGCAATTATTTCAAGTGTTCGTTAATCGTGTTTGAGGGAAACATTTCGTGTCAATGGTATTGTTGGAGATATAGTGTCATTGTGTGTAATTTTCGTATAGTGACGAGTTTTGTATATTTTGTAAATGATTACGCGATCAATGAAAAAGGCAAAAATGATGAATAGTGAGAATGACGAAATTGTTAACATGGCGAACTCGCCAACACAGGAGAACAGTGTGATGAATAATGAAGTTGAAAACGATTTAATAAGTCGGGAAAATAGTCCAGAAACAGTTCAAAATTTTTCACAATCGAAAATTTTCAGAATACTTGGTTAACTACAGAAGATATGGAGCAGTTGATGAGTGCAATATTAAATTTGGGATCTGAATTAAAAACACGGTTAGACTCACTAGATTCACAAATAGGAACAATTAAAACAGAGATGGGAACTTTGGCAACACGTTTAGAAACTGATATGGGAACAATGGAAACACGGTTAGACTCACTGGGATCACAGTTGGGATCACAAATAGGAACAATTAAAACAGAGATGGAAACAATGGAAACACGGTTAGATTCACGAATAGGGACATGTTTCAAAAACATGAAAGATGAATCAAAGAAAGAAATTAGAGAAGAAGTACAACCGATTTTGAATGCTCACAATAATAGATTAATTGCAGTAGAGATTAGACAAAGGGAACAGGATAGACAACAGGAAGAAAGAGATCGCGTGATAGTACAGAAATTTTCAGAGTTAAATTTACAACGTGCACACGATAAGGAAGAAATATTTGAGAGAATCGAGGAATCCATACCAAATGACAGAATAAATAACTTAACGCAACAGTATGAACAGTTAACTACTAAATGTGACAATACCGAAATCCGAGTCGCGACACTTATGGAAGACGTAAATAAACAGAAAGAACAAATAGGTGACTTATCGGAAAGAGTTGAGGAGATTTCAGATAAATTGACAAATCTTAGTTTACATGGGGACAGAGATTCAGATGACATAGCACCATTGCCATTTGCAGAAACTGAAGAGTATCAGGAACATAAATAAACATGTTGAAATTCAGGGAAAATTTAATGAACGCGTGAAAAGGGAAGTGGAGGCATGGCGAAAGCAAGTCACACAAATTGAAGGCGAAATCGTAGTAAAAGACAGCAGAAGAAATTTAGAATCACAGATAGCAGAGGGCTTTGAAGAAAATAATTTATTTCATTTACGAGACGCAACAAGAGAGCGCCAGGCGCGCGAACTTGACAATAATCGATATTCGGACTGGGACAGACGCGGTAGGTCTTTGTCGCCACGAAGTGAAAACTTTGACTATAAACACTTTTTAACTGTTCGGAAATTTAAGACCTTTCGCAATTCTAAGAATGACATACATTCATGTTCATGGTTAGATCAATTTACGTACGCACTTCCACCAAATTGGCCACTAAGTCACAAACTAGAAATTATGTGCGGCTGTTAAGGTCCTCAGGGGATTCACTACACTAAGTGAATATGTGCCGTAGCGTGCATAGGGCCCCGAGCTGTAGTGGTGCTATTTCCCTTTTAGTTTTCTGCACCGCTGCCTACTCTTTTACTATTCTTTGCATCTGTCAAAACAACTCTTCGACTATCGTCCTCAGGGGATTCACTACACTAAGTGAATATGTGCCGTAGCGTGCATAGGGCCCCGAGCTGTAGTGGTGCTATTTCCCTTTTAGTTTTCTGCACCGCTGCCTACTCTTTTACTATTCTTTGCATCTGTCAAAACAACTCTTCGACTATCAATCTATCTAGAGAGTCGATAAAGAATAACCGGATATGACGATTTTACCCAAAAGAGATTTCGGAAATTACCGTTTGGACTTACTGTATCTTCAGCAGCATTCATTCGTAGTTTAAACGAAATTTTGCCTGTTTATCTTCGTGACAATATTACTTCATATGCTGACGATATTCATATTGCTAAACGTTCTTGGAGTGAGCACAACAAAATTTTGGATTCATTATTACGTATTTTTGCAAGATTTGGCATTACAGTGAACTTGAAAAAATCTGAATTTGGTCGTTCTCAGGTGAAATTTCTTGGTCATTTTATTTCTACAGAAGGTATTCTCCCTGATCAAGAGAAGCTAGACGCAATTCGTAATTATGCTGTTCCTACTACAAAACGTGATGTTCGAAGTTTCCTTGGTGTCTGTAATTTTCTTAGACGCTTTGTTAGATTGGACGATTTGGCCACACCTCGTTTATGTGAACTATCTGGAAAGAATTCTAATTGGTGTTGAGATGAGGAAGCTCAGTCAGAATTTGAACAACTTCGTGATGCTTTAGTTGCTCCTCCACTTCTTTCACATCCGGATTTATCTAAAGATTTTTGTTTGGCGACGGACTCATCATACAAAGGCCTAGGTGCACACTTATTTCAAGAGATAGAAGAAAACGGAGTTGTAGTACAGAAGACTATTGCATTTGGAAGTCGTGTTCTCTCTAAATCAGAAAAGAATTATTCGATTACGGAACTTGAAGCCTTGGCTGTTGTTTGGGCTTTCACAAAATTTCGGACATTTTTGTTTGGCAGACATACTAAGGTTTACACCGATCATCGAGCTCTGGAATTTCTTATGTCAACAAAATTAACTCATGGCAGATTGTCACGATGGGCGCTGTACCTACAGGAATTTGATTTTAGTATTGTTTACATACAGGGTTCTTCAAATATTATTGCTGATGCTTTATCACGTGCACCTGTGGGTTTGGAACAAAGTGCTGAGGAGGACTGCAAAGAAAACAATTACTGTTTGCGTTAGAGAATTTTATTTCGTCTTCGCTCCAAGACATCGCTATGGAGCAAAATAAGGATACAATCCGGAAGGACATTAAGGAGAAGTGGAGGAGAAAGGAAAGCGTAGCTATTAGACAGCATTATTTAGTTCGCAATGATATTCTTTTTAAACGAAAATCGGTCGACAACTCTGTTTGGTTAGTTTGTATTCCTGATGAGTGGGTTAATAAATTGATTTGGTACACACATTTCAGTTATGCACACTTTGGTCCCAGAAAATGCTTTCATAAATTACGAGAAAATTGCTACTTCAGTAATATGGAAAAACGTATTCGGTCTGTTCTTACCAAATGCAAATAATGTCAAAGGCTAAGCCGCCAACTATTTCTCACGGAGCACCGTTGTTTCCTATCATTCCAGCGAAATTAAAGGACATGGCTGCAGTCGATTTGTTCGGTCCAGTGGTTCGTTCTACTAATGGTTTTGCGTACATTTTGGTAGCAGTGGAATTGACATCAAAATGTGTGTTTTACACCTTTACACAAAGCAACAGGTCGTGCAGCATCTAACGCTTTCATCAAACATTTTCTTAAAGAAGTGGGTCATGTTGATAAGGTTGTATCAGATAATGGAACACAGTTTCGCTCTAAAATTTGGCTTCGTACTCTACGGCGTCGTAAGATTAACCCAATTTTCATTTCACTTTTTCACCCTCAATCTAACGCTTCAGAGAGATGGATGAAGGAAATCAATAAATTGTGTCGACTTTATTGTCATCAGAATCACAGAACGTGGGATCAGTATCTTCATATTTTTCAAAACATTCTGAATGAACTCCCTAATGATTCAACTTCTTTACCGCCTATACTGATATTAAAAAACAAAGCACCGACAAATCGCATTTCTGAAATCGTTCCTTTTCCGCCTTCACGGCAACTGCGGCATTCTGAAGTTGTCAACCTGGCTCTGCAAAATATTGCATCTGCGGCTGCTAGAAGAGAGAAATCGGCTAAACATCCTGGTGTTTAAAAAATCTTGTCAGTTGGTCAGAAGGTGTTAATTAAGTCTCATCGTTTGTCTCACAAAGGAAAGGGCTTGTGTCGCAAATTCTTTCTGCTTTATAACGGTCCATATAGAATTCGCAAAATTATTCATGATAACACTGTCGAAGTAGAAACTCTTAAATGTCGGCGCTCTAAGGGAGTACATCAAATATCGAACGTTAAATTTTTTGTGGAATGACATACTTTCAAGAAACCAACAGTAATACGTAAACATGCAGAGAATACAAGGATACCGCGCTGTGTTTTGGCGGCGGCACATACTCAAAGCAACAGTCAAGTCTGCGCGCCGCACAAGGCAGTCTTTGACCGCAAACAATTACTTCTTACGTCACGCGTACCTACAGCTGATCGAGCGCTCGGTGCGAATGCACTGACAGCCGTAAACAAGTACACAGTCTAATTTATCCGATTAAATTCAGTATAAAGCTATAGTGACTTGATAAATTATGTTATTAACGTTCAGTATTTTTCAGGATACGGTTGTGTAAAATATTTAAGAACTTCAGGTAAATTGTGTGTGTGTCCGACGTTAAGAGAACTTGCTATGGAGAAAATTTCAGGAAGAATGTAATTTCGAAGAAAAAAGTAATAAACCAAAAAGGTAACTGTTAATTGAGTTTATTTTTCAGGTAACGTATTTTCACTTAGGTACGTGCTTTAGACGTAATTTGCTGCTCGCGATTACGTGATTTATACTTTGTGTTTACTGATTTTGACAATGATTGATTAATGAACAGGGTTGTTACTTATGTATATTATGCATCGCTTGGCTGCTATGCTTTTTCACTGATGTCATATTTTTTTTTATTATGTGCCAGCTGTGCTTATTTATTTAAATTATAATTGTCACATGATTAATTGTGCTGATATGGTTATGTATGTAAGTTATACTTTGTGATGTATCTGCTTGCGCCTTCATGTTTACTTATTAAGATTACATATGAACATTTATTTGCTTATGCTGATATGATGCTAATGACCTGTTTATTATGTAAGATACATATTTGCTGCTTTGCGTATGGATTGCATATTTATGCTTTTCTGTTTGTTGTCATAACAACTCTTTAATTTGGCATATAGAAATGCTGATATGCGGTGTACGAACATGGAGTTTAGGTCACACTGTGGTATTAATTATAGATTGTTTGCTTGGCAGAGCCTCGTTGTAGGGATTGTGCTGCATCCACTTGTTCACATTCTGTTCTCTACTGGTATATTTACTCGCTGTTGCATGTTTTGCTTACGCTCAGTCCCTTATATTTTTAAGATAAGAAAATGAACTGCTATAATTCGACGAACGACATTAGTAGAAGAAACTTCATAGAAGTCACATGAGCTGGAGGTTTTATGAAAGCTGTATAAATTTATGTTACTAGGAAGGAAGCTAACGACATGACACACCAACACTAGGTTTAGACCATTGACAGTTATTACACTGCATTCTTCGTGAGCAATTGAAATAGGAAGTGACACTTGACACAAGAAATACTCCACATGTATGTTTCTGATTTGCCATGATTCTTGAAGTGGTGTACACACTGTGAAATATTACGATTTATTCACTCAAAGTCTTATGTGATCTTTCATACTACGTACTCGCACCTACTTACTGAAAGTTATTCGAACTAAAGGCTGTTAGAAGTCATGTATGCATTTCTTTTGTTTAATGATGGACCAAAATGTATCTTATAATTCATAATGAGTAGAAGATTTGGTCAGATGGATTACACAGAGGTTGTGTGTGGACATTGTGTCTTCGGATTATATGGGATGATGAATTGAAGTTTGCACTAGGATTTTATCTGTACTTGTTCGAGGAGACTGACTAGAGGAAAGAGTTCTTATGGAAGTAAAATGATATTGGTGCTAAGGTTTATATGTATCGATGTATTGAAGAGGTATTATTGAGGTATTGAGATTATGTGAAGTTGATGATTATTGGAGTTTTGGTGGACAAGAGGTAAGGTAAATGATATTGATGATAAGGTTTATATGTATCGACGTAAGAGGTATTATTGAAGTATTGAGATTATGTGATGCTGATGATTATTGGAGTTTTGGTGGATAAGAGGTAAAGTAAGTGAGGAGCATATTTTTTTTGTTGGTTTATATGGAACAAGGAGGATGAAGATGGCAGACTAGAACACTAAAGTGGAAGGAAGATTGTCTACACACACTTTGTTAAATCAATAAGCAGTCCATACTTTTTTTTTTGGAGAGAGGAAGTAATTGCATATCTTGGCACACTGACAGTTGTTCAGCAACAGTACATTTGATTGGGCTTGGAAAACATTGCTCTTGACATGATGACTATGACGTTGACTAACTATTATTGACTGTTATACATTGCTGCCACCACTACTTGATACACATGTCGAACATCAAATCTTTGACAGAATTGTAGTTACACAGTTAGCACTATTCAACTACACAATAGCACTTAATGTGGATGAAAGATGAGTGAGTGTGTTTTGTGTGTTTTCCTTTCCTAATCCCAAATAATTGGTACCGACCTATCTCCTAATCATTATTTTACTTGTTTGTTGTGGCTTGCACTGACACCCATAAATATTATAGGTTTACTGATATTTGTGAATTTGTAATAGTTAATATGACAATTACCTGATATCATTTGTGTGTTTATTATAATTTGTATGTTTAGTGTAAGAGCATTGATAATAATTTTGTAAAAGCAATTGTGTGTGCATTCAAACTGTTGTTCACACCTGCATCTGTTCAACATTGATGTGTGCCACTTAGAAATGTTTAATTTCTACTGATAAACTCTGATGAACAGTGTGATTAGTGATAGTGAATATTATGGACTGCTGTCTGCACCTGTTCTACATTACTGGGTGTCACTAGTGGAACTGCTTATACTGAAATGATGTCACTTGTTGCTGTCTGCACCTGCTCAGCATTGCTGGGTGCCACTGATGGACTGCTTCTACTGAAATGAAGTCACTTATTGGTGTCTGCACCTACTCAACATTGCTGGGTGCCACTAATGGAACTGTTTCTGCTGAATGATGTCACTTGTTGGTGTCTGCAACTGTTCAACATTGCTGGGTGCCACTGATGGACTGCTTCTACTGAAATGATGTCACTTGTTGGTGTCTGCACCTGTTCAACATTACTGGGTGCCACTGATGGACTGCATCTATTGAAATAATGTCACTTGTTGGTGTCTGCACCTGTTCAACATTGCTGGGTGCCACTGATGGAACTGCTTCTACTAAAATGATGTCACTTGTTGGTATTTGCACCTGTTGACCATTGCTGGGTGCTACTGCTGGAACTATCAACTACTTGTTTTTTTTTTAATCATTGAAAGCATTTTATGTGAACATTTGTATAAACTGATTTTTTGTGTATTGTGTAAACTATTATGTAAAGTCACATGTATGAAAGAATTTGTATTGCTTACTGTATTTTATATATTAGGTTATTGAAAGGTCAGTGCAAAGCCAAAATTTTATCTAATTATGTGATATTTACGTATTAATATTATCTTTTATTTTTGTCTGTATTTTTGTGGACGAATTTGGTGGTATTTTCACCACCAATGCTGGCAAAAATACCATCAAATTCTGGCCCGTGGAGGAAGGGCATATAAAAGGTGGCTACACTGAGCCACAGCGCCAGAGATTGCGCCAAAGAGTTTTATTCCGCCGCCTCCACTGGCAATGCTTGTCGAGATGTGGCAGTAGTCAGTGCTTGTGGAGTAGTAGTAGTCAGTCGGTGTTGAGATGTTGTAGTAGGGAGTGAATGTTCCATGTTTTATGCAGTTGTTTGATGGGCTAGACAGCAGATGTTGTTCGAATGGAGATATTGTAATGATCAGAGTGCTTTTCGTCAATATATATGAGGGTAAAAAAATTCCCTTTTTTTATTATTTCAGTGTCTTAAATAATGCGTCATTACAGGTTCAGTCAATAATGCATCTGGCTTGTGTTCTTGTATTAGAGTGTAATTCTGGTTTCCTTACTCAGTTATAGTATTTCTATTTTTTTAATTACTTCAGTATAAATGGTATTTAAAATTTCTTGTCTTATTGACGAAGAACCGTGCCAGATGTGTACGTTGAATCACACTTCCACACACAGAACAATGACACTTGTGTTTTGGTTTCGTAGGTTTTATAGTTGCTGGGGACTTAATTAATTAATTGTGTTAACGGAAATTTTCTTTCATTCTTTGTTGTTATTCTATGCAGACAGATGGCGTACTAAAACTAGTCAGGACCAACCGTTTACGAGACCTCGTAATCGGACATACAGCTACTAAATCAAAAAATTAAAATTATTTGCATTATATATAATTAAGCCCCCATGCACGTGGCGACCGCTGCTTCGGATCGTCCCTTGGAATTCTTCTGATTGTAAAAATAGTAGACAGTTGTATTGTTGTAGTAATTTGTAGTTTAGCAATTGTAGTCTATATTGCATGTGTAGATTTGGTAATTGTCATTCTTGTAATGGTATTTTTTTTTTTGCAGAATTTAATTTTTGTTGTCTTGTCTATGGGTTTGACAATTTAGTGCAATTATTTCAAGTGTTCGTTAATCGTGTTTGAGGGAAACATTTCGTGTCAATGGTATTGTTGGAGATATAGTGTCATTGTGTGTAATTTTCGTATAGTGACGAGTTTTGTATATTTTGTAAATGATTACGCGATCAATGAAAAAGGCAAAAATGATGAATAGTGAGAATGACGAAATTGTTAACATGGCGAACTCGCCAACACAGGAGAACAGTGTGATGAATAATGAAGTTGAAAACGATTTAATAAGTCGGGAAAATAGTCCAGAAACAGTTCAAAATTTTTCACAATCGAAAATTTTCAGAATACTTGGTTAACTACAGAAGATATGGAGCAGTTGATGAGTGCAATATTAAATTTGGGATCTGAATTAAAAACACGGTTAGACTCACTAGATTCACAAATAGGAACAATTAAAACAGAGATGGGAACTTTGGCAACACGTTTAGAAACTGATATGGGAACAATGGAAACACGGTTAGACTCACTGGGATCACAGTTGGGATCACAAATAGGAACAATTAAAACAGAGATGGAAACAATGGAAACACGGTTAGATTCACGAATAGGGACATGTTTCAAAAACATGAAAGATGAATCAAAGAAAGAAATTAGAGAAGAAGTACAACCGATTTTGAATGCTCACAATAATAGATTAATTGCAGTAGAGATTAGACAAAGGGAACAGGATAGACAACAGGAAGAAAGAGATCGCGTGATAGTACAGAAATTTTCAGAGTTAAATTTACAACGTGCACACGATAAGGAAGAAATATTTGAGAGAATCGAGGAATCCATACCAAATGACAGAATAAATAACTTAACGCAACAGTATGAACAGTTAACTACTAAATGTGACAATACCGAAATCCGAGTCGCGACACTTATGGAAGACGTAAATAAACAGAAAGAACAAATAGGTGACTTATCGGAAAGAGTTGAGGAGATTTCAGATAAATTGACAAATCTTAGTTTACATGGGGACAGAGATTCAGATGACATAGCACCATTGCCATTTGCAGAAACTGAAGAGTATCAGGAACATAAATAAACATGTTGAAATTCAGGGAAAATTTAATGAACGCGTGAAAAGGGAAGTGGAGGCATGGCGAAAGCAAGTCACACAAATTGAAGGCGAAATCGTAGTAAAAGACAGCAGAAGAAATTTAGAATCACAGATAGCAGAGGGCTTTGAAGAAAATAATTTATTTCATTTACGAGACGCAACAAGAGAGCGCCAGGCGCGCGAACTTGACAATAATCGATATTCGGACTGGGACAGACGCGGTAGGTCTTTGTCGCCACGAAGTGAAAACTTTGACTATAAACACTTTTTAACTGTTCGGAAATTTAAGACCTTTCGCAATTCTAAGAATGACATACATTCATGTTCATGGTTAGATCAATTTACGTACGCACTTCCACCAAATTGGCCACTAAGTCACAAACTAGAAATTATGTGCGGCTGTTAAGGTCCTCAGGGGATTCACTACACTAAGTGAATATGTGCCGTAGCGTGCATAGGGCCCCGAGCTGTAGTGGTGCTGTTTCCCTTTTAGTTTTCTGCACCGCTGCCTACTCTTTTACTATTCTTTGCATCTGTCAAAACAACTCTTCGACTATCGTCCTCAGGGGATTCACTACACTAAGTGAATATGTGCCGTAGCGTGCATAGGGCCCCGAGCTGTAGTGGTGCTATTTCCCTTTTAGTTTTCTGCACCGCTGCCTACTCTTTTACTATTCTTTGCATCTGTCAAAACAACTCTTCGACTATCAATCTATCTAGAGAGTCGATAAAGAATAACCGGATATGACGATTTTACCCAAAAGAGATTTCGGAAATTACCGTTTGGACTTACTGTATCTTCAGCAGCATTCATTCGTAGTTTAAACGAAATTTTGCCTGTTTATCTTCGTGACAATATTACTTCATATGCTGACGATATTCATATTGCTAAACGTTCTTGGAGTGAGCACAACAAAATTTTGGATTCATTATTACGTATTTTTGCAAGATTTGGCATTACAGTGAACTTGAAAAAATCTGAATTTGGTCGTTCTCAGGTGAAATTTCTTGGTCATTTTATTTCTACAGAAGGTATTCTCCCTGATCAAGAGAAGCTAGACGCAATTCGTAATTATGCTGTTCCTACTACAAAACGTGATGTTCGAAGTTTCCTTGGTGTCTGTAATTTTCTTAGACGCTTTGTTAGATTGGACGATTTGGCCACACCTCGTTTATGTGAACTATCTGGAAAGAATTCTAATTGGTGTTGAGATGAGGAAGCTCAGTCAGAATTTGAACAACTTCGTGATGCTTTAGTTGCTCCTCCACTTCTTTCACATCCGGATTTATCTAAAGATTTTTGTTTGGCGACGGACTCATCATACAAAGGCCTAGGTGCACACTTATTTCAAGAGATAGAAGAAAACGGAGTTGTAGTGCAGAAGACTATTGCATTTGGAAGTCGTGTTCTCTCTAAATCAGAAAAGAATTATTCGATTACGGAACTTGAAGCCTTGGCTGTTGTTTGGGCTTTCACAAAATTTCGGACATTTTTGTTTGGCAGACATACTAAGGTTTACACCGATCATCGAGCTCTGGAATTTCTTATGTCAACAAAATTAACTCATGGCAGATTGTCACGATGGGCGCTGTACCTACAGGAATTTGATTTTAGTATTGTTTACATACAGGGTTCTTCAAATATTATTGCTGATGCTTTATCACGTGCACCTGTGGGTTTGAAACAAAGTGCTGAGGAGGACTGCAAAGAAAACAATTATTGTTTGATATATATTCAAGGTGTTGCGTTAGAGAATTTTATTTCATCTTCGCTCCAAGACATCGCTAAGGAGCAAAATAAGGATACAATCCGGAAGGACATTAAGGAGAAGTGGAGGAGAAAGGAAAGCGTAGCGATTAGACAGCATTATTTAGTTCGCAATGATATTCTTTTTAAACGAAAATCGGTCGACAACTCTGTTTGGTTAGTTTGTATTCCTGATGAGTGGGTTAATAAATTGATTTGGTACACACATTTCAGTTATGCACACTTTGGTCCCAGAAAATGCTTTCATAAATTACGAGAAAATTGCTACTTCAGTAATATGGAAAAACGTATTCGGTCTGTTCTTGCCAAATGCAAATAATGTCAAAGGCTAAGCCGCCAACTATTTCTCACAGAGCACCGTTGTTTCCTATCATTCCAGCGAAATTAAAGGACATGGCTGCAGTCGATTTGTTCGGTCCAGTGGTTCGTTCTACTAATGGTTTTGCGTACATTTTGGTAGCAGTGGAATTGACATCAAAATGTGTGTTTTACACCTTTACACAAAGCAACAGGTCGTGCAGCATCTAACGCTTTCATCAAACATTTTCTTAAAGAAGTGGGTCATGTTGATAAGGTTGTATCAGATAATGGAACACAGTTTCGCTCTAAAATTTGGCTTCGTACTCTACGGCGTCGTAAGATTAACCCAATTTTCATTTCACTTTTTCACCCTCAATTTAACGCTTCAGAGAGATGGATGAAGGAAATCAATAAATTGTGTCGACTTTATTGTCATCAGAATCACAGAACGTGGGATCAGTATCTTCATATTTTTCAAAACATTCTGAATGAACTCCCTAATGATTCAACTTCTTTACCGCCTATACTGATATTAAAAAACAAAGCACCGACAAATCGCATTTCTGAAATCGTTCCTTTTCCGCCTTCACGGCAACTGCGGCATTCTGAAGTTGTCAACCTGGCTCTGCAAAATATTGCATCTGCGGCTGCTAGAAGAGAGAAATCGGCTAAACATCCTGGTGTTTAAAAAATCTTGACAGTTGGTCAGAAGGTGTTAATTAAGTCTCATCGTTTGTCTCACAAAGGAAAGGGCTTGTGTCGCAAATTTTTTCTGCTTTATAACGGTCCATATAGAATTCGCAAAATTATTCATGATAACACTGTCGAAGTAGAAACTCTTAAATGTCGGCGCTCTAAGGGAGTACATCAAATATCGAACGTTAAATTTTTTGTGGAATGACATACTTTCAAGAAACCAACAGTTATACGTAAACATGCAGAGAATACAAGGATACCGCGCTGTGTTTTGGCGGCGGCACATACTCAAAGCAACAGTCAAGTCTGCGCGCCGCACAAGGCAGTCTTTGACCGCAAACAATTACTTCTTACGTCACGCGTACCTACAGCTGATCGAGCGCTCGGTGCGAATGCACTGACAGCCGTAAACAAGTACACAGTCTAATTTATCCGATTAAATTCAGTATAAAGCTATAATGACTTGATAAATTATGTTATTAACGTTCAGTATTTTTCAGGATACGGTTGTGTAAAATATTTAAGAACTTCAGGTAAATTCTGTGTGTGTCCGACATTAAGAGAACTTGCTATGGAGAAAATTTCAGGAAGAATGTAATTTCGAAGAAAAAAGTAATAAACCAAAAAGGTAACTGTTAATTGAGTTTATTTTTCAGGTAACGTATTTTCACTTAGGTACGTGCTTTAGACGTAATTTGCTGCTCGCGATTACGTGATTTATACTTTGTGTTTACTGATTTTGACAATGATTGATTAATGAACAGGGTTGTTACTTATGTATATTATGCATCGCTTGGCTGCTATGCTTTTTCACTGATGTCATATTTTTTTTTATTATGTGCCAGCTGTGCTTATTATTTAAATTATAATTGTCACATGATTAATTGTGCTGATATGGTTATGTATGTAAGTTATACTTTGTGATGTATCTGCTTGCGCCTTCATGTTTACTTATTAAGATTACATATGAACATTTATTTGCTTATGCTGATATGATGCTAATGACCTGTTTATTATGTAAGATACATATTTGCTGCTTTGCGTATGGATTGCATATTTATGCTTTTCTGTTTGTTGTCATAACAACTCTTTAATTTGGCATATAGAAATGCTGATATGCGGTGTACGAACATGGAGTTTAGGTCACACTGTGGTATTAATTATAGATTGTTTGCTTGGCAGAGCCTCGTTGTAGGGATTGTGCTGCATCCACTTGTTCACATTCTGTTCTCTACTGGTATATTTACTCGCTGTTGCATGTTTTGCTTACGCTCAGTCCCTTATATTTTTAAGATAAGAAAATGAACTGCTATAATTCGACGAACGACATTAGTAGAAGAAACTTCATAGAAGTCACATGAGCTGGAGGTTTTATGAAAGCTGTATAAATTTATGTTACTAGGAAGGAAGCTAACGACATGACACACCAACACTAGGTTTAGACCATTGACAGTTATTACACTGCATTCTTCGTGAGCAATTGAAATAGGAAGTGACACTTGACACAAGAAATACTCCACATGTATGTTTCTGATTTGCCATGATTCTTGAAGTGGTGTACACACTGTGAAATATTACGATTTATTCACTCAAAGTCTTATGTGATCTTTCATACTACGTACTCGCACCTACTTACTGAAAGTTATTCGAACTAAAGGCTGTTAGAAGTCATGTATGCATTTCTTTTGTTTAATGATGGACCAAAATGTATCTTATAATTCATAATGAGTAGAAGATTTGGTCAGATGGATTACACAGAGGTTGTGTGTGGACATTGTGTCTTCGGATTATATGGGATGATGAATTGAAGTTTGCACTAGGATTTTATCTGTACTTGTTCGAGGAGACTGACTAGAGGAAAGAGTTCTTATGGAAGTAAAATGATATTGGTGCTAAGGTTTATATGTATCGATGTATTGAAGAGGTATTATTGAGGTATTGAGATTATGTGAAGTTGATGATTATTGGAGTTTTGGTGGACAAGAGGTAAGGTAAATGATATTGATGATAAGGTTTATATGTATCGACGTAAGAGGTATTATTGAAGTATTGAGATTATGTGATGCTGATGATTATTGGAGTTTTGGTGGATAAGAGGTAAAGTAAGTGAGGAGCATATTTTTTTTGTTGGTTTATATGGAACAAGGAGGATGAAGATGGCAGACTAGAACACTAAAGTGGAAGGAAGATTGTCTACACACACTTTGTTAAATCAATAAGCAGTCCATACTTTTTTTTTTGGAGAGAGGAAGTAATTGCATATCTTGGCACACTGACAGTTGTTCAGCAACAGTACATTTGATTGGGCTTGGAAAACATTGCTCTTGACATGATGACTATGACGTTGACTAACTATTATTGACTGTTATACATTGCTGCCACCACTACTTGATACACATGTCGAACATCAAATCTTTGACAGAATTGTAGTTACACAGTTAGCACTATTCAACTACACAATAGCACTTAATGTGGATGAAAGATGAGTGAGTGTGTTTTGTGTGTTTTCCTTTCCTAATCCCAAATAATTGGTACCGACCTATCTCCTAATCATTATTTTACTTGTTTGTTGTGGCTTGCACTGACACCCATAAATATTATAGGTTTACTGATATTTGTGAATTTGTAATAGTTAATATGACAATTACCTGATATCATTTGTGTGTTTATTATAATTTGTATGTTTAGTGTAAGAGCATTGATAATAATTTTGTAAAAGCAATTGTGTGTGCATTCAAACTGTTGTTCACACCTGCATCTGTTCAACATTGATGTGTGCCACTTAGAAATGTTTAATTTCTACTGATAAACTCTGATGAACAGTGTGATTAGTGATAGTGAATATTATGGACTGCTGTCTGCACCTGTTCTACATTACTGGGTGTCACTAGTGGAACTGCTTATACTGAAATGATGTCACTTGTTGCTGTCTGCACCTGCTCAGCATTGCTGGGTGCCACTGATGGACTGCTTCTACTGAAATGAAGTCACTTATTGGTGTCTGCACCTACTCAACATTGCTGGGTGCCACTAATGGAACTGTTTCTGCTGAATGATGTCACTTGTTGGTGTCTGCAACTGTTCAACATTGCTGGGTGCCACTGATGGACTGCTTCTACTGAAATGATGTCACTTGTTGGTGTCTGCACCTGTTCAACATTACTGGGTGCCACTGATGGACTGCATCTATTGAAATAATGTCACTTGTTGGTGTCTGCACCTGTTCAACATTGCTGGGTGCCACTGATGGAACTGCTTCTACTAAAATGATGTCACTTGTTGGTATTTGCACCTGTTGACCATTGCTGGGTGCTACTGCTGGAACTATCAACTACTTGTTTTTTTTTTTTAATCATTGAAAGCATTTTATGTGAACATTTGTATAAACTGATTTTTTGTGTATTGTGTAAACTATTATGTAAAGTCACATGTATGAAAGAATTTGTATTGCTTACTGTATTTTATATATTAGGTTATTGAAAGGTCAGTGCAAAGCCAAAATTTTATCTAATTATGTGATATTTACGTATTAATATTATCTTTTATTTTTGTCTGTATTTTTGTGGACGAATTTGGTGGTATTTTCACCACCAATGCTGGCAAAAATACCATCAAATTCTGGCCCGTGGAGGAAGGGCATATGAAAGGTGGCTACACTGAGCCACAGCGCCCGAGATTGCGCCAAAGAGTTTTATTCCGCCGCCTCCACTGGCAATGCTTGTCGAGATGTGGCAGTAGTCAGTGCTTGTGGAGTAGTAGTAGTCAGTCGGTGTTGAGATGTTGTAGTAGGGAGTGAATGTTCCATGTTTTATGCAGTTGTTTGATGGGCTAGACAGCAGATGTTGTTCGAATGGAGATATTGTAATGATCAGAGTGCTTTTCGTCAATATATATGAGGGTAAAAAAATTCCCTTTTTTTATTATTTCAATGTCTTAAATAATGCGTCATTACAGGTTCAGTCAATAATGCATCTGGCTTGTGTTCTTGTATTAGAGTGTAATTCTGGTTTCCTTACTCAATTATAGTATTTCTATTTTTTTAATTACTTCAGTATAAATGGTATTTAAAATTTCTTGTCTTATTGACGAAGAACCGTGCCAGATGTGTACGTTGAATCACACTTCCACACACAGAACAATGACACTTGTGTTTTGGTTTCGTAGGTTTTATAGTTGCTGGGGACTTAATTAATTAATTGTGTTAACGGAAATTTTCTTTCATTCTTTGTTGTTATTCTATGCAGTCAGATTGCGTACTAAAACTAGTCAGGGCCAACCGTTTACGAGACCTCGTAATCGGACATACAGCTACTAAATCAAAAAATTAAAATTATTTGCATTATATATAATTAAGCCCCCATGCAGTGTGTGCTGTCCTTAGGTTAGTTAGGTTTAAGTAGTTCTAAGTTCTAGGGGACTGATGACCTCAGATGTTAAGTCCCATAGTGCTCAGAGCCATTTGAACCATCTTCTGTCTGTGGCGAGAGGACGACGGTGTGCTTCTGGCGCATTACGTATTCGCTGCTGAAAATTCCTGCTCCTGGGAAAATCCGGCTTCATAGGACCAGGTGTGACGGCTGACGCATCGCTCATACACTGAAAGAACACAACAGCAAAACACTGAATCTGAGTTATCTCTCCTGTGCAGTGATTCAGCATTTCTGTCTGTAGAATTACCTTCTGTAGAGTCTTGACGTTCTTCTAACACACACTTTGCGCACGACATCATCTGTGGACCTGCCAGCCAACCGTTCGTACTGCTGTTCGGCGAGCGGCGCGCCTGGAAATCGAAAGGTGGCAACACGGATATTTCAGTCTGCCTCTTAAACTAGCATTCATATCTCGGTGATTTAGACATTCACCATAAACGACATATGGTTCCACCTTAAACAGTAGATCCCTTTTCCCTGGTTGGATAACATGGGTATCCTAGGGATACGCAAGTTGCCGAAGTGGCGTCCAATAGAAAGACGTGCTCCATGACAACGACCCACAGGAAATTACACACAAAAAAAGGAGACTAGTAGATGTGATGTTGTTATGTACTACAAGCAAACAACTGACTACAATTTCATAAAAAATTCAGAAAAATTGGTTGTTTTATTCAAGAGAAAGGGCTTCACGCACTGAGCAAGTCAGTAACACGTTGGTCCACTTATAGCCCTTATATAAGCAGTTACTCGTGTTGGTACTGATTGACAGAGTTGTTGAAGTGCGAGCTACTACGGACGAGAAATACCCATTTTCGAGTTTCGCTGGGTCGAGAAAACCATTTGCGACGTGCTACGGTTTCTCTCTATGCCCGAGATCGGGAGAAACGCACTGGTAGCACTGGGCGATCACAATCATTTTAGTTCAAAGTCAGTTATCTAGTAAAAAACAAAAAAAACAATTATCACCCAAGCACCTACATGGCTTGCATCCCCTTGGGGTTCCGTAAAAAGTGGTTGGACTTATTAACTAAATTGGCTACGTTAGGTCTGATGGGTGCCAACCACATCCGCTGCACTATCCCTAGTAATTTTCAATTAATGTCGAGTTTATAAAAACGAATGTTAGCAGGCAGGAATAATTTTTAGTGAACACAACACAGTTTTAACTAACTGGAGTTTATTTTAACTTGTTCGGGACAGGTTTGGCTAAGTGTTCTTGATTTGACCTCAGATATTTACCGAGTTAGTTCAACAGCGCCACTCAAATATTAATCTCAATGATTCAGCAATTATACACTTAATGTTTCTTTTAGAATAGCTGAAACCCCAAGATGAAAAAAGTTCCGAGCGGAGAATACTTGTCAAAAATAATAATAATAAACCAAAAACAATCCGAAGTCAACCGCAAGCTGAAATCACTATGTTCCACAGCGGTACGAAAATATTGTAAGTTCAACTCGTGCGCGAAATTTTCGCAAGTCTCATGAACGCACCACGGAGGATTCTTCAAGTCCAGCGGCACCCAACTGCTGAAAATCACAAGTTCCACGCGACTTCGCGGTACGAAAATATTCTAAGCTCAAGTCCCTTCTGAGGGATATCGTGTCAAATTCTCTGGCGTTAGATGGTGAAAATCCCGAGCTGACTAGAAGGTCCTGCCAACAACGCTCCAAACGTTCTCAGTTGAGGAGAGATCTGGCTATCTTTCTGGCCAATGTATGGTTTGTCAAGCACAGAGACAGGCAGTAGAAACTCTTGCCGGGTGCGGAGGGGCATTACCTCGCTGAAATGCGGGCCCGGGATGGCTTGCGTGAAGTGCAACAGAACGAGGCGCAGAACATTGTCGAAGTAGCGTTGTAGTTTAAGGGTGCCGCGCATGAATACCAAAGCAGTTCTGCTACGAAAAGAAATTACACCCAACCCCATCACTCCTGGTTGCCGGGCATAATGACAGTCGACAATCAGGTTGGTATTTCACCGCGGTCCGGAGTCTCTCCAGTCACGCCTTTGCAGGTCACTGGGGCTCAATTCGGAGCAGAACCCATTACTGGAGACAGCTGTACTCCAGTCAATGAGGTTCCAGCCCGAATCAGTCCAACATCATCGCAAATGGCGCCGTTGGCGTGCAGAGATCAATAGTAGTTGTCTTAACGGCCGCCGTGAGCTCAGTGAGCCGTGCTGCGGCTCGCGTTGGTCCTGTCTGTAGGTTTCTGTCCTCTCTTGGAGGCCAGATCGTATCGTTTAGTTGACATGGTTGTGGTTGTTTGTCTTCTTCTCGTGTTGACTGTCGCCATTTGGTTTCGCAAGCGTTGCCTGTCCGCTAGTGGCAGCAGCGGCTGTTATCGACATGTAGTAACTGTGGCCCTATCTTGGGGCGACATCGTGGTTCTTCCGGGTCATGTCAGTGTGCAGTTCAGTTGGGGACTCAGGAGGAGCCAGGTCCGCACAGTGCGAGAACATGCCGGGACCGCTGGTGGTGCACGTGGACTGCCAGATCGAAGCTGTGTGGTCACAAGGATGCACGACCTCGTCGTAAACCGGATCCTGCAAGTTTCAAGTAGAGAAACCTCCACCATTGTGAGATCTTGCGATTATCCAGTGACTTGGGTTCGTGTTGCTGCTCGTAGTGTTGCCTAGGTGAAAAGCACTGAGTGGAGCCCTTGCAGAAGGTGGATCTGGTTCAAAAATGGCTCTGAGCACTATGGACTTAACTGCTGAGGTCATCAGTCCCCTAGAACTTAGAACTACTTAAACCTAACTAACCTAAGGACATCACACACATCCATGCCCCAGGCAGGATTCGAACCTGCGACCGTTGCGGTCGCGCGGTTCCAGACTGTAGCGCCTAGAACCGCTCGGCCACTCCGGCCGGCGAAGGTGGATCTCATTAGCTTTCCTGGACTTCTAATTACTTTATTGTGTTCAGTTTGTTACTATTTGTTAAGTTCAACCAGCGGTATTATTCCTGCCTCGTGGCTGCTAACGCCCCAGTTACCTGCCATGGGGGTTAGTGTACGTAACGTTTCCTTGCCTTGCCGCTGCTGTCCGGTGAAGCGTGTAGTTTTGACAGCTTTCTTGATTGTAGGTTGGTTGGAGATTCTTCTACTCCGGTGGTAGTGATTCCTTTCTCGTCCTGAGCGCTCTAAGCACAGTATTCTGCGGACGGAGTCCAGACCGACGATTCGGACTATGGCGTATTTTTACATCTTTGCATTTGGTTTATTGGACGTCAGGTAGCCTCAGCAAGATTATCATTAGTCATTCGTTAGACTGCCACTAGTGTGAGTTACCATCTTGTGAAGTGAATACAACTAACTCTTGCCTGCCTATCTCATCACTCGCGAAAGTGTTTTTTTGTCGGACCTACTCAGAGGTCGATTCCTGGTGCACCGTCTGTGACTGGCCCTTGTGTTTTATTATTGTATTTGCTGTTTTATTGTATGTTTCTACATTTTTTTATATTACTGCCATTCCTGGCGATACATCAGGTGCTACCAAGTTTACCATCATTTAGTCTCACCTGTTTGGTGATCAATTGCCTGTCTTTTTAAATTAACCTTGCCATTGCATTGCTGTTTTACAGTATGTTTCTTAATTTTTTTTATATAATTGCCGTTCTTGGCGTTAAAGGCCTTCAGCCGTGAGTATGGTTACTTGCCTTAAAATTCTACTTGGGATCACATTGGCTTATTTTTAAAACATTATTTGCTGTGTCTGTATTGAGCCGGCCGAAGTGGCCGTGCGGTTAAAGGCGCTGAAGTCTGGAACCGCAAGACCGCTACGGTCGCAGGTTCGAATCCTGCCTCGGACATGGATGTTTGTGATGTCCTTAGGTTAGTTAGGTTTAACTAGTTCTAAGTTCTAGGGGACTAATGACCTCAGCAGTTGAGTCCCATAGTGCTCAGAGCCACTTGAACAATTTTTTGTGTCTGTATTTTAAGCTCATTTGGTAAATTGTAATGCACTGAAAGCGCTATTAATTACACAGTTGTTTATTCCTTCATTAATAACGTGATATCTTTATTTATTGCTGAGTGTGGAATTACCGTTTTAAAATAAACGTGTGTAATTGCAAAAGGGAACCAACAGTAACTGATTACGGCCCAGTCCACAATCGTAACAGAATCCTGCCTTCCTTGACTACCGGGTTTCACTCAGCTTCCTTTCTGTGAGTCGCCTATTAGCGGTCCTTATCGTCACTGCAACGCCTGTTGCACTTTGGATCGATGATAATGATGAATATGGGGCTCTGAGTGCCTCTCTGACGATTTCTTCATCCTCGTGTTCGGTCGTCTCCCTAGATCTACCGCTTCCCGTTCTGTCATTGTTCACCCATTCCTGCCAACATCGTCGGGAAGTGGCATAGCTCCTATTCAAATGTCGAGTGATCCGCCGATTACTCCAACTGACCTGTTTGAGCCGAGCCACGAGACCTTCTCAAACGCTGACATCAGCGCCTGTCTGCGAGGCGTACTTACAGTCCAACTGACAAGGGAACCTCCCCGTCGCACCCCCCTCAGATTTAGTTATAAGTTGGCACAGTGGATAGGCCTTGAAAAACGGAACAAAGCTCAATCGAGAAAACAGGAAGAACTTGTGTGGAACTATGAAAAAAATAAGCAAAATATACAAACTGAGTAGTCCATGTGCATGATAGGCAACACCAAGGATAATCTGAGCTCAGGAGCGCCGTGGTCCCGTGGTTAGCGTGAGCAGCTGCTGAAAGAGCGGTCCTTAGTTCAAGTCTTTCGTCCATTGAAAACTTTACTTTTTTATTTCCTTAAAGTTATGATCTGTCCGTTCGTTCATTGACGTCTCTGTTCACTGTAATAAGTTTAGTGCCTGTGTTTTGCGACCGCACCGCAAAACCGTGCTATTAGTAGACGAAAGGACGTGCCTCTCCAATGGGAACCGAAAACATTTGATCGCAAGGTCATAGGTCAACCGATTCCTCCACAGGAAAACACGTCTGATACATTCTATACGACACTGGTGACGGCATGTGCGTCACATGACAGGAATATGTTGTCGACCCACCTAACTTGTACACTTGGCGAATGCGTAAAAAGTTTCTTCTACCTTGCCCGATTTAGGTTTTCTTGTGGATGTGATAATCATAAATAAAATAAAATAGATTAAACTTTTCACTCGAGGGAAGACTTGAACCAAGCAGCTCACGTTCCGCAGCTGCTCACGCTAACCACGGGACCACGGCGCTCCTGAGCTCACGCTCTCCTCGATGTTGCCTATCTTGCACGTGGACTACTCAGTTTGTATATTTTGCTTATTTTTTTCATAGTTTCACACAACTTCTTCCTGTTTTCTCGATTGATCTGTGTTCAGTTTTTCAAGGCCTATCCACTGTGCCAACTTATAACTAAATCTGAGGGGGGTGCGATTGGGAGGTTCCATTGTGAGTAAACAAAATTCAGTTCGCAAAGACCTTACGTCCTGGTTTCGACGTATCTCCTGTTAACTATCATTGGCGATTGTGCAGTAATCTGCGCTGCAGTGTCACACATTCAACCGTCGGCAGCCAAAACTTACAGTTTTGCATTTTCCGTCGATATCTGAATGAATATCAATTTTACATAAACAATCTGCATAACTCTTTCGTAGTGTGTCCTTTATTATGCCGTAGTGTCAGTTGTTGTTGTTGTGGTCTTAAGTCCTGAGACTGGTTTGATGCAGCTCTCCATGCTACTCTATCCTGTGCAAGCTTCTTCATCTCCCAGTACCTACTGCAACCTACGTCCTTCTGAATCTGTTTAGTGTATTCATCTCTTGGTCTCCCTCTACGATTTTTACCCTCCACGCTGCCCTCCAATACTAACCTGGTGATCCCTTGATGCCTCAGAACATGTCCTACCAAACGACCCCTTCTTCTAGTCAAGTTGTGCCACAAACTTCTCTTCTCCCCAATCCTATTCAATACCTACTCATAAGTTATATGATCTACCCACCTAATCTTCAGCATTCTTCTGTAGCACCACATTTCGAAAGCTTCTATTCTCTTCTTGTCCAAACTAGTTATCGTCCATGTTTCACTTACATACATGGCTACGCTCCATACAAATACTTTCAGGAACGACTTCCTCACACTTAAATCTATACTCGATGTTAGCAAATTTCTCTTCTTCAGAAACGCTTTCCTTCCCATTGCCAGTCTACATTTTATATCCTCTTTACTTCGACCATAATCAGTTATTTTGCTCCCCAAATAGCAAAACTCCTTTACTACTTTAAGTGTCTCATTTCCTAATCTAATTCCCTCAGCATCACCCGACATAATTCGACTACATTCCATTATCGTCGTTTTGCTTTTGTTGATGTTCATCTTATATCCTCCTTTCAAGACAGTATCCATTCCATTCATCTGAAGTCCTTTTCTGTCTCTGACAGAGAAACTGTTTACTGCAGGCTCAGCGCGAAAACTCAGTGAATGAATACTGCTGCTGGAGCGCACGCGAAAGCGTTCGGCAACTTGTCGTGATAAGACAGCTGCCCGGCTGCCGGGTCGCGGGATCACGCGCTCACACATTGCCCGCCAGTCGCACGTGACTCGTCGGCAGAGGACAACAAGTGCTGCGTCCCCCCCACAACACTCTCTGCCCGCCACACCAGCTGGCCGCGCCGCAGGCTAGCGGTGTGTTCTGTGACGGCGCGCTTAATCAGCTGTGACGTCACTGGGACCTGTCGAGCCGCGCCAAGAGCGGCGGCACCACCTGCGAGCGTCCAGTCGCCGGCAGGGAGCGCGCCGACGAGGACGCTACAGTGTGGTCCGTGCGGTGCGGTGCAGTGCAGTGCAGTGCAGTGCAGTGAGTACCGACCTCCTTTGCTGGTGCCGTCTGTTCTGTGTTCGGCGTCGAGGCACGGTTGATCACTTCCGACATCACTCGCACTATAACTCAGTCGGAACAGTCAACAAAGAAAGTGTTCGTCTGCTACTGTTAATAAAACACAGTATCCCTCGACAGCGGTTGTTTTTGCTGTGTTAACCCACACGATACTGTAAAGGAGAGTCTGCAGGCCGTTCGTCATATGCGGGGGCCGCTCCTCGCCTCATTTTCTTCACAAGATTCGGAACGCTGTGACCAGGAAAGTTCAAACCGAAGGCGCGTTTCTCGATTCCGAATGGCATTCGATATACAGTGCAGTTAACTGATGTCTGGCAAGATAGCTGCACCTTTTTAACTGTTACAGTAATGAGAATAACACTATGGATTCGTGGCTCCTTCTTTCGTTTCCATATCTTCTCTCGACACGAGAGTAACACATTGAGTGACGTGATGCTATTTCTATGGGGAAACTAAAAATTTGTGCCAGATCGAGACCGGAACCCGTAATTCCTGTAGACCGAGAGCAGCTGCCTTAACCACAGGACTGTTTAAGCACGCCTCCAGGTCTGAGTCAAATTTTCAGTGTCACTGTTGTTTCCGCCAATGATTTTCGGTCACTATTACCAGGAGTTCTTCCCACGGGGTATTTAGGACTAGGATAGCACAACTTGGTGAACTGAACCGGTGGCTAGCCCTGCCACAAGGAGGAATTTGGCAGTGACGATCACAGGTGATGCCGGATTCCGGCCTGACGGCTCGGCTGCTGGCAGAGATGATTACCCGACAATGGGATGCGACACGGATGGGATGCAACGAACGTAATATAAAATGAAAACAAAGCGTGGGGGTGGAACGTGTAGTTCCAAAACGGATGTATGTGAACTGAATTAAACTCTCGATTCATGTCATCGCATCTCTACTGATTTCATTTCCACGGGCACATTCTTTTAATTTCAATCAGTTTCTACATCTACATCTACATGATTACTCTGCTATTCACAATAAAGTGCGTGGCAGAGGGTTCAATGAACCACCTTCAAGCTGTCTCTCTACCGTTCCACTCTCGAGCGCCGCGCGGGAAAAACCAGCACTTAAATTTTTCTTTGCGAGCCCTGATTTCTCTTATTTTATCGTGACAATCATTTCTCCCTATGTAGGTGGCTGCCAGCAGAACCTTTTCGCGATTGGAAGACAAAACTGGTAATTGAAATTTCATGAGGAGATCCCGTCGCAGCGATAAACGTCTTGGTTTTAATGATTGCCACTCCAATTCACGTATCATGTCTGTCGCACTGTTTCCCCCACTTCGCGATAATAGAAAACGAGCTGCCCTTTTTTGAACTTTTTCGATGGCATCCGTCAGTCCCACCTGTTGCCGATCCCACACCGCACAGCAATACTCCAGAATATGGCGGACAAGTGTGGTGTAAGCAGTCTCTCTAGTAGACCTGTTGCACCTTCTAAGTATTCTGACAGTGAATCAGTTTAATTCATTTCAGTCGGTGTTGCGTTCATAATTTTTCTTAGACACACAGACAGCTTCAATTGTCTCTCTTCGAAGCACATTAAGGCTCGCCTCGCTAGGACACCACCTACCTCGGCTGGGTTTCGGTTCCGCGCTTCCTTCTTGTACACAAAACACGCAACTATGGAATTCCAAACTGAAGACGTCTAGGCAAGCAGATCTCAGCGCGTGGTTCTCAACAGAGGGACATGGTCAGACGTGACAGTATCATTGCACCTGTCGCAAGGAACTGTGAGACAACAGTTGCAATTCACGATTTTCTCTAAACGCGCTGGTAGACAGCCCAACAGCCCTCTCAGACAGCTCGCGAACTCTCCAGCTTTGCATTGGGGAGTCGTATCATTAGGAAAGTGTTGTAAATTGTATATATGGGACCTGCCTGAAGGTGTTTGGCGTAAAGACAATCAACTGACCCTTTAGATAAGCAACTATAACGCGCGTAAGAAGGCGCACTCGTCAGATTACTTTATGGTTTCTGTGCGGAGAGAGTTGTGGTGGAATTGCGAGGGAAGTAGATTCATTAGAAGAATGTAAGGAAAGAGTAGTTGGTTCACTAAGGATATCGGTTACAATACCCTCCAGAGACCGACTCTTGAGTATTGTTCGTTAGCCTAGGAATCCCCCCAAGTGGGATTAACTGAACAGACGATTCATAAAACACCTCCGCAGTGCGGCACTGCTTCACTTAATCAGTACGGGAGCGTCACTAAAATACTTGATAAACTCCAAAGGGAGACGCTAGTAGAAAGATTACGAAAGTCGCGAAAACGATTGTTACGAACATTGCGAAAGCGTACCGCAAAAGACTTGGGATGCAGAGGGTGTCCGGGGAGGAATGGTCATTTTTCAGGGATATGACAGGAGCGGTCATATTCGAAGCAAAAAACGATAGCAAACATGGGCTCTAAAATGCATGCCTTAGGAGCTTCGTCGTCGATACTGTGAGAAAAACCTCTTCTACTACAAACCCTTTATTTCCTATATTTTAAAAGGTGGTAGTAAGGACCAAAATAAGAATAAAATGAGCAGTAAACTTGGGCTCTGAAGTGCTTACCTTCCTTTCGCTTCTACTGGACAAGTGCTCGTAGCTCTTAACATATGCATTTTAGAGCATGTGTTATCTAGACAATTTTTTCTTATTTTGGTCCACACTATCGTCTCTCAAAACGTGGAAAGCAAAGAGCCTGCAGTACAAGGGATTTGTTTCACAGAATCGAAGATGGACAAGTGCTCAGAGCTCTTGTCACTACCGTGAATACTGACCATTCGTCCTGGGACCCCTATACATGCTTCCCACACTTAACTCGCTTATTAATCACTACGGTAAAATTAGTCAGACTCAGCTTTATGGGTAAGTGAGCCAACAGATTGTAGGTTCACCTGCCTAATCTCAAAGTGAACAAGGAATTTTAACTGAAAATTCAGCATATATATACTGTTAATATTTCCGGTCATTCTATCTCAGTTGCTACTTCAATTACGTTTATCACGCCGATGATCAAAATTCCTTCTTTCACAACTGAATGTTCATTTTCATTTTTCTTTTCT